>NC_056523.1:121747727-121798077 GCF_019175285.1 Sceloporus undulatus | reverse complement strand
TGGCTTCTGAGGGAGAGAGGAGGTAGGCCAATCCCACCAGGCCTCCCTAAAGGAACTGAGCCCTTCCCGGAAGGCACCTGGCTCCATCCTGGCTTCTGAGGGAGAGAGGAGGTAAGCCAATCCCACCAGGCCTCCCCAAAGGAACTGAGACCTTCCCGGAAGGCAACTGGCGCCATCCTGGCTTCTGAGGGAGAGAGGAGGTAGGCCAATCCCACCAGGCCTCCCCAAAGGAACTGAGCCTTTCCCGGAAGGCATCTGGCTCTATCCTCCACTCCCTTCCCCTTTTGTGTCATGTCTTCTTAGATTGTAATCCTGAGGGCAGGGAACCGTCTAATTAAAAGATTGCGTGTACAGTGCTGTGTTAATTTACAGCGCTATATAAATAGAGGTTAATAATAATAATAATTTTTGATCTGGCAACTAAATACTTGATGTTGGCTCTCATAACTTAGAAGTGTTTTTTCCAGCCTTGAATGTAATTAAGTTATTGGCCTGTTACAGACTGCCAAAATAAAGCTGCTTTGGGTCTCTTTGGAGGTATGCTATTTAAATGATGCATGGGTCCTAAGAGTCCAGAGGTCGCGCCAAAGCCACACTCCATTCCTAAGCACTGGAGTGCAGCTTTGGTGCAGCTTCCGGATTCTTAGGATGCATGCATCATTTAAATAGCATACCTCCAAAGAGACCCAAAGAAGCTTTATTTTGGCAGTCTGTAACAGGCCATTGTGACTATTATTAAAGATTGTTGGCATGTGTTTTTTTTTTAATTGCTAAACAAATGCAGTCTTTTGTTTTTAACTGAGGAAGAACTCTGTGTATCTTTTTGCCAAAATGAGTCAGACAATTAGTTAAAAGCTATGCACTTTTATATTATTTATCATGGTAGCTAAATCAACCAAGAGGTACCAACTGTCTGTGTATGTATTTCTCCGTTAACAGGTATTTGCATAAGGGCAAGGGTAGCTCAAGATTGCATTGCATACTGCTTAAATACACACACAAATATCATATGTATGTCCTGGAGTGCTGAAGAGCCTTTGGTGAGTGTCCACCAACTGATGCCTAGTCATCATAGATAGGATACTCTTTCGACCCAGGAGAACACATAAGCACACTTGATCTGAGCAAGCCAAGCTCCCATAATAGGGCTGGAGCTGTAGGCTAGCCAAACACATAGCTCAGTTCTGTCCTTAAATTCATTTGAGTTCAAGGAACATGCCATTGTCACTGCAAAGAGTTTAGACACTCTCCCCTGGGAACTGTACATTATTGCCGTCTTTAGCAAATTATCATAATTTATAATTTGAGTTTTATCTGCTATTATCCTAAAGATCCTTAGGAAAGCACAAATCATGCTCTAACTAGGCTATGAATATTTCTTTCCCTGCTTGATTTTATGGCTATACAGTATCTGGTAGTCTTCATACACCATGATGTGCTGGTGAACTTATGTTGTAAACACAGTTTAAACAGGCTCACTCAATTTGGTCAGTAGTGTCATCTTATATGCAAGAAGCTCATAATATTATATAATGTGTGATTATGTGAAATATGTGATGTGCAATAGTGCAAGCACATGAGGATATGCACATAAGAGTTGCAGAAAGGTGCGGGCCCATCTTCTGCTCCCTCTCCACTGCTGCAAATTATTGCTAGTTCGTACTTTCAGTGCTATAATGTATTCTGAGGCACTGTCTTCCATTTGTAATGCATTGGGCACTCTGGTCAACACTGGAGGTCTTCCTTTAGGTTGTCTACTGAAAGAGGTTTGGTGGGCATCTCTGGCAATTGTGGCAAACAACTTAATGGCATGTTCTCTCTAGAAATGTCTCCCAAGATCTAATGCACCCCTTATGTTCAATCACACTTGGGGATTTTTATTCCTGAACTAGCTTTTGTTTAGACCAGCCATTATAGATATTTTAGAACTGTCACCATTAATAAGCTGGAATTTTTCTCTCTTTTTTTAAAAAATATGTTGTTGTTGCTGTTGTTGTTGTTACTGTGTGCCTTCAAGTTGTTTCTGACTTACAGCAAACTTAAGGTGAAACTATCATGGGGTTTTTTTCTTGGCAAGTTTATTCAGAGGTGGTTTGCCATTGCTATTCTCTGAGGCTAGGAGAGTGTGACTTGCCCAAGGGCACCCAGTGGATTTACATGATCAAGCTGGAATTTAAATCCTGGTCTCCAGAATCATAGTCCAATGCTCAAACTACTACAACATGCTTAATTCTGTTCAAAGTGATTTCACATTCTTTGAGAGAAACACTTCACATTTACTTTTAAATAATTGTAACTGTAGTTTTCTCATAATGAACAGCCTGTGTAGGATAACAGAAAAACACAATGATACAGCAGTTTTCAATTGACTGACTGAATTCCACAAATGCATAAGGGCTGATCTGCTAGAATTTATGAGAATGCCCAATATTAAATGGTTTATATTCATATTGAGGTTTTTATTTTATTTTAAAAATTGCTTTTGTCATAGTCAACTACATTTCTAACAGGATGACCGAAGTAAGTGAATAAGCAAGCAAACTGATAATAAATGGAAATATTGTAATCTTAGGTCTTGGACAAAACTTGAGTGTTTTTAATCCCTTGCTATGTCAGTTTCCCTATTAAATAAAAAATCATAATTACCAGTTGCCTAATATGTGAACAGCAATGTAAGACATTTTTTTGAGTTTTCCTTTCTAAAATGGGCATTTGTAAAGTTTGTACTTATATATACACTATGAGGAGTAGTAATTCCAATTTTTCTCTCTATTCTTTTTTTTTTAAAAAAAATCAACACCATATTTATGGATTTTAGTTTTCACTTTCAAGCATCTTGCTGATAGAATTTCTGTCCTTCACCTGCTCTCATAAAGATTGCTGTGAGCCTAGTTCGTTTCATTTTAAAGTATGATCTTGCATTCTAGCGCAGTCACTCAGTGCCCTATTTTTTTTACATTGTCTCCTTACTACCACCCTCAATTTCTTGTCTCCTATCCTGCAATGTCCTAAACATTAATTCAAGCCTATCTAACAACTCTGCAGGGTTTCACTCTGAGAACTGCCAGTCCCTGACACAAACACAAAGAAGATTTCTACAGTATTTCTGTTTCGAAAAGTATATGTAGAAAAAATATGCTTTTGCTCAGTACCATCAGTATTTATTTACATCTTTCTCCACATGTGTATCAAAACCAAATCTTTTGTTATCTGAACAAATTAACAAAAAGTGGCACTTGAATTATATAAACATCTCACATGAAGATATATCATTAGATTAAATTTTAAGCTCCCATATGCCACCACAATTCATGCTGAAGCAACTTTACAATGCAATCTTTATGACAGATTTCTATGGATTAACCACAGCCCCCTCTTCCATCTACCTCCTCAATAATTTTCTCTGACATTTTGCTAAAACTTTAATACTATAAGCATTGGCAGTTGACATCCTTTTTGACATTATTTTTACCAAAAACCATCATATGCTACAAAACAGTAAATCATGACTTGAAGATTTAGGTCTCTTAGCCAGAAACACACACTAGAATGCCTTTGAAAATGCTGTATAACAGTAAGTGATGGATTCACCAACTGAATAATTATAGCTTGTATTAAGAATGCACTATTTAATTTTCTGACTTCCTTTAGAAGCCATTTAGATCCTCTTGATACTTTTGCCTTGTGTTGTTCTTTCCACCCACTGCATAAACTTCATCATGTGCTATAAACATTGCTGCTATAATTAATAGACAACATGTATTTAGATAGCCTTTTGTGTCCCAGCTGGTAGTGATGCATATGGTGTGTGGCTTTTAATGTATCACAGTGGAGATTGTGATGGGAAGAAATGTGTGTGAGAGAGCAGAAGGTGTCTTAATAACAGTTTTCAGATTTAACAATTAGTTTGTGTTTTAAGATTTATTCTAGAACTATCAAAACACAATCCAGAGGACATAATCCTGGTGCCATATTGTGCAAGTTTAACTCCTATTTGAATCTGCAGCTTTATTCTTTGCACGTTTTTACATCTGATAAGGCCAAGATAAATAAAGTTTCAGGAGGGTTGACTAAATAATGTGTAGAAAGATGGACAGAGGCATATAAAACAGGTAAGTGTGATCTCAGGATGAGCCAAGAAGACCAGTTCTTGCATGCAAGCTTGGTTCTCTTTGGACCTGGAGGCCCAGGTGTTTAAAGAGATATGGTAACTAGCCAGAATGTCTGGCATTTTGTTTCACAGATGGGACGTGTAGCACGTCCAGGTCTGAGTAAAGGGGGGTGGGGGAGAGCAACCGAGTACAAAGTATTATCACCACTTCCACAAATCTAGATCCTTTTTAAAATATGTTAAATTATGTTCAGATAAAATAAACTCTGATGGATTTTTTAATCCCAGCTGGAATCTCCCTGGTGCACATCACTATACCTTCCAGCTAAAAGGCTGCCTGAAAAAAATTTCATTGAAATCCCTAGAGGAAAATAAAGAAAAATGATTTAAACATAAGCAGCTCCCCTGTGTTGCTTTATTTATGAAAATTAAAGTTTTTAAAAACTGAGAAATGGAAAGTATTGGACTAGAATAATGGCCTCTAGAATGGTCTCTAAAGTGGAACAAAAAATAATTATCTGCTATCATATAACACCTATTTTGGCCCTTGAAACAACTCATTTAAAATTCAAGCCAAAATACTATGAATTAAACCATTTCAACTCCACTGTGGACTTGGTAGTGCTGAATCTAAAGGTCAAGACAGACACAATCTAAAGTCTGCTGGAAGTGGTTTCAAAACACTTGCGCTGCATTCTAAGTCACTTGTTTTCTGGGCAAACCACTTCTTTCATGTTTCCTAATTACATGGATGTCTTTATCTAAGGGCTGGGGTCTTCTTGGTTATGTCGGGGAGGGGGGGTTAATGAAGGAGATATCAAATACTTCCTTTTACAACCTCTTCCCACACCTGTTCAACACCATGGCCCTCTGGCCAAGTAGTGGTGTTTGTATGTAGGGAGTGAAACTGCTCCCAGTATTGAGGACTGGCAGGGCAATGGCCACTCCTCCTTTTCTGGTGGCGGAACTTGGATGGCACAGAGACTACAAGAGTATGTTCTGGTATCAACCAGCTATTTGTTGCATAACTGGAGGAGTTGTTGCATAACTGGAGGATGCCTGGCCCTAGACGATGTTTCATCCAAATAGCAATAATGTGAAAATAATAATAATAATAATATTAATAATAATAATAATACTACAGTGGACAAAAATGACACCTTAGTACAATTACTATAATAATGTGGCACTGGGGCATACTACCTGCTAAATTATGCCATACTGCATAGAGATGGAAAGAAGGAATATGAGGTCTAGCACTGTGTATACAGTACTTTTAAAATGTGAAGGTAAAGATAGTATTATTATTTGGACAATGTCCATGAGTCTGATAGGCTTATCATGAATGAGAGAGACCCCCCAACTTTTTGGGGGTATGAAATGAATTAGTATCCATGAAGTAGGAAGAATACTTCTTAGTTTTATATATATATAGAGAGAGAATATTCTCCCCTCTCTTAAAATAACCATACTTTTGCAAGAAGAGATAACTTCTCTCTTATCAAGCTCTCTAATTAACACAATGGATTTCTTGGCTTGGACTTTATCAGTGCAATACTGTCTCCACCTCATATCTCAGCATTTCCAGCTGGGTTTCAAAGCAAACCAACCTAAGTACTTGCTTGAATGCATGATTGTCAACATTAATAATGTAACTTATGGAGAACATATTGTTTGCCACATTGTATTTATAAATCCAGCAATCTGTGCTGATGAGTTGCAGAAAAGAAATTTTTGGAGCAACTGCATCAGTGGTAACAAATGAAGCATTACATTATATTCCAACACACTATCAGTATCAACAGCTGATATTCAAGTGAGCTATGCAGCAGATTTGAGACTCTCACTTTGAAAGCAGAATGGACTCTGGCCCTGTGTCTTGTTCTTCAATAGGAGAAGGGACCCCCAAAGACTATATAGCTGCCATTATTTTACTCCACGTGATTCAGTAACTTAGTGAGACATCACTGAGGGATTAACTTGCAGTTTTTCTACCTTCTGACTGTGCAGACACTTTTCCTCCCCCTCCCATGGGAGATGAGAATCCTATATACATAAGCACACAGGTGTTACTTAGGAGTAGTTACAAATAACAAAAATGGCCTAAGTCATATTCAGTCAAGGTTAGATTACCCATAAGCTCTAAAACAAGATGAAGGAGAAATTAAGAAATTCCTCATTTCTTTATTTTCTTTACTATGAATGTTAATAATCCACAAATTTCTTGTCCTTTTTAGGAATCTGTGATAAAGGATACATTATTAATTCACATTCAGTGACAATTTTCAATTTGTAAACCACAAATCCCCTTTCAAAAGCTATTGAGCCTCTTTATTCTTGCACCATAGAACCTTATCTCACTAGACGATGTTTCATCCAAACACAGCAATAACGTGAAAATCATCATCATCATCATCATCATCATCATCATCATCATCATCAGACAGTGGACAAAAATGACATCTTTTTACTTTCAGGAAGTTCCCAAAAGTAAAAAGGTGTTGTTTTTGTCCACTTTCCATTCACTTTATTTTTGCATTATTGCTGTTTGATGCAAACACATCTAAACCTCCCGCATTTGTGTTTTTTTCCTACTTTTAAAATCCTGTTTCTGAGCGGGATTCATCTAGTATGGTAAGGCTCATAGTGGTTATTAACATGTTAATTAGTTCGTTTCTATCAATTTGCTTGCCACTGATTCAGTCTTGCTGGCCTGTAATGATCAGCCGAATTTGTCCAAGGTTCCTTCCAATCAGACAACCCAATCCACTGCATTGTCTGCGTTTCTTGATGGGCAAGGGAAGGAAATATACTAAAAAAGGAGGATGGAATGGGATTTTTAATTTGGTTCAGGTGTGAGAATCCTGGACAAATCTTTGTGACAAATCTCCCATCTTCACAAAGGGGAATAGATGTCTGGATTAGTCTCCCTCCCCCACAGAAAAGACATAATCTGATATTTTCTAATATTGCCTGGGGAGTGTATATCTCTGGAGTTGGGCCAAATAACTTTTAAAAACATTCTTTGCTTATTGGCTTATTACCCATTTGAGATAGTGTAGAAGTACTAGCACAAGGCAATAGAAGAAACGGAACTGTTAATACATATTAACAGTATCTGCTATACTACCTTGAAAAGTTTGTCTATGCCAGGTTTCTATTCCCATGATACTGCACCATAAGCATTTTCTAATTTCTGAAAGCTTGAGAAGTTGCTTAGCGAAGTATTCATATTGCAACTTGCATGCCAATACACTCTGCCAAACTTGCAGTGGCATTTTCTCACATCAGTTACAATAGGTATACGCTGATAGAAAATGACAACTGCATCCCCTAGCACAGCTAGGAGTTAGATGAAGCAATGGCTCAGTTCTTTTAAATGAATGGCTGCTGTTGTCAGTCATAAATGAATTTATCACTCTAGATTTCATATATCTAAGGCACAGAAAATTTCCAGTGGCAGAATGTAGCTACATTCTCATGATTCATACAGGCTTTGCACATGCTGTATTTGCAATAACAAAGCCACACTGCCTGAAAAGGACAAAAATAAATGTGGTTCACACAGTACACTCACTCTACACAAATGTCATCCATCTACAATTAAAAGTAGATTGCAAGCGAGTTAAATTTTTCAATGGATTACTTTATAAATTTCCATCAGGCAAACTATTGCCTTAATTTAAGAGCCTCTTAAAGAGCTTGATCATGCACTTGGGAGTTCGTGATGTTCATCACTAGCAATACACAAGCCTGCAGCTGGGAGGTGCTCAGATATAGGAGATTCTACTAAGGAGCTATCCAAATAGCTGCAGTGATCTGCATGATCACTCTAGCTCTCAAAATGTAGCTCAAGACTGTGCTAGCGGCACTTATTCATACAAAATGTCCACCCTGATTGTGAAATGAGGAGATGGTATCTGCAGTGGTGGTGGGAATAACACTGTCTGTAAAGGTAATCTCAGGGTGGCTAGAATGAAGGCACGATGAAATTTTCCTTTGCCTTCTGCTGCCTTCATTGACTTTCATTGCTCCCATCTCCTTTCCTATTTGTCAATCTCTTGTCACCTTTTCCTGTTTTTCTAATGTACACTTTAATACAGTATTTCTGGACAGGGGCTATAAGGGACAAATCTGACATGACATTTTTACAGTTTTATATGCTGTCTTCACTAGCAAAACCATTTCAAGGCAGTTTCCACACATCCCATCACCAACAGCTGACCAATAAACTACAATACAATGAAACATTAATAAAAACCAGTATTGAGACAAGCAAATTTAAAACTTCCACCAAGAGATACTAAAAACCAATAGAAAAACAACAAACACAAACTCACAAGACATGTAAGGTTAGTTATAAGAATCTCCTAATCCAGAGCTTCCTCATCTCAGTGGTAGGAATATTTTTAAGCATAGGAGACTTTAATCATAAATTTTCCATGTCATGTCTACTTTTATTTTTTTAAAAACTGCTAATGCTACAGTAATTTTTACCACAGAATAATGCACAATGAAGAAAACGGATAGAAAGAAAATAAACTCTGAGGACAATGTGGATGGTCAAAAGGACAAATAAGCAAAGTGTGATTACACTTTACTGCCAAATTATGAGTGACTAAAAACTTTTGATTTTTTCCCCTCCTTTATCACAAAGTCTCTCTGGCTTTGCTTTGCGAATGAAGATTAAGGAAGGACTCATCCTGCACTTTTTACAAGCGCACTGGTGACTAAAAAGGCCAATCCGGGACAAACAGGTCCGGTTGCAGAAAGCAACCATCACAAAGTAAGAAAGTAACAAAACATAGTTGGCTATCCATATCAACAGTTTCTGCATCCATGATTCAACTATCCATAACTTGAAAATACTGTATCTGCCTCCCCCCCCCCCAAAAAAAAATCCAAAAAGCAAACCTTGATTCTGCCACTGAATATAATGGGACTTCACCAGCCGTGAATTTTTCTATTCACAGGGGTTCTGAACCCAAACCCTAGCACATGCCAAATGCCCACTGTAATCTACTTCTACTGGGTGTGAATTACAGAATTGAAATTTCGACTACAGCAGTTTTAAACTGAGTTGGCAGTGCACTTCACAAAGAAAAATACTGTGGTTAACAGATTTTGTTACTTCACATAAAACCAACCATTCAGTTTTAGCAGGTTTAAAGTCCTCTTGCTGCTGTTGCAACAACTGGAAATCATCAGTGCATGCAATTCATTTTTTTTACCATGCTGGGAAGCAAGGGGCATTTATAAACTGAGAGGAAGGAATGTATAAAAAATGTAGGAAGCCAACTTTCATAAAAGATTTTATATGATCTACCTCCATAGAATTTACTTCCTACTTCTCTAGACCAAAGAAATAAGTAAACCACTGTGATCACCTTATCCTAAACTTTCAGGATTTTGTTATTTGCTCTTGGTAAGCCCATGAGGAGAGCGAGTAAAGTGTACTTGTATAGATCTTCAATTACAACCCTGGAGACTAGGGGCACATTCCCATTATGAAAAAAATCAAATTGCTGATCGGTTTAAATGATCCTCGTTCTCATTTGAAACCTATTCCTGTCACAATGTGATCGATTCCTGTCATAATAAAGTGAGGCAAATACACATCCAAAACGATTTTTCCAGACACTGGTTTCTTTGATTCCAAAGAGTGTTCAACAAATGGGAATAACAGATCAGAATCACATCATTCTGGAGGGGAGGGTTTAATGGCAGAGGGGTGTTTACCATCCCTCCTCCGTTTTGGGGAGATTTCACACACACCCCAGTGCTGTCTTTTTGTTTGTGGTGTGTCCTACGGAGCTTGTTTTTAAAAAATAAAAATAAAGAGAAGAATCGATTCGTTGATTTTGCAACTACATGTAAAGACAAGTAGTTGCTAAAACAATTACTCTATTCTTTGATCAATTTATTAAAAAAACCATTCAACATGCCGTGTCTTACCCTCCTGTTCCTCCTCCTTGCAATGCGCCACACAACCGCTTCCTTGTCCTCCTCTTCCCCCAATGTATGCCTTTCCTTCTTCTTCCTCTCCCTCGCGCTGTCCTCATCCTCCTCTCCCCCCATGCCATGCCTTGGCTTCTTCTTCCTCCCCCCTGCGTCATCCTCGTCCTCCTCTTCCCCCTCCCATGCCATGCCTTGGCTTCTTCTTCCTCCCCCTCACACTGTCCTCATCCTCCTGTTCCCCCCGCCATGTCTTGGCTTCTTCTTCCTCCCCTTTATGCCGTCCTTGTCCTCCTCTTCCCCTCACCATGCCTTGGCTTCTTCTTCCTCTCCCTCGTGCTGTACTCATCCTCCTCTCCGCCACATCCCATGCCTTGGCATCCTCTTCCTCCCTCTCGCACCGTCATCGTCCTCCTCTTCCCTCCCATGTCATGTCTTGCCTTCCTCTTCCTCCCCCTTGTGCCGTCCTCATCCTCCTCTCCCCCCATGCCATGCTTTACCTTCCACTTCCTCCCCCTCGCTGCACTGTCCCATCCTCGTCCTCCTCCTCTGCCCCCCTGTACAGGCTTGTCAAAAGGCCTAGTGCCTGCCAGTGCCCTCCCCCCACCCAGAGTCTGGGCTGCTGCTTATGCCACTGATGATTGACATGCATTTTGAACCGGCATAACTAGTGGGGACAACAACCATGCCAAAAAAAGAAGTGATTACATGGGGCTAATAAAAAGATCCGCTTTCATAGTGGGAATGATGGACCTTTTGGAATCGATTACCAATACAGAACAAAGCTGAATAATAAATAAAATGTAATGGGAATGAGCCCTAGGGTTTCCATTCCTGCTCATCCATGGAAATCCACTTGGTAACCTTGGGCAAATCATACTCTCTCAGCCTCATAGGAAGGCAAAGGCAAACCCTCTCAGAACAAATCCTGCAAATAAAACCTTGGGTCACTTTAGGGTCACCATAAGTGGGAAATGATTTGAAGTCACACAACAAAAAGAAGGCACAAATGGTAAACGTCATACATATGGCTGGGCAGATCAAGACAGAACTATGTATTTAACTTAAAAAAACAAAAACAAATCATAACCATTTTGAATAGGTTGATTAATATTGGTAGCAACTTTGTGACAATGGTAAAGATCCACAAGAAATTCTCTTTAACTAAGCACGTAAAGACTGACCAGTTTAGTGCTTAAGCAGGCCACCTGACACAGCGGGGCAACCTCGTTGCTGGGGCGGAACGTCACCCCAGTTTTGGCTCCCAGCGGGGGCTGCTATCATACCCCAGGAGCCTCTGCAGTGGTGGGATGACCCGCCATTGACTCCTGGAGCAGAAGGGGAGGCCCTTCCTTTCCCGCACTGGGAACTACAGTTCCCAGCGTTCCTTGTGGTGTGCGAGGGCAGCCCTGATTGGATGTCCCGGACCTCCGGGGCATCTGATTGGCTGCCAGGGCAGGGAGGTGGGGTTCCCATCTGCTATTGGCCCCTGCTTGGTGCCAAGGCCTATTTAAGGGCCTTGTGGCTTCACCTTGGAGCCATTGCCAGCTCGGCTCTCCCACCCTTCCTCCCTTGGCTAGGGTGTTTTGGCACAACTTTTAGGGGTGGCAGCATACGTCCTGGATCTGGTGGGTGTGGTTTTCAGGGCTGTGAAGCATTGTAGCGGGAGTCCTTCAGGACTCAGGAGCACTGTGAGCAGACGGTATGGCCATTGCAGGGGCCATACCAAGCCAACATTTCCTGGTGACTAGGGGCTTAAGCAGAATATGCGACCGGCCGGTTGCATGTCAGTGAGAGGACGTATTCCATTGCTCCTATATCATCCCAAAGCTTGGCTGTGACCAGGCAAATTTGTTCATCGACCAGCTGGGGTGCTGATCGATGTTTCCAGATCCAGACCTCATGCTTTGGCCAACCCTTGTTGCTGTTTTGTTCAATAAAGTTGTGGCCTTTCCTCCAAAGATTTGTGTATTATCTCTTTGGGCGGCTTCCCTCCACAGCAACAAATACTTATGAGTCAGTGTTACAGAGATCCTTCAGAATTAGTTGATGAGAAATATTCTTGGACTGCTTCCAACCTTCCCAAGGCAGAATTAGGTCTACAATCTATTACAGCTAGGATCTATTACTGCTATCTATTATAGCAAGAATCAATCTGCTATATTTCCAATATCAGTTGAGGTTGCAAAGAAGGGACAATGTCCATCTTTCCAAGCAATGCTGGTTTGGACAACTGCCACCACTGTGTGCACTAACATCTGGCAGGGAAAAAAATAGTCTGCAGGCAGAGACTGCTGTCTTGCAGATAGATACTATAAAGTGCTGAGGAGCTGTGTCTTTGATGAAAATGGAGATGAAGTCAGTGGCATTATCAATTGGTCCTGGTCCTCATTTTGGGATGTTAAGATAAAAAAATAATCATTGCAAAACAAGCCATTTTTCACGCACTGGGCATCCTCAGATTTACAAGGTTCTCACAAAGCTGTGGTGTTAGTATTTACACCTGTTATAAGAATGAGGAGAGTTCACACGATATGCAGCCTTGTTATTTTTTCACAGAAGCATGAAGAAAAATTCCCTCTGGTAAAACACAACCCAGGGTCCTAGTATCTCATCTCAGGATATTGCAGGGAGTTTTACATTATAACTCAGTGTGTAACTAGCTCATTCTTATTTACATGGCAGGTCTCTGTGCTATGGCAACAAAGATATCATATGGCTATGATGAATGTGTCTTTAGCTTAACCTTTTTCTCTTACATTATTTTTTGCTTTTATTGTCATTTTGCTGTATTGTGATAGCCTATTGCTAAATACAAAGTAATTATGGCTACTAATACTAAATGAATAAAACAAACAAATAAATATTGTGTGAAGTATCATAACATCCTACTACTCAGTTAGAAATTACTTTTATGCTTGAATTTACGATTTTTTTTTAATTTGTAAGAGCACTAAAGAATACAATTTTCAGGATTTGACTACATGGATAATTCATTTGCCAGTAGTGGTGTTAAGCAATCAAAAGCCAAAATCAGCTATTAAGTATAGTAATCATCATGCTATTCCTGTCCTTGCTGATCAAGTATTAAATATAACACCGTATTATTTGCTGTAAAGTGTATATATTGAAAATATTGTAAAAAACAAACAAAACCCCAAGGTAATTTTGCCATGTTTTATTTCAATATAGGCATATACTGGAAGATTTCCCATGTCCTCTAATTCATATCCAACCCAATACTGCTCACCACCTAGTATGTCTACAGCTGTCTGGAATTGGCACTTTGGTCACTAAAGGAAAGACACAATTTGGCTACACCTGGTGACCTCTCACAGGAACACTTATAAATGCCTCAGAACCACATTCTAAACATTGGTGAATAAAGAGCCAACCTTCTTTGTAGCAGGAAAGAAAGAAAATTTCTATTTCCTTTCTCCCAAAATAATGTAATTGTTCTTACATTCTGTCCTCATCAATCTATAGTCACTCCCTAGTTCTCTTTCATGGGTCTTTCTTTCACATTCGTTCTTGTATCCATGAATCATTTTCAACACCAGGTTCCTTCTGGTTTTCAAAACTGACAATTGAAGAGGAAAACAAGATAGTCAACTTAAGTCCTAATCTCCAATGTTCCTTTGCTCACGGTGGTATCATCACACTTCCATGTGCTGAGTGTCAAGGTGTGCACAGGGCATTATGTATACAAAATGAATGCATGAAAATGGGAACTGAGATGTAGCAATAAGACATGTATGGCAGTCAATCAGTCACTTGGCATCAGCCCAGTGTTCCAGCAATGTTTCACCATGCTGGTGAAAAATAATAGAACTCCACAAGACACAATAAAGTTTGCTGTTTGCTATTCCATTGGAGCAGCACAAATTATACTTTCTCACTTTTGCAACAGTATAGTGTAGCCATTTTGCTATTTTTTAGAACATATATTAACCAACTGCAAATGCACATTGCTTAGGGCTGATATGTCTGTAACTCTAAGAAATGTTCGCTCCCATAGATGTAGCCAGACATTGGTTCCTATGGTGGGCAATTATCAGATAAATGAAACAAGAATCCAATCCAATGCTCTGGGTTTCACACTGTGAAAAATTATCTACTCAGCATGCTTTTGCCTTCAAAATGCAAGTATAGCCTTTGTTTTGTAAAAATGGCTTATAGTACAACAAACTAAACAATTATAAATGGATGGAATTCAGATTTCCTCTTCCAGTTGTAGACACTTGCCACACACTCTGGCTGCCACAAGTAGAAGGTCCCTCAGCCTTCTGGAGAAAATACGGGGGAGCGGATGAAAGATACTGTAAGGCAGTGGTTCTCAACCATGGGTCCTCCAGGCATTTTAGGCTTCAGCTCCCAGAATCCATGATCATTTGGGCAAGCTGGCTGGGACTTCTAGTATCTGAAGTCCAAAACATTAGGAGAGCCAAAGGTTGAGAACCAGTGCTGTAAGGGGAAGGAGAACTGGGAATAGTTGCCTTCTGCCAGAAGGATCATTCCCAGATACAACCCCTGATCTGAGGATGCTGTGGCTGCAGGACTAGTCTGGGTCCAAAGCATAGTAGAAAAACAGTATTGAACCATACTGCAGGGCGGCTCTGATGTTTGAAATATCAATCAGTAAATAGTATGACAGATAAATAATTATGAAGAAATAAAATAACATATGAATTGACATAACTGCAGCATAAAATAAGGCCAAATGCTTCTAGCATTGTAGCAATGTAATTATGTCACATTGCCACACATCTGCAGTTGTTCTATGATACCGACATGGGACAACCTGAATTAAACCATATATTAAGAGATTAATAGTGTGAATCAATACATTTACTTAGGAATGAGTACCCCAGTGTTCAATGCGGTTCACACTAAAGTGAGCATCCTGAGTTCTGCAAGCTCCTTTTGTTTTAAATCAGTGATAAGGATGCCCCTTTGACATAGCCTTTATCAATGAAGAATTTATACATTTTGCTGTGCTTGCCCACACACATTTTGAGGTAGTACGTCTCATTGCAGAACTACATCATATCAGCCTCTTCATATATGAAACAGTCCTCATTTAAGTACTGTATTCTTGTATACATTCAGCATCTTAGGAAATACAGCTGAGGGGTTGTTTTTGTTGGACAAAGATATCTATTTTTGCAGTATAGAAAGGACTCATCAGTTTTCAACACACAGAAACATACCATTTTAAAACATTTTCTTTAGTCTGCAGTGTTTGCAGAAAGCTGTAAAGAGAAGAGATATATCAAGGAAACTTTTAAAAGAGATAAGATTGGATGTAATTCTATGCAGAGCATAAGGGAAAAAAACCTGTAGCTTTTGATCCAAAATAACTTTTATGTTCAATTGAAGAAGGAAAATGCAGATTCCCAGGGTAACTGCTGTTCAGAAGAGCTTATTTATACATAACTGCACTACCCATATCTCTAGATTCTCACTTAAGTATTCCCAAATTCAACTTCTGAATGATGGTAGTTTTCTTTTAAGTATACCAGACCAAAATGATTTAGCCATAAATCAAGATACAAACGAGTCTTTTGCTCTCATCTTCAACCACTTTACTCCTCTATTTATGTCACAAGTAATCAAACAAGCAAATCTCATCAATTAAAGCTTTGAAATAATGTATGACAAGTAACAGTGCTACCAAGAACACTTTAGGTGTAATGAGAAGCAATGACATTAGTCTCCTCATTTACAATTGCAATGCTGATGCAATATATTTTAGGTGCAACAAATAATATTTGCTCATTATATGTCAACTATTATATTTTAGGGTCACTGGAATAATTTTAGAATTTTTAATTTTTTTAAAGATTTAAAGATTTAATTTTTAAAAAAGTAAGGAAGAGTTAAACACAAAAATAAAGTGCTAATAACAAGCTATTAATATGTTGCCCAATTCTCCAGCATTGCTGCATCACTCTATTAAAGGATATACTAGAGTAATAACAACCACTAATATGTTAACCATTTCATACAACAATAATAAACTCTATAACTAACAAACTCCAGAATATGCCATGACATAAAACCAGTTTGAAGCCAGTTTTGAAAATCAGAAGCATCTTTTTTTATTTTCATGCTTAATACACACTGGTAGACTTGTGTTTCATGTTGTGAACAAATCCATCACTTAAACCCATTGCCAAGATTTTGAAAATGTTGAAACCATGGAAGAAGAGTGTTCTCCCCCGTTTTCAACATGGAATATAAGCAACCCTTATTTTCCTATAAAATCTAAACTGCCATGTCATGGAATGAATCATGTATACCCTACCCAGCACACACAATTGTACTATTTGACAGAATGAAATCTGGAAGGTAAACAATCCTATAAACCTGTACTTGGAAGTATGACTAGAGGACACAGGAAATGGATTAGATTTTCTATGTATAAATCATTCCCATGCTACTAGAATTGAAGGGACTGTAGTAACCACACAACCATTGCATTAATTTCCCATGCAAGGAAGGTGATGCTCAAAATTCTACAACAAAGATTTTATCAAGTATGGAGTGAGAAATACCTGATGTCCCAAGCTGGGTTCAGGAAAGGAAGAGGCACCAGGGACCATATTGCAAACATATATTGGATAATAGACTATAGCAAAGTCTTTGACAGTATAGATCAGTGATGGTGAACGTTTTAGAAGCCGAGTGCCCAAACTGCAACCCAAAACCCACTTATTAATTGCAAAGTGCCATGTCCCTCTGGCTTTCTAGTAACAAACTCTGGCAAACTCTGTGCTGGGGCGATGGCACATGTGCCCACAGAGAGGGCTCTGAGTGCCACCTCTGGCACGCGTGCCATAGGTTCGCCATCACTGGTATAGATCATGAAAAACTCTGTATCGCTCTTAAAGAAATGGGTGTGCGATAGCATTTGGCTGTACTCAGGAGAAGAGGTTATTATATGGGCAGATATGGAGAAACAAAATGGTTTCCAATTGGCAAAGGGGTCAAACAAGTCTGCATCTTATCACCCTATCTGTTTAACCTGTATCCTAATCATAACACATGTAAAGCAGGACTAGATTTGAGGCAAAAACAAAACTTGAAGGAAGGAACACCAATGATTTAAGATATGCAGATGACACCATAGTACAGTGGACCCTTGTTATACGCTGGGGTTTGGTTCCAAGATCCCCAGTGTATAACAAAATCCATGTATGCTCAAGTCCCATTAAATATAATGACACAGCAAAATGGTGTTCCTTATAAAAAATGGAAAATCAAGGTTTGAAATTTGAAATTTATACTTTTTTTGAACATTTTCAAACCGTGTATGCTTTAATCCGTGTATAAAAAAATCCATGTATAAGAAGAGCCGACTGTATTAGCAGAAAACAGCAAAGACTTGGAACAATTACTGAAAAATGTAAAACGAAGAAAGAGCAAAGGCAGGTTTACAGCTGAACATTAAGAAAACAAAAACAGTGACTACAGATTACTTGCACAACATTAAAACAGAAGAAATCTTTAAATAGTTAAAGATTTTCCATACTTTGGTTCAGTCATTAATCAGAATGGAGACTATAGTCAAGAAAGCACAAGAAGACTAGGACTTGAAAGAACAGCTATGAAAGAATTACACAAAATCCTGAAGTGTAAAGATACATCACTGAAATCTAAAGTTAGGAATGCACACAACATTATTTTTACCATTTTTATGAAAGGCTGTGAAAGCTGGCCAGTAAAGCAAGTGGACAGGAAGATAATCAACTCATTTGAGATGTGGTGCTGGAAAAGATTTTTGTGGATACCATGGACTGCTAAAATGAAAAATAAATGGGTTCTAGAGCAAATACACGGAGAGAGAAATCCCAGAGGTCCAAGCAGGGTTCAGGAAACAAGGAGGCACTAGGTATCACATTGCAAACATATGGTGGCTAATGGAGTGCACCAGGGAATTCCACATGAAAATCAGCATGTGCTTTATAGACTATAGTAAAACCTTGACGGCATAAATCATGAAAGGCTATCGAATGTCCTCGAAGACATGACAGTGCCACCACAACTAATAGTCCTGATGGGGAATCTGTACTCAGGACAAGAAGCTATTGTCAGAACAGAACACAGAGAAACAGAATGGTTCCTGATTGGCAAAGTGGGTCAGACAATGCTGCATCATATCACCCTACCAGTTCAACTTATATGCAGAACATATTGTAGGAAAAGCAGGCTTGGTCACAGAAGAAGAAGTGAAAACAGCAGGAAGGAATATTAATAATCAAGATATGCAGACGACACCATAATACTAGCAGAAAGCCTCACAGACCTGAAACAACGACTGAGAAAGATCAAGGAATAAAGTGCAAAGAGAAGCTTACTGTTGGGCATAAAGAAAACAAAAATAATGATGACAGAGAATCTACACAAATTCAACCTGAACAATCAGGAAATAAAATTAGTAAAAGAATTATCATACCTGGGACCAAACATTGACAGAAACAGGGATTGCAGCCAGGAAAACAGAAAAAGATTAAGAATGGGAAAGACAGCCATGAAAGAACAACAAAAAATTCTAAACTTCAAAGATATACAACTGACCACAAAAGTTAGAAACATACAAGCCATCATATTCCCTATTACAATGTATGGATGTGAGAGTTGAACAGTTAAGAAAGAAAATAGGAAGAAAATCAATTCATTTGAGATGTGTGCTGGCGAAGAGTGCTGAGAATGCCATGGACAGCCAAAGAGACAAACAAATGGGTCCTAGAGCAGATCAAACCAGAAATTTCCCTGGAACCGAAGATGACAAAACTGAGGCTGTCATATTTTGGACATATCATGAGAAGGGAGGACTCATTAGAAAAAACAATAATGCTGTGTATGGTGGAGGGAAGTAGAAAGAGAGAGGACTGCATGCTAAATGGATGGAATCTATTAAGGAGGTGACGGATATGAGTTTGAGGGAATTAAGCAGAGTGGTGGAGGGCAGGGGCTCTTGGAGATGTCTCATCAGCAGGGTCGCCATAGGTTGAGATCAACTAGGGCAGTTAACAACAAAGAGCAAATCAAACCTGAATTCTCTCCAGAAGCCATGATGACTAGACTGAGGCTGGAGTACTTTGGCCATATCATTGGAAGACACACCTCACTAAGGTAGAAAGCAACAGGAAAAGAGGAAGACTGCATTCCAGATGGATAGACTCAATCAAATAAGCCACGGCTCTGAATCTGCAAGACCTAAACATGGCTTGGAGGACTCTCATTCATGGGGTCAAAATATGTTGAAGTCAACTTAACAACAACAAAGTCTTTAAAATATTCTATCCATAGAGAGAAGCACCACTGATTTAAAAGAATCTTTGGATTAAAATGACACTTTGCCGTACACACCACTTGAAAGATAACCTGTACAGGTTTTCTGTAAAACCTATACAAGTTATCTTTCAAGTGGTGTGTACCTGTATAGGTTTTCTGTACAGAAAAGTGATTTTTAAGATTATTTTGAGACAATTTTTCAGGTGCAGTGCATACTACAGCAAAACCTAGCATCTATGGCAGAAAGTAAAAATGATATGACCCCATGTGTTTCGAAAGTGCAGTTCCTTTAAAGTTGATGCCCAAATACTTCAATTTTTTGCTAAAAATACAGCATCACAGCTTCTGAAAATGGACTTACAAAGAAAAATAAAAACACCATGTTGAAATCTTGCCACTTTAAAGAGTAGGTAACTGTGTGAACCACAGAGCTGCATTGTAATACCTCACACAGGAGCCTAGAGAGATGGGCTGACTATTGTATGATAACTTCATGGCATCAAATATAGAAGTATTATATGTTGATATTTATTTTTAAAAAACAGAGGAAAATAGAAAATTATTGCACTTTTCATGTCTAGTTTCAGGAAACATGTAATGCAGGCTTGCTATATGGTAAGCAAAATGTGGGGTTTGAGGCATGTAGTCATGGAAGTGAGGTCACATTTATTCCCTTCCCAAATGGGCAGTAGATCTGAAATGCAGAACTGAGCCTTTCTGTTCAAAAGGCAAGGTACAGTTGCTTGCCATTGCATGCTTAAGTACAAGATGACACAGCTATTTGTACTCACAGGAACTGTCATTACCAGCAATGCAAATTATCAGCTTGTGTGAGGACAGCAGGGTGTAGTAACAGAGAAAGGAAAATAATGCTGTGGGAACAAGCTTCTTGTAAAAATAAGTGAACAATTTTTCTCAAAATGCTTTAAAAATACATTCTGCTGCCTTACTGCAGAGAGATTAAATGATACTGAAAACCACAAACAGTATCTGGACAATTTGCCTCAGAGTAAGAAATTTCAGTGTTTCAATCAGGGAAGGATAACTGTGGTCCCTCAGGCACTGCAGGAGTACAGTTCTTATTATCCCTCAGTACTGGCTATGCTGCATAGGGCTGATGGAAGTTGCAGTCCAACAACACCCAGAGAGACATATCCAGGCCCATTTTGAATAATTAGATGTATGAAAAATTAATATACTTTTTAATACGTGTGTGTGTGTGTGTGTGTGTGTGTATTCTCTGTAAATAGAGTCATCTGATGGCTCAAAAATATAAGGTACTTTTGTGTGGAAGTGCTGATTACAGTGGTGGTGCTGAAAAAGACACTCAAAGGATAATTCAAGCTGAATATCCACTGTCCCAAATATTTTAAATGTTCTGCAAAATTCTGTTCAATCTTTGCATGAAAGATAGCCAAAACCTAAGTAGGAAAGGGCTGTGTCCCCCATGGAACAATGGAATTATGAAAATTATCACATAATTAATGAAGTGGTCTAATATGTAGGAGTGTTAGAAGAGCTAACCATTATGATTTCCATTTCTCACAATGAATTATGACAAAGAACAAAAAACAAAGTAACTGTAATCTTCATAGTTATCAGCAAATCACTGAACTCAGTGGTCTAAGTGGAGCATTTCCAAAATCAACTTAAATTACATTCTGATAGAATTTTCCGCTCAGCTTTTACATATGGATGGTGTTATTTGAAAACCAGTATCTAGCAGATGAGCAGAAAGGTTTTGTGTATGTTTATTTATATTTTTAATGAGAGGAACCGGTGTTCTGTGAACTGTAGAAATAACATATGTTTGCCTCTGGCACTGAAGCTAATTTGTTGACATATAGTTAATATTGGAACATAGAAGTAAAGGGAAGGAGGAACGAAAAAGTGCCTGATTACAGGGATCACAAAGAAACAAACTTAGTCCATTTAATACAACCTGGGTCAATGAAAGGCCATCTAAAATGAGGTGTTCAAGGCAGATCCAAACCCTTTCCATTCCCTTGCATTCAATGCCTCACCTTCCCCAGAACGAATCTGGCATATGAATATTTTCTTCCCCTCCCCAGTCTGTTTTAATCAACAGCATGGCAAAATGAAAAGATGACAGAAAAATCTGTACTACTGGGAGGAAAACCAAAACACAACTATTACCATAACATTTAGTGACATACAGGAACTATATTTTATGAGTAACATTAGTACAAAAACATTATTAAAGATGCTGTATGATATGGTATGGGAGGATGTTGGGGGGGGTGACACCATACATTACCACAACGAGTGACACCAACCCTAGTGACGGCACTGACAAGCATGTCAAACCAAGAGGGGAAAACATACATGCACTTTTGGTTTTTGGTTAGTTTCAAATGTTTTCTTGTGGTGTGAATTTTGAATTTCTAAGCAAAGCAACACTGAGCTGATGGAAAACTCTGCCTCAGTCTTAAATTTAATCCCAGGCTCTGGAACTTCCTTTCAGGAGAGGTTTGACTAGCTTATTCCCTGTTTTCTTTCCACAGGCAGGAAACTGCTAGGGGAAGGAGTGGGAATCACCTCTCTAAACTGTCTGGCAGAAGCAGTTATGTCAGTGAAAGGATAGCACTGGATCTAGGCCACATCTATTATGCCCATTCATTTCCACATATACTTTCTGGGGCCTTTAACAAACAACATTCTTAACTATATTATATTTATTTCAATTTTTAAGCTACATTGAATCCAGTTTTTGGGAAGACAAGGTATAAATTAAATTAATAATCATATTAAGTATAAAAATAAAATGACAGTTATTGGAGGTACATATGAAATCTTCATCTATACTTTGTCCTTAATTTCATGTGTGGTTTTCTTGGTTTCATTTTTCTGAAAAACAAAGGATTAATGCCATTGTAAGACCAGTTTTGCACCCCTGAGTATTGTTTTAGTTGTTATTTATATATTCCTAAATGTACTTTGCAGAAGACATTTTTAGAGTTGGTTTATGACCTAATTCATTTCCTTGGAAAAACACTGCATTCCTTTACACACAGCTACTTAGCACCAAACTAAATGAAATGTAAGGCATTCCATTCTGTTGATACTATATATATATAAAAGCACAAAGCTGGCAATGCATCTTTGTTTTTTCATGGGCAGAAGAAAGTGCAAGGAGAATTTCTTCTCACATAATATTTTATGTTGCTGTTATTAATTCTAAGCTCTTATTGCTGTATCAGAAACAATCACAGAATGCTATATGTAATACAGAGTGGTAGAATTCAAAGATATAGTCATGTTAGTCTGTAGAATCAATATGGAGAGAGATATTGTAGCTCCTCTGAGACTAACTGAATGAAAGAAGTTGGCAGCATGAGCTTTCGTAAACTTTAGTCTACTTCCTCAGATGCATTTAGTGGAGTTGAAACCAGGGAGACACACACACATGCGCGCGCACACACACACACATATATATATGCACCATTGGTGAGAATGTCAATTCAAATTCAAAATCCTTTGTGCGTGGAAAAGAAGTAGCAAGTCCAGTTTTAATGATGGTAGCTAGTGAATAAACTGGCCAATGTGTATGGAGATGAAGAGGCAAGATCAGTTTGGCTTTGGAAACTAGCCTGTAGGTATGGTGAATAGATGAGTGTAGGATGCCCCCCCCTCCCCCGAGGATGGGTCAGATAGTGATGAAATGTGTGTAATGAGCTAGGAAGCCTTTATCCCTGTTCAATCCATTGCTGAGGGCCTATAGTTTATGAATGAATTCCAATTCTGCTGTTTCTCTTTCCAATCTACTTTTGTAGTTCTTTTGTTCAAGAACTACTGTTCTAAGGTCTATGATGGAATGTCCAGGGAGATTGAAATGTTCTGCTACCAGTTTTTGTGTATTCCCATAAACAAAAACCCACTCACATGACACAGATGGGACACAGGCACTTAGCCTTGTCACAAACCAAGATGCCAACTCTGCCTGCACATTTATCCAGGAAATGTCATCACATGACCTAATGGCATCACCCACAATATGAGGGGGACCTTCACGTGCTCATCCTCCAATGTGATTTATGCCATACTATGTTATCAATGCCCATCGCCACTCAACATTGGGCAAAGAGGCCACTCCCTGCAGCAGAGGATAAATAGACATAAATCAGACATTAGGAATGGGAATAGACAAAAACTGGCAACAGAAAATTTTGGGAAAAAATGGCAAAATTTTATTTTGACCGGGGGGGGGGGGGGTAATTCCCAGAGAGCTCCAAATGTGGTTGAAATGACTTCCACACTCCCTAGAGATCATTTTCAGGAATTTCAGAAAAAGACTTTTTGCAATTTGTTTTACCCCTGGGAGGTCCCTGGAGGCCATAAAAACAGCCCCAGGGACATGCAGTCCACAAGCCCTACATTGCCCACCCCTAATTTATTGTGTCTGAACTTTTTCAGGGAAGCACTGTTTATTCATAATGTGAGAGCTATTGCTCACATTGGGCTCTTAATAAAACATGTCCTTCCCAATAAATGCTGCCATCTCCAATGCCATTTGCACAGAAAAGAGAAGATGACAAATATCTTGGAACATATCTTTCAAAAACATATCACAAAATCCAAAATACCTGATGTTATGTATTGCAGTACTTCTCAAGCTATCTGACATGGGAGAGTGGCAACTATTATTCTCTAGTGTGTGGTGGACTGGCATCAAGTTTGTGCTGAATGGGTACAATTGTTTCTTTCTTTTCTGAAAATTTGTCAGGGACTGGCAGCCAATGGCTTGGGGACTGGCACCGGTCCAGGGATCACCACTTTCAGTAGCACTGCTCTATTTGGTAACAGTTTGGGGGGGGGGGAGATGGCAGCAGCAAAACCTAAACATCTTGTAAGTTCCACTGTTACAAAAGAAATATTGTGTTTGAGATAAAAGACTGTTTACTTTCTTATTTTATAAAAAGGTGCTGAAGTGAGGAAAAATAATAATCTTCTCTATAATTAGATCAGTCATTCCCAATCTTTGGCCCACCATTTGTTTTAGACTTCAAATCTAAAAAACCCCAGCCACGTTGGCTAAGAGTCGGGAATTATGGGACTGTAGTCCAAAACATCTGGAGGACCATTGACCTAGATCAATGGTAGGGAACATCTTCCAGCCAAGAGATGCATTCACTTTCAGATAAGTCCTTGGAGGAAAAAAAATCCAGAGAGGCAAGTCCAAAGGCAAAAGGTAGGGGGAACAAATATACCTGCACATATTAAAAAGGAATTTTTGGACTGCCTTTCTTTTTATGCTTCCCATATGTTGCAACCATATGGAAGAAAAGTAACTTGGGGTACATTATATCAAGGAATAGGAATTAATTTTCCACAGGTGATGTGTAGCTGTCAGATACTGCAAGAAGTAGTTGCTGTACTCGTAGGCATCCTGTATACTACAGATATAAAAGAATAATATGAAAAGAAGTAGGCCTTCCTTCCATCCACCATCATCCAGAGGGAGAGATGGGCAGGCCAACTCCAGGCCTTGCCTGAAAAAGAAGAAGGTCCCTCCCTCCAGTCCATTTGCCTTGGTCCAGGCCTCAGAGAAAAAGAAGGTTTGCTGGACTTTCCCCCTTCCCCACTGCCATTCCCTTCTCCTTTTGTGTCTTGTCTTTTTAGATTGTAAGCCTGGAGGCAGGGAAATGTCTAATTTTAAATAATGTAAGCCGCTCTGATAGCCTTTTGGCTGAAGAGCAGGGTATAAATACTATAAATATACAGTATAATAAATAATAAATAACAAGATATAGGAAGTAATCCTCAGTATGAGAGTTTTGAGGAGTATTCCACATGGAGCAGTTTATGAAAACCTGAGCCTTTATTGAGCAAAGAAAAAACTTAAACTCTCTAAGAGGGATTGATGATTTCCATAAAATACTTATGAAATAGTCTGCAAGAACTGAAAAGAACCCAGATCCATATCTGTCTACCTTCAAAATTACTTCACGTGTCACCCATCAACTTATGGCAACCCCATGAATTTCATAGCGTTTTCTCAGGCAAGGAATAGGTAGCTTTGCCAGTTCCTTCCTGTGAATTATAGCCTACAGCACCTGGGATTCACTCTTGGTCTCCTATCCAAGTACTAACCAGGGATGATCATTCTTAGCATCCAAGATTAGAAAAGATATGGTGCCTTTAAGGTATTTAGGTTGTTCTATAGCTATCCTTTTTCATGCTCAAGTCAGCTGCAGAGCTCTGGTCAGTGCACAGATGTTTTCATAATATCTCTCATCTACATGCAGTAATTTTTTCTTGTTTTGGGTAGAATGTATTTTCTTGGTAGTTTACAGCATCATTTGGCTTTTAAAGTAAAGATATCATGACAGCTTTCCCACTCCTATAAGGACCAGGAACTCAGTGCCATGTGTGCACACAGTATGAGCTATGACATGATGACACATTTACTCACCTTAACCAAGGAGTATCAGTTGGAACTGGAGTAACAGTAAGATGGACATAAGCTGCTGGTTTTGTATAGAGGACTAAATACACACACAAACACATACACAGCCCTTTAAGGCCATTCTGCACTATCTCTTTCTACAAAACGACTTCAACAAATGTAGCCAAGCAACTAAAGGTGTCAGTTAACTCACTGCATGCAATATTTACAAAGTTGTTATAAATGTTTTATGCACTGGTATAGAAAATGTAGCATCTACAATGTAAATGCTAGAAAAGATCAAACACCACAAATCTTTACAAGAAGATAGAAGCCATAATTAAAATAAACACATACAATATTGACACTGCATTTACAAGGATAATGTACACAACTGATTCAATGACAAATCGAAACCCCTAATCTAAAAAGATGGAAACAAACAGCAATCCAGTTCAGCATCAGATAAGGATAAAGAATTAGCAGTAATCCTCACACTTGTGACCTAAAACTCCAAAAGGCATACAAATGCAACTTTTAAAACAGAATATTGTCCAAAAAGCATACAAAATAAATTCCTCTGACTTTTATGCAAGAAAATTACACATTCATCTGGAGAACTAAATGTGGTTTTTTCTTGTGTGTATGTTTAAAAAGACCAAAATGACTCTGGATAGAAACAAAGTAGCACTGTAGCATGTGGAGGAAAGTGATCTGAACTGGTTTGAATATGCAGAAAGATGAGTTTTCAAAAGTACTTACAGCTCTCTATCTCTAGTGTGCAGTTCTGTTCATCCAATGGGTATCTTCGCAGATCCATCATGCATGCAGCTGTGGTTGTAATTCTGTAAAAGAAATATACACAAACATTACTGTTATGGATTTTGCTCAATCTGCTGAAAATCAGGTAAAACAATACATATCAGGGAACCCAGGGTTGTTACTTTAAACCTGATTTGTAAACTACAGTGCGTCCTCGCCTTACGCGGGGGACACATTCCGGATCCCGCCGCGTAAGGCGAATTCTGCCTATGCTCGAGCCCCATTGGAAACAATGGGGCTTGTGCGCGGCGGCGCGGAGGCGCGAGCGGGGCACAACGGGCGCACGCACCCATTCAATTGAATGGGATGCGCCGCCCCTTCTGCCCTGCGTGCGCGCCACGGCTTCAGTGCATATGCCCGCGTATGGCGCGGGCGCACTGTAACAAAAATGCTATCCATCATTTTGGTTGACTTTACAAGTCTTTACACTTTACTTTTCTTCATAAGAAACTTATTTTATTTCATCTTAATTTCATATTTTCTGGAGATATTACAAAACTAATGCCACTGTTGACAACCTGTGAGCAAGAAGCTGTGTTAAAGATATCACTGAAATTATGCATGAATATAGAAACAGATGGGCTGGTCATATGACAACAAGGAAAGGCAGCTGTTGGAAAACTTGACTACTCCATTGGTATCCATTGTTCATGCTCATGTTCATGTTCATTTTCGGTATCCATGTGATGCATGGCTGATAAAAGGTCCTGAGCACTGCTGCATATAGGTATTTTAACATGATATTTTCTGTGCTTTTTAAAGATAACATGATCTTGGATACCACTATAATCTGTCTTAGATGGGCCTGAACATCTAAGTAAATAAAGCTTACATTGGAGGTATGCTGTTTAAATGATGTATGTGTCATAAGAGGCCGGAAGCCGCACCGAAGCCATGCTCCAGTCCTAAGGACTGCAGCACGGCTTTGGTGCAGCTTCTGGCTGTGTGTCATTTAAACAGCATACCTCCAAAATGACCCAAAGCAGCTTTATTTTGGCCTGTCTGTTTGGGCCCTCCCTTTGATATTTGTATGCTTCATCAGGAGACTTTTGGCTTAAGAATGTGTAAAGTGTGTATGTCTATTACATATAAAATTAACTAACAATTTTATGTGGACTCTTAGTAAGTTTACATAACTTCTAAATCTTAATAAATATTTCTTCCATTTAGAGGGGAAAAAATTAAAATTGCTGAATGTCTCTGTAAAACTATGCAAAAATCTTTTGCCAGTACTGGCCACTCAATCACATCTTATTAGGTGTTCATGTAGACAAATATAACTTGTAAAATGAGCAAGACTGGGGCCTTCTTTGCATTTAGCTGACAGATTCAGCTGTGTTCTTTAGAATGTAATGAATTCAAAAGATAAAATACTTCTTCCTAAGAAAAATTCCCCCCTTGTAGAAAAGTCTGTGTTCAGAGAAAAACTGCAGCTAAGGCTTCTCCATGGCCTTCTGCTTTCTTTGCTTTTATGTGTGTGCATCAGACCTACAGGCTGAAATGGCACATTTCATAAGCACGTTAACCGCCTCATTTACTGACTGTGAAAACTAGGACTACAGGTATCCAAGGACTAAAATTAATTTTATCATCACTGTCATCATCTGGACAATATTCCTTTGCAGAAAATAGATGATATTGATTTCTGTAGCTGAATACATATTTTTTTGTAATTGGTTGTGTTGACAATGACTATAAATTGATCATTACTTTTGTGCAAGTTTCCCGGGTGTGTTCCATGTATTTAACAAAATAAGCACACAAGTTTCCAAATATTTGGCTGTGAAACAAACTAAGGAATTTTTTTAAAAGTCTGTGTTTAACAGGATATTGAAATATATTTGAACTCTTTGTTGTTGAAAAATGTTTTGTAAAATAAACACACTCTCCAGACATATATCTACACAAACATTCTGTAGGCAATTTACATATGACACCTTCTGCATAGATTTTATTTGTGGCTATTTTTAACATGTATTAGCAAACCTCTTAAACAATGGTGGGAACATCTGTACTATCAAAATGCTTTTACTGCTAAATCTGAGGAAGGAACAGCCTTGAGCTATAACAAGGCGAAGAAATACAGTAGTGAGATTCTATGAACTGTGTTCTGCTCATATGTTTCAAACTAAAGGTAAAATAATGATGCTTAGTAAGTTGTGGTCCTTAGTAGAATTTTGACACTTAGCAAAATTTCGAACCCATTTAATTGTATTAAAAATGCATATGCCACTTTGCAATAGAACATCCCGCATCAATATACAAATTGTTTATATCATCTGCTAACAAAGTACTGTATGTTCTGAGATTCACAAACCATTAAATATATAGTTAATGTGTAAACGCCTATCAGATTTCCTATGAGAATTCTAGAAAAATTTACTGTAACACTTTAAGAAAGCAAAGGTTACTACAAAACACAATGTTGCTATTTTTTTAAAGTATTTATTTATTTTTGCCATGGCAGTGGTCATATTCTTGGTGGAATGCGTCTTGGTCTCTCTGGAACAGCAAAAGATACAACCCTGAAAGCACTTCCTGATCCACCTAGGCAGAATAGCTGTAGTTGTAACTAACCCTAACTCTAACCCTGTCTCTTCTGAGCCATACCAGCCAGAACTGGGTGGAGGAACTAGCTCTCCCACTTAGGGTGGAGGAAAAAGTCAAGTGGAAGCAGTGCCTCTTAAGTGAGTGGAAAAAGAAAGACCTTGTCAAGGATACCCTCCCCACATTGCATGAAAATGTCCTACTTCTCCCAATTGAACTTAATGCCAAGAAAACATTCATCCTAGATCCAGTATCTGTTGCAAACTGGGACCAAGAATGAAGGGGTACATTAACCTAAATCCAGTAAAGTGGATCTGTTGTGTTGGCTTAGCAAATTTTGTTGACTCAATCAGTCTACTCTATTTGGGACTGACAACTGGATTTGTGCCACTGAATACAGGCTTTCATGTAGCATCTTGGAGGAGTATGACATCTCACCCATTCTACAGTCTCTTGGAAAAATGCAGCATTGTCAATAACTAATAGCTGTTTTTAGTATTATCAGGGAAAGGGTGAGATGATGAAAGTGAGCAACTATTGCATGAAACCCAGGATGAGGTTGGAGTACCATAGGCAAACAACTCTAGAGAGAATTATAACTGAACTGAGTTGATTTTCCACTTCTTCCAGGGATGGGGATGGGGATGGTGGTTTTGGTGCTGATTGTGGTGTTGTTGCTGCCTCCTCCTCCTCCTCCTCCCTTAACTAGAGCAACTTTTTTTAAATGGAAATTTCTAATAACAATTGCATTCTCCTGACAAAGATTGCTGTTCCTTTCCCACATCTCTAAGCAAGTGGAAAAACTGTTAGTATGTCCACTAATTCCTTCTGCCTCAATGACTTAAACTCTCTCTCTTTCTGATACACACACACACACATACACAAAGTTTGTGATTTTTCTCCACATGGCCATACACCATACTCACACTTAGCTTAAGAGAAAACAGGTCATGTACATCAGAGAACAGGTTCAGGTTGCTAATTACCAACTCCACTAATCATCCTTCAGTATAAAATTATTTTCTGCAGTTGACTGCATACTTTTATTAGAATCTTTATCAGGCGCCTTCCATGCACTGCAACTAAGCACTGGTGACATTCATGTCAGAAATAGTAACCAAAGCTGTGCAGTTGTAGCTCTGCCCAGTGTTCACTTCTGCTTCTTGGAAGCAGACCTGTTTTGTGACAGTTGGAAAGGCTGGAAGCAGCCCTAGTTATAACATATGGAAATCTGAGGACAAAACTGCCTTGTGATTAATTTCTCTCCTGCATAGAGAGATCAGCTTTAAAGAAAAATACTTATAAGTTTTATCAACAGTATTTTCCCCTTTTCTTTTAATTTGCTACCTGTTGTAAAATTCAAGATACAGTGGTACCTCGGGTTACGAAATTAATTCGTTCCGCGGCTAATTTCGTAACCCGAAAAACCTTCGTAACCTGAATTGCCATAGGCGCTAATGGAAAAAATAGCTCTCTGCTGCCCTCCGGTGGCGGCCTTTCCATTGAAAATAGCGCCGAGGTTTTTTCGTAACCCGAAAAAACCTTCGTAAGCCGAAACAATAAATCCCTATGGGATTTTTTCGTATCCCGAAAAATTCGTAAGCTGGGTAATTCGTATCCCGGGGTACCACTGTAATTTGTTTTCTTGTCTCTTGTGGAAATGGCTCCCTCCTCTTTGCACACTGAAATGAAGGCAGGGATTTATTTGAGAGACTTTACATATTCTAAATTTTGCTGTTCACAAAATCCCACATCAGAATTTCTTCTTAGAATTTGGGATTCCAAATGATTCAATCTTGTTTGTGGAATGGCAACAATGTATAAAGCCAAGCCACAAATGTTATTTCTCTGTAATTCTGGTTTGACTGATGGCCATCTACTGGTCTTTCTGCTGCTTTCCAACTTGTTCTGGGTACATGCTATCTGAGCCCATAAGAAAATGGCTTTTGTAATGAACTAGATGTAGGTGCCCAACTTCCTGTTAGAAACAGTGATTTGCCTAAGGCCATTCAGGAAGCTTCACATCAGTGCTGAGGTTTCAGTTCATCTCTCCAGTCCATTAAATATTCCGTCAACTACATTCCACTGACTTCTACCATGGTGGAGGGGGGAAAGGGGAATGTAAAGCCCTCAAATCCATATCAAAACTTTTCCTTAACACATGAAGGGAAGAGAATGAAAATGGGCTACATTTACACTGTTGTTGCTCAGTTATTGTTGCACACTAAGCAAAGCAGAACAACTCACAGATCTATTAGGTAGGCAAGGACAATAAATTCTGAACTTTGTTCTAATGCTCCCAGTAAAAACAACACGTTTTTTATTTCATGATGTCTTTAGTTCATTTTGATTATATATTTCCAAACAATCTGGAAAAGGAATTGAAAATTTCTGCTGCTGTTTACTGCAGAAATGTTTTTTCCCTATACTTTTCAGTGAAAAAGCAATGTTTCTCTTTTTAATCCGGTATTTTACTTTGAGTCAAAGAACATATGAAGGCATGTTTGAGGGACCAACTGACCCTTCTAAATGTAGTTGTAATATTTGTGCTTGGACATGAGGTGTCCATGTTGGGATACAGACCGCCCAAAGCGGGCGGTCTCCCGCCACCCTAGTTTGCTCCGCAGGGAAGCCGCAGCCTCCAGACCGCGGGGCTTCCCTGCGGAGCAAAAAGAACCCTTAAAAGAAGGGTTCTTTACATGGTGCGCTTGTGATGCTGCAATGCGCCAATGGCGCACTTGCGACATCACAAGCACACTGGGACGTGCAGACGCTAGGCGTCCATCACGTCAAAATGGCGGCACCCGTATGTACAGGGTGCCGCCATTTTGACGTCCTGGTGCCGTACTAGGGTTAGAGAGTGTCTAAAAACTATGCTCCCGGGCAACCCTAGTACGTCGTCAGGATGTACTAAAAGGCCCATGTAAACAGGGCCCAAGTCATTTAAAATATTACATTAAATGGTACCACATTATATTAAAAGCTGGAGCATATCCAGAATGGTGAAAGGCCTAGAAACCATGCCCTAGGAGGAACAGCTTGTGCAGCTGGGTATGTTTAGCGTGGGGAAGAGAAAGTTAAGATGTGACATGATAGTCATGTTTAAATATTTCAGAGGCTGTAATACTGAAGATGAATCAAGCTTGTTTCCTGCTCCTCCAGAGAATAGGACATGGAACAATGGATTCAAACTACAGGAAAAGAGATTATATATAAACATCAGTAAGAACTTCCTGATGGTAAGAGCTGTTCAACAGTGGAATATACAGCTTCGGAGTGTAGTGGAGTTTCCTCCTTTTGAAGTTTGTAAACAGAGGATGAATGGTCATCTGACAAGAGTGCTTTGATGGTGTCTTCCTGCATGGCAGAGTGTTGGACTGGATGGCCCTTGTGGTCTCTTCCAGATGATCTAGGGTTCTATTCTATTTAACTTATGATTGGTGCTTCTTTAAAAGTTTAATTGATGCTGACTTTTATGTTAAAGAAAAAAAAATAGGAAGCATTTGCCACTGAACTCAACTGACATTTTTTATTGCTCCAAGCACACACAGGCGAGGGGAGATTTGTACATTGTACATTTTTGATACACCTTCTGTGATTTTTCCACACACTAAATATGGCATGAATGTGGCATAACCAGGATCTAGATTGTTACTTCATTATTAGAGCTAAGCTAAAACCATTACCTCACCAGACATGAAAATGACACTTGTGGTGACAAATCCTTAAGACAAGATACTGAACTAAAAGTTCATTACACCATTACTCTAAGCAGCTTCAGAAACACATTCTTAATTCTGTGTAGGAGGAACTCACAGAGCAGCATGAAATGAAGCAGAGTATTTGGTCACAACAGAAAGCAAAGCTTAAAAACAGGCACATAATGGATTTAAGAATACAGTCTACCACTTGACTGGTTTTAATAACAACTGCAGCCGTAGTTATGAGGGTGATATGAAACTTGCAGTCATTAAATGTGTGGTGTAGGAGGTGATGGCCTTATGTCAAAAGCAGAGAACATAACTAGGGTGGGAGTCAGCTGATAAATGGAGAGTGACTGGTGCATGCTTCTTCTTTCCTTAGTTCTAGAATTATGGAGAAGGAGGACTCAATGATTGGATGGGCTCATTAAATAGAGATCTACAGCACACCCTCCCTATTACTTCCCAATAGGTGGGAGCCTGGTTGCTTGGTTGTTCTGAAGAGCTGCCAGGAGTTGCCATTTCCCTTTCACTCCAGAATGTTTCATTCTATTTATAAGAAAGTGGTTGTGGAGGCGGTCAGGAGGAAGGGAACAGGCACAGAAAGCAACCTTTCTTACAAGCTTTCACAGACAGTGAAGTCTCAGGAATAGTCAGGAGTATGGTTCAATGTTCAAGGCTGGTCCAAGACATATTGTCACCTGAAGCAAAGGAAATACATACACACACACACACACACTCCCTTCTTTAATGTGCAGAAGCACACTAAACTGGCAGTTGAATCTTATTTAAACACTGACGATGGGATGGTATCTTCCTTCATCCCTGAGTGAAACAAGCTAATTTAGGGTGCAGGAGGACAAGGAATTTTTGATGAAATTGTTAACGGATGTCTATTTTCTCATTCAAAATAGTTTGTGAATGGTAGCTTCTCTATTACATACAACCCTGACATTCAAATTAAGGGGAACGTGATTTCTGTTCAAATAAAAAGGGGGTAAATACAGAGTTCCAAATACATTTATATATATTATAGCCTAGCATTAGTTAGTGCAGTTTCTAATCTGAATAAACATTTTTGACTCTGCTTAAATTGTATGTGCCACCCATTTGTTTCCACTAGTTGTCCAAAAACTAGAACTGGGTGCCCATTTGGACACACAACTCTTATTTTAAAAATGCCTTGGATTAACATGGCACACACAGTTCTGCCCTTCAAGGGAGGGGAATATTCAGCAGACTGAGAAGGAACAATTGTGTGGAACTTGTGTGGAAATATCTTACCCTATACAATGGTCATGGCAATCCTCTCAATCTGGAATGCCAAGGAAGATCCAAAAGAAAGCAATGCCCAAACAATATTAAAATAAGCATATTGCTGAAAAAGTGGCAGGGGTTCTTTTTGGGCTTCAGTTCCCAGAAGCTCTTGAGCAATGCTCAACAAGACTCATTCACAACTTCCAGAATTCAATAACTATGCATTCCTAGTTAACCAATTTTAATCTTTTCTTTTCTTTGAAAATACAAATAGGTGACGTGTTTAAGAAATGGGAAGAGGTTATGGGAGAGGTGAAATTTAGCACTAAAAGAAAAAAGTAGCTACCCTCCCATCAGAATAATCAAATTGTTGTACATTTGTGACAATATCACAATGTTCATCAGACTAAAATTAAAAACCTGTCATGGATGCTAAATTAATCCCAGGTAAATTGTAGGTGAACAACTAAGGTATTCTGGGCGACATGGTAATGCAAGGCACCAATACTCAGAAAAACAAAGAGCAATAACTACCATTCCAGAAACCCCAGACCTACCATTCACATAATAAATCACTGTACATTTGTGTTACACTAAAACCTCAAATAGCATCTTTAAATATGTCATCCAAGACTTCATTAAACTATTTTCATAACAACCTTTTTAACGTTCCTCTTGTAACAACAGCAACTTGTTGTGGAAAATATTTGCATACATTATTCCTTAACGCTTCATCACCACTGATTTAATAGTCTTTCGATGTTACTTTGTATTACTTTGCCCCACTGCTCCGTGAAGTTTATTAACATCACAGTGTATAGTGCTCGCTTTTGAAGCTAGAGCTGTGTACACTGCAACTTCACTGTGGTGAAGTTACAGCATAACTCCATTTCAAAATTGGAGCCAGAAAATTCAATACCTTGTCTGCTATCTTTCTTTCTTGAGGCATAGCTTTGTTGATCTGTTGCACTGTTTGTACACACTTGATTTCTTTTTTTTTTTAATTTCTTTTATTTGATCAAGAAAACACATATTTACAAGTTCATATATATATACATGATTCTCACAGTTTCCAATATCTTCATCCTGATCTTTTCTTTTTTATTCCCCTGAAGTACCCTCCCTCACCCTCCCCCCCTCTGCTTTACAAATCTATACATCAGGAGAATTTCCCAACAAGCTCTGCCATTAAAGTGACCTTGTTTTAAATCAATAATTTCATTTCTTTTGAATTGACCATTATATCCTAGTTATTATTATCATTCTCTTTTCCCCAACGGAAATATATTCCTCAAGTATTATCAAATATTCGCACTTATATTTAAGACATTTCTTTCTTTACAGTTTCCTCATATACTCATATGTGTTACATTCCTAACATATATCCCTCTTCACCACTTATTATTATACATTTATTTTTTTCTGCAAATACATATAATTTTTTCCAGTTCGTTTCCCACTCTTGAGACCAGCTGTCCTTTCTTAACAAAGTTAATTTATCTAACTGAGCCATACTTGATTTCATTTTGCTCTGACCCCACCATTTACAATACTCCCTGGCAAAAGAGTTACATGTGCACAATCTGTATGTCAAGATAGTACTACACACATCTGATAAAATGGACAGTAGTCCATGAAAGCATATACTCCAATAAATCTGTTCATTTTAAATGATCGAAGATTCTTTGTTATTTTATTTTCCTCATCTTTCTTACCACCAAGAGAAATCTCTTCAGATCCCACATTTAGATAGTATTGAAATCAGATGAACAGATGAAGCTTCGAGGAAATTAAATGGGGTGAAAAGGCAAAATACATTAAGATGAGACAGATGAAATCTCTCTCTCTCAGTAGAAAAAAAAATACACAAAAAGAAAGATTTAATGTAAATAATATGCATCTTGAAATAATTTTAGCTTTTTATTTAGAAATTAAGCATTAAAATGGGAAAATGTTTATATTAAAGAAGAAGGAAAACTTCTGACATTCTGGCATACTTTGTGACTATGAAGATTTTCACACTAGTGTTTACTGTGGGGTAAGCACTGGTAAAACGTCAGGGAAGCGCATGTGTGTGAAAGCTTAATGTTCTTCTGAAATGTCAGGGAATTGTCCCCTCGCCTCTAGCATCCTAGAATCATTCACGGAACAACAAAGAGGTTCATCCCCGTACACTCAAACACATTCTGCGCATAGTATGCAGCCCTTTCTTTGAGCAACCGAATTTGCCCATGCTTTCTATCTGCCATTTTTATTCTCTCTCTAGCTAATTTCACCAACTGGCTGCATTTACAGAATACTGTCCCCTGACTCAACCTTTTCAATCACCATGACAGTGAGATATCACAGTAAAAGCTGGCTGAAATGTAGCGACCAACTGGCACTAGGAGTGCCATTTCTTTCAATAAATAAAACATACATAATATGAGCTGTAAAAGCCAGGGAAATAAAACTGTTCCATATTTTAAGTACAGTATTACAGTGCTTTTCTTGTTTTTAAAGTTTTAACCTAAATTTGTGTTTTAAATATGGTTGGGGAGAAATAGCGATTTAATTAAAAATTCACTAACTTCATCCAGTAATGTGAAGAGAAATGGTGTCGGGAAACCCTTCCTCCCCATTTTTTAAAATCATTTCATGGATTCTTCAATATATCTAGTCAAAAGTGAATTCTAGTTAACTAAATGGGACTTACTTCTGATGAGACAGACATAGGACTGCACTATTAATCCCTGATTCACACACACACATATTCCTCAACTGACCTGCAGTGCCTTTGAAACCTCTGGGTCTGCTTTCAGGTACAGTAGTCAAATATTTAAAGTGTTTTTAACAATAGTTCAGGTTTAAAAGTAGAATCACAGAACCCACTTTGGGTGGGCAAATGTCTGAAAATAGTGCCTGTCAATAGAACATGTCTGGTTTAATTATATTTTTTATTTTGTGGTATTTTTAAATTTTTGGTGTCTGTAAATTGCCATGATATTTTGATACGATGATCCTTGTGTGTATGTGTCTTCAAGTCACTTGTTGATTTACAGCAACCCCATAAATTTCACAGGATTTTCTTTGGCAAATAATACTCAGAGGTGTCTTTACCAGTACCTTCCTCTGAAATATAGCTGATAGCACCTGAGATTTGTTGTCAGTCTCCCATCCAAGTACTAATCAGTGCTGACCCTGCTTAGATTACAAGATCAGACAGGATCTGGTATCTTTAGGGTATTTAGGCTCTTATTGCCTTTATAGTAAAGATCCTTACATTCCAAAGGAGTAGTTCTAAGAGTATATAAATAAGTATTATCTAGTCAAGAAATTGTGAGCTCAATCATTGTATAACACTCTACCTGAATGATCAACCACATGCAATATACTCATTCTTCTCTCACAAGAGAAGAGATTCAAAGTAAACATTGCAAAAAACAAAACAGAACAAAACAAAACTTAACAATCTTCCTGATGGTAATTGCTGTTAGGTGGACCTATATGTAAACCAATGCTACCATCAAATGTGAAGTAAGGCTTTACTTGTCCAACCTTATCCCACTATGTAGGATCTCCACTGGTTCCATGATCTCTTTTATGTATCCCCTGTGTGAAGTACCACCTCTGTAAGAAATGTAAGGTACTGCACTTAGGGTGGAAAAATGAAATGCACAGATATAGGATGGGGGACATCTGGCTTAACAAGACTACACGTGAAAGGGATCTAGGAGTCCATGTTGAACATGAGTCAACAGTGCGATGTGGCAGTTAAAAAGGCCAATGCAATTTTAGGCTGCATCAATAAAAGTATAGTGTCTAGATCAAGAGAAGTAATCATGCCACTATATTCTGCTTTGGTCAGGCCCCACCTGGAATATTGTGTCCAGTTCTGTGCACCATGATTCAAAAAGGACATCGAGAAACTGGAGCATGTCCAAAGGAGGGCGACTAAAATGGTGAAGGGACTGGAAACCATGCCCTATGAGAAATGACTTAGGGAGCTGGGGATGTTTAGCTTGGAGAAGAGAAGGTTAAAAGGTGATATGATAGTCCTGTTTAAATATTTGAAGGGATATCATATTGAGGAGGGAGCAAGCTTGTTTTCTGCTGCTCCAGAGAACAGGACCTGGAACAACAGGAAAGGAAATTCCACCTCAACATTAGGAGGAACTTCCTGACAGTAAGGGCTGTTCGACAGTGGAACACACTCCCTCAAAATGTAATGGAGTCTCTTTCTTTGGAGGTCTTCAAGGCGAGGCTGGATGGCCATCTGTTGGGGATGCTTTGATTGAGAGTTCCTGCATGGCAGGGGGCTGGACTGGATGGCCCTTGTGGTCTCTTCCAACTCTATGGCGGGTTACAAACGCCCCTCAAGGGGCTGTTTTCCCGCCGCCGCCATTCGCTGCGTAGGGAAGCCCCAGCGGCCAGACCGCAAGGCTTCCCTGCGCAGTGAAAAAGGAGCGCCGAAATGGCATTCCTTTTCGGAATGTGGAAGTGGTGCCGCGAGGGGCGGAGCGCGCCCTCGCAGCGTCACTTCCGCTGTGACACGTCTGGATGCACAGCATCCAAGACGTCGAAATGGTGGCGCCCATGTGGATGGGCGCCGCCATAAAGTCTGCACTCCGCACGTACTGGGAGGAAGGGCCGTCAGGAAGGTAAGAACCTTCCTAACCCTAATACGGCCCTTCCTAACCCTAGTACGTGCGGAGCGTGTACTTTATGGCAGTTTATAACCCACCCATGATTCTATGTGTTTAAAAATGTTTTTATCTTTAGTTGGTTTTTATTTGTTCATTGCTTCAGCAGCCCTTGTGGGCTGGGAGATGATACACAAATGTTTTTAAAAGAATAAATAAATAATAAGTGGTTGCAGAAATCCTGACAAATGGTTTCTCCCTGTCTTGTCGGGACATTCTATCCAAGGTTCATGGGGATGGATGACAACTGGTTTTACTTAATTTTAGGCAACAATAATATGGTCTGCTACATGTCATCCAAAAAACTCTGGGTTCTAAAATGCTCGATCATAGACTGGTGATTGAACGAAGTGAATTTCCTTGTTGTTAAAATAAAGGACTTACTTCTCAGGTTGTCCTTAATTTTTTTTTCCATGATTAAATTTGATACTGCTCCAGATTCTCTAATAAAACACAGATGAGCCACAGAACATGTTTACTCATGCTTCCTAAATTTTGGCTCATGTGAGATTTTAAAAAAAAAATACTATCTGAATTTGTTAATACAGAGAGTGACTTTGTTTTCTGATACAATATGTATAAAAGGCAACAAAGAATAATTAGCTTAATAAGGGCTATCAGGTTAATGAAAATGTAATGATTCCATCAAAAATTTGATGATGGCCAGTCAGAAGCCAGCAATTCTGTAAACCTGGTAAAAGGTTCATAAAAAATGGTTTCACGTGTCTGTGCTTGCAAACAAATGGCACTAAGGAAAGCATATTGTTATTTATTGTGGGTTTCTTCCACCCCCACCCCCACCGAACTATAACTCACACTACAGTAGTTGCAGGTAGTGGGAGAGAGAGATGGGAAACGTTTGCATCAGAGCTAGAAGAGCTGACAGTTGATGCCATCTGGACTCCCAAAGACCTGGTTCCCAAAGGAACAATTCTTTTCCCTTAAATGTCCCAAATCATATTGACTGCTTGCCCACAATTCCCATTGGCTTTCCTGTCACGAACATACTTTGAAAAAAGCAGAAAAGGAGTGAGTATATATGAGAGCAAAGTTTGTTTACAATTTAATCAGTTTTTCAGTGGCCAATATAGAATTTTTAAAAATCCTATAAAGCTAGACCTTAATCAAAACAGCATATATCTTATTATGTACCAATGAGTCAAGAAAACATGGGTTTAATGAGTACAGGTATAGTGTAATTTCTGTTTGCCCCTCTAAAATGGGGAGACAATGGCACTGAGACAGAAATAAATTGTCCCTATTTTCAAATTTTAAAGAAAAATAATCATACTTTGATCCTGGTTTTCACATACAAGAAGGTACCTGATTCAATTCTCATCTCAGCTTGAAACAGATTGGTAGTTTCAAGTAAACCACTGTCTCGCAACTTTAATATATTAAAACAAGCACTGATTAAAAAAATATTAAATTAAAGGACATCAGGTGCTTTGGGACGATAGGGAAAAATAGTCTATATAAATGCTAAAGATTATTACTCCACACATCAAAGATTTCAAATATCAGACCAAAGGGTGAGAAAACTACATGCAGACCAAAAATTAAAATCAGATTTCATCTGGAAAAAAGAGTGACAAAAAACATTTTATTTTCTCAAACCAAAGAAAAGTCAAAATCGGAACCATGGAAGGCCATGATGCTGAGTCTATTACAAACCCAGCTCCCAATACATATTTTGCTTCAGAGACAGCAGTTTTTAGGTGCCACTGTCTTGATCATATCACTCAGGTCATTTCAGTATCCAGAATCTCTTCTGCCATAGTTTTTATTTTATTTTAATTTTTGGTCTGCATGTAGTTTTCTCCCCTTTTGGTCTGATTTTTGAAATCTCCCTCTGGCCCTGTAATGTATTTCCCATCTGTTCATACAGATGGCACATTCCAGCAAAGTCCAAGGAGCTGGTGTCCCAATACTACTATATATTATGCTCCACTTGCAAGAACATTCTGTAAAATACTAAGGAATTTTACATGTTGTAAAATTCTAGGGGGGGAAATTGCTGATGAAAATCAAAGAAAAAATAAACATACAGAAAACTGACGGCATTGCTATGAGGCTATGCCACCTCCACCCGCACTGCTTACCTCTTAGGACATGCTGAGATTAATACCAGAAGACAATTTGCAAAGATATCGTGTTGCAAATAGGCTTCAGTTGACTGGTCACAAAGCCAGGTATGGAGAAGCCCTTTCTCAGTTCTACCCATGCAGCAGGACTTCAGATTCTGAATGAAAATTTTAGCTGGACTTCCTACTAAGGAAAAGTCTCTCAAGGGACTTCTCCAGCTTTCTTTCTCTATTCGAGTGATTGTGGACACAATCCAGTAGTCTAATTCAAATCTTACCATTAAAGAATATGTGGAGAAAGCATGGCCCATGAACTGTATGTCTGCCAAGACCCATTTTTACAGATCCTGAACTCCCCTCCCCCAGCTCCCAATACAAAGTAAGTTGAAAGAAAGGCACCAGTGAAATTTAGTAGCATGAAAAACTGCTAAAATGTGGCTTGCCATTGACATTCAGCAGCAAAGTGTGACTACCTTATATAAGAAAAAATAATGGCTGGAAAAATGGAAACCTCAGGAATGGTTGAAAGCACTATTTATTGAGGAAACCCGTTGGAAAGGCGGTGGCAGGGGTGGTGGTGAGAGATCAGATTTAGATGATCCCCTCACATCGCTTGATTTGTAAAAGTAGTTTTAAAAGGGTGATAAAGAGTGCCCAAATAACCTGTCTGATCTTGGACACTAAGCAGCAGTGTTGCCAATTTCCAGAATTTTTCCCGGAAATTTCTGGGATTCCTAAATTTCCAGGAAGATTCTGGGAAATTCAGCCTTCAGGGAAATTCAATCTTCCTGCCCAAAAAACCCGGCCAAAAATACCTTCCTGCCCCCCAGAAAAGCTCCCGACATACCTCCCATCCTGGAAGTCCCGCCCCCTTTAGCCTTCCCATAGTGCCTTGACCCCCTGAACCAGAATTCCCAAAACCATTCCGGGAAATTTGGGGGCATTCGGGGAAGCCAATCAGGGAATTTCCTTCGAGAGTAATTGGCAACTCTGCTAAGCAGAGTCAGCCCAGAGATGTGATGCTTGCTGAAAGCTACTGAACCCAGCGGATTCATGTTGCTGCCTGATAAGTTAAGAAAGAGAGCATGAGAGAAAATGAGAATGAGAGTTAGCAAATTAGAGTGAGATCCTATGCTTCCCTTTTGCTTAGTGCTGTCCATAGTCTGTCTCTTTCTGGTACCTAATAATAATAATAATAATAATAATAACAACTTTATTTTTAGCCCGCCTTTCCAGGGATCAAGGCGGATTACAACAGCCAACAGCAAATGCAATCAGTAGCAATTGCAATACAGTCAATGACAATAGCAATTAATACAATTAAAAACAACCATAATCTCCACTTATAAAAACATCAGTCTAAAAACTACAATACAACAAATTGTCCAACTAGCACAAAATTGCAATGAGGAGAGAGAAGGGGTTACTTCGGAATATCAGGGGTATGCCTGCTGGAAGAAATATGTTTTAAGCCCCTTTTTAAATAGGTCCAGAGAGGTGGCCAAGCGGAGTTCATCAGGGAGCGAGTTCCAGAGGTTGGGGGCTGAGATAGAGAAGGCCCTCTGTGTAGTGGTGGAATATCTTGCCTCCGGAACTCATAACAGTTGCTTCCCAGCTGATCTGAGTGTGCGGGGCGGATTGTATGGAGAGAGGCGGTCCTCCAAGTACCCTGGGCCCAAGCCATGTAGGGCTTTATAGGTAATAACCAATACCTTGTATTGCGCCCGGAAGCGAATAGGCAGCCAATGCAGGTCTTTAAGGATTGGTGTTATGTGGCTGGTCCTGGAAGTGCCAGTAACCAGTCTCGCTGCCATGTTCTGAACCAATTGAAGCTTCCGAGTATGGTACAAGGGTTGCCCCATGTAGAGCGCATTACAGAAATCCAAACAATTTCTTTTCAGAAGCCTCTGCAGAGAAGAGTCTGAAAATCTCCCATCTCTGCTTCTGCAGCTGTTTTAGCAATGATAAGGAAGATAACATATTTAAGGCCACTGTGTGAGGAGGGATGAATGGAAGAATGGAGTCATCAGCACATTCCTATCACTTCCCAGATAAGGAAGTCCATGATTCTATGGTCCAGATCGATCTGCTCATCAAACCAATAAGGACCAGAGAACTCAAGTGTCATTATCTGATCAGCTGCTCATACCAGCCGAGTGCAATGCAATGATCACAGTCAATGAGGAAAAAAATAATAATATAAATTTCAGTTTTATATGAAATGAAATAATGGACTAGTAAATGTTAATTATGTAGTAATGGGATAAAAATTATTTATTTTTGAAATATATATGTATTAATCTCCTTTATGACCTGAGTTATTTGTAAAATTAAGTAACTAATTAACTCATGTGTGTATGTGTGCGCACACACGCATGTGTGTGTATACATGTATAATTTCTATCTTCAAGTCACCTGTCAATTTATTACAATCCAGAATGTCAGAGAATTCTTTAGACAAAAATAGTCTAAGGTGGTTTTGTCAGTTCTTTCCCTTGAAATAGAGCCTACAGCATCTGAAATTAATTGGCAGTCTCCCATCCAAGTACTACTACTATTGACCCTGCTTATCTTCCAAAATCAGACAAGATATGGTGCCTTTAAGATTAGGCATAATTAAACTGAAGGAATGGGGGGAGGTAAACTGGTTAGATGGAAATCAGGATGGTTTCAAGTCACCATTTCATAACTTCTCTCTCTCTCACACACACACATACATAAACCAAATAACATGTTAATATATATGTATATGTGTATATATATATATATATATATATATATATATAGTACATATATTTATCCATATATATAACTGTTTTTGTTATGAATACCACAAAATAATTTTTATACAAACTACCAATACAAGTTTTCTATACATATATACCTATATTCCTACTCAGAAATAAATAAGTAAATAAATAAATTCATGCCTCAGGCACTGCCATACTGAAAACAAGGCCCTGTGTCCCACCATAATTGCACTATTTTAAAGGCTAGACCAGCAATTCCCTAACTTTGGTGTCAAGGTTTTTTGACTTCAGCTCTCAGAATTCCTGACTGTTGGCCAAGATGAGTGGGCCTTCTGGAAGTTGAAGTCCAAAAACCTAGAGGACCAATGTTTGGGAATCATTGGGCTAGTCTTTTTATTTTAGGAAACACAGTGTTTGCTTACATCACAGAGGGATTCTAAGCTGATTTTTAGTTACCAGCCTTACTACATTCAATAGAACCAGAGAGCACCTGCATTTACACTTAGAAGCTATGCCTTATTATTTTCTTTCCAATACTAAATCCATAATGACAATGGAGAGCAGCAATCAATTGGGTGATTTCACTGTTCTTTCATATTAGACATCTCCACTCCTTGATTTACAAAAATTTACCCCCTGCTGCCTTAAAAATGATGGGTTATAAAATAAATGCCTGATTTTCTTCTTCTCTTAAGACAAAGCACAGGTTGCTGCCCACACAATTTCAGCTTCCTAAAATCCACTGAAGTTCATGGAGGCCAAATGAATGTTCTAAATGAATCATCATTTAGAACATGTCACAACACCATGGAAACAAGAACGAGCTTGCGTTTCTTCAATGATTGATCTCATATAGAAATGAACATCTTTCTCTTCTTTTCACTCGGGGAAAAGGTTCTATAGCTAGGTAGTTAAACTTGAGAAATTAACATTAAGTTATTTTATGACTGAACTAAGGATTCTATGGCAAAAACATGCCTGGTAATCCAGACTGATGCCTCTCCACTGTAAACTGATGGTGAAAGATTCTTAGGAGATAAACAGTCAATGGGTGGTGGGAGATTTCCTTAATTGTTCCACAACCTTTGAACTCTATGCTGTTCCAGATGTGTCTCTAGGAGGGAAAACAAGGAAGTTGCAAGGAGGTTGGCAAAGGTTAAACACTCCCTTTCCTATCTCTGTCCTCCGTATTACTGCTATGCAACAGGGAAGCTAAAAATGAGCTTTCAAGACAGTATTTGCCATGGAAACCTTTATGTTTCCTTAGAGTAAACAAATGCTTACACTTTCTGAAGTATTCTGCTACAGTTGCAGAATATCTATCATAGCTCAGTTACTGCGAATATAGTTTGATTTGGTTTGACAGCAAGTGTTTGACAAACTCATTGGCAATATGACAAGGACAAAATTAAGAAAGAGGGAAAAGTAGCATCTAATGTGTTAAATGGATGTTAAACATTATTAGGATAATGGGAGAGGGATGCCACAGTGCAGTTAAAAAATCAAGATGCTAAGAAAGAACATTTTACTCTATGGTTAGGTAGACATATTATGTGTAATCACATGATGTTTCTAAGGAGATTAGTGTATTGGCTTTAAAGCACCTTATCCCCAATGCAATAAAGGTGCATATAATTTTCAAAATGGGTGTTATCACATTCAGCTGTGGCCGGGCAAATGCAACCCATATAAAATCCCATTTTTGAAAAGCCACAGGATAAGCCCGGCTGGCATCCAGGCTGTATACAGGTTGCATTCACCCAGCCACAGCTGAATGTGATAACACCTGTTTTGAAAATTAAATGCGCCTTTATCCCATCAGGGATAAGATGCTTTAAAGCCAGTGCACTAATCTCATAAGAACATCTGCATTAAATAGTCTGACTGAATTTCAAGTAAAAATAAATGGAGAGCCGGCATAGTGTAGTGGTTTGCGCATTGGACTAAGATTCTGGAAAACAGGGTTTGAATTCCTGTTCGCCATAGAGACACCCCCCCGGGTGATCCTGGGCAAGTCACACTCTCTCAGTCTTAGAGGAAGACAAAGGCAAACCCTGCTGAACCAACCTGGCCAAGAATGCCCTGTGATACAACTTGAAGATACACAACAACAACAGCAACAACAAATATAAACATCATTAAACTAGTCTATCACACATTAACCCCACCAAACACGGAAGCAGAAACCTCCTCGCCTTTCTTCCTCTGATGTTTTTGTCTGTAAAAAGCTCATCATTTTAAAGCATTACAAAAGAAAAATGAATCCAAACCACATGGAAAAGAAACAGCTATGAAAAGGGGGCAAATCTTATGTTTATACATATGTTGCTTAACATTTTTGGTGCTGACCTGAGACCATAGAGAACTGTCCCATCTGGATGTAAACGAATCATCCTGTTCTTCACAGTGACACCATGTACAAATGATTTCTTATCATTCAGGAAGTAGGTATCAGGCACCCAAAGCTGATCTGCTACTCTATTGTCCAGTGTAAGATTTAAAGGTATTACATTATATGAAAGCCTCTTATCCCTCCATGCTTGCTGGAAGTACATTGTCAAGGTATAATCCTGAAATGATAAAAAAAGAGAGAGGAAAAAATAGGTTGAAATAAGTTTTTCCATTCCTTATGCTACTTGAGATATGCAAAGCAAACCAATTTCTATCTCTGTGCAACTACCTGTATCTGTCTAATACCCACTGCACTGCAATTTAAACATACCTGTCTTCTAAATATTTGAGTTAAAAGAATCCACTGAGCAATATGACACAACAATCTCTTAAATTTTGTTCTGTTCTATAATACAGAGGAAAGTTTTGAAATACTGAATATCGCCTAAGATTGAGTAACAGTGGAATATGTATTTCTGAGTCTTTAATAATGTCATATTTAGTATGATTTGCTTTACTTAATTAACAGTTGAAAATGCTAATTTGAATGTAATTGTGCTTCCCTTTTTCCATACACAAAGAATATAATCCTTTAATAACTTTCAATAAACAAAAACATTCAAATGAAATTATTTACTGAAACCTATTTGAAACATCCCCCAAATGTTTGCATCTCAAAAATACTATCGGATTTTGAATAATTTTGAATAAATTCTAAAATACTGTTTGTGACTCATCACTTGTTTGGAGAAGAGTTGAATACTTTCTTGGTCAAACATAATTTATTTAGCAAACTGTCACATTCATTTGGACTAAATATACAATTTCACTTTGCATTATGAAAGAAACAGTCTACCACTGAGAATGCAGATTTTCACAAACAAAAAGCAGTGCAGAAAGGTTTTTTTTTGTTGTTGTTGTCAAAATGAGGCATCAATTCAGAACATCTTTCTCAGTTCGTCAAAAGCCCAGGAAAAGTATATATATTCACTGTCCATCTAAGTCAGTATGGATGGGTCTAAGTCTAACTTACCTTGGGAGAGAATTCCATACCAGGTTGCTAACATGGGAATAGTCCAGAACATACATTTATGCACACATGCTATAACTACCAATTTCACATATTTGCTCCTTCAAATACAAATAGCCTATGTTCTGCCAGGGGTAAAACATGTCACGAATTACACTGCCATCAATCTTTACCTTCCTTTCCTCTCCAGGGTTTCATACTACATTATGATACCAGATGTTAATTAAGAGTAATTGGTCATTTTTCGAAAGAAGCCAGTTATTCTGAAAAAAACCTACTATTTTGTTATAAGAAGATAATTAGCTATTACGAATTATGCTTAAATCTCAGTAAATGAGGTTTATATAAAACAGTACACCAAAGAAGTATAGTATCAAGACTTGAAATATTTTAAGTACGATCCCAGACCCAAATATATATAATCAGCTGCTTAAAATCCATGCTTCCTTTGCAGAAAAGGCACAAGTATTTTTTTCTGTTAAATAAAAAATTGAATAATCACCTAACTGGTATCTTCAGCAGAGATATAAAGACTATTCATAAGTCTTGTCATCATTAAGAAAAGTTGTGCTGAAACATCCAGCCATCTTGTTGAAAAATACTGTTAAGTCTTGTGACACTTTAGGTGCTCTTTGTGAAAATTTCTCCAAAACCAGTCAGAAACTAAATTTTCATTTTAAAATATTCCCAATACATAAAATATTTTTAAGTGTACAAAAACTCTTGAAACATCACCCAATACAGAAAAGACTGCTGAAATTCTTCATTCTTGCATGCAAGAACTAGTACAACTTGTTGCTAGTACACTATACTTAGGTATGTACACAGACCCAAGAATAAGGCCACCATTTGTAATAAGACAAGTTACCCATTCCTAAGCAACTTTAAGTACTTGTTTTATATCATATTTGGCACTTAGCATGCTATTATCTGAGTACCAAGCATATTCAGCATATGCCCAGTAATATAATGTTGGCATTAGTAACCAGACTTAAAAAAAAAAAACAGGTACAAGAAAGATGAGTACTTCACTTTAATATTAAGCTTCCAGAAATCAGTGCAGAATGTATGTAAGTATGTGTGTGTGTGTGTGTGTGTGTGTGTGTGTATGGAAATACATGGTTGGGTGGGGTATTGATGACTGAAAAATATATGTTACAATAAGTTCATTCACATTATCTCATTTTTATCTGGTTGTTGTTCTATTCCCCAGCTTCTGCATCTCTCGATCCTTGCCCATCATGGCTGGCCACCCAGGGTGGAGGAATAATCAACATGCTTATATGTTATATAATAAATGCATCCTTCAGGGAAGGCTATTTACCATCCTGTTTGAAAGAAGTGATGGTCAAACCGCTTCTGGAAACACCTTCCCTTGACCCCCTGGACAAAAATAATTACAGGACAGTTTCACTCTTACCATTTTTGAGCAAGGTAATTGAGAGAGCAGTCCCTAATCAGCTCCAAGTGGTCTTGGAAGAAGCTGATTTTCTAGATCCATTTCAACCCAGGTTTAGGATAAGATTTGGAGTTGAGACTGCCATGGTCGCCTTAATCTATGATCTCCATCTGGGTGTGGACAGGGAAAGTATGACCCTGTTAGTGCTCTTGGACCTCTCAGCGGTCTTCGATACCATTGACCATGGTATCTTTCTGGAATGCCTGATAGTCAGGTATTGGGGGCACTGCGTTGCAGTGGTTCAGATCCTACCTCTCGGGAAGGTTTCAGGTGGTGATACTTGGGGACAGTTATTCGACCAAGAGTAAACTCAAATCGGGTGTCCCTCAAGGAGCGATTCTGTCTCCAATGTTGTTTAAAATTTACATGAAGCCACTGGGCGAGATCATCTGGAGACATAGGCTGGGGTGTTATCAGTACGCTGATGACACCCAAATACATTTCTCTGTATCTCAGACTGCAGCAGTGACTAAGGATGGCATCTCTCCTCTCGTTGAATGTATTAAGGCGGTAATGGTCTGGATGAGGGAAAACTGACTAAAGTTGAATCCAGATAAGACGGAGGTACAGTCGGCCCTTCTTATACACGGATTTCTTATACAAGGATTCAAGCATGCACGGTTTGAAAATGTTAAAAATATATATAAATTTCAAATATCATACCTTGATTTTCCATTTTGTATAAGGGACACCATTTTGCTATGTCATTATATTTAATGAGACTTGAGTATACACGGATTTTGTTATCTTCGGGGGATCGTATAACAAGGGTCCACTGTATTTGCTATAGGAACCCCAAAACCAGGTATGATATGTTCCCCAGTCCTAGACGAGGTCACACTTCCCCTAAAGGACTGTGTTCGTAGTTTGGGAGTGCTCCTGGACTTGTCCCTTCAGTTGACAGCTCAGATAGATGTGATGGCCAGGAGCGCTTGTTATCAGCTTTGGACGATACACCAATTATGACCCTACCTGGCACTGGGGAACCTAGAAACAGTAGAACACGCTCTGGTAACCTCTCATTTGGACTTCTGCAATGAGCTCTACATGGGGCTATCCTTGTACCTAACTCGGAAACTTCAGTTCATCCAACACATGGCAGTGAGGTTGGTCACCAGAAAATCAAGAGGCAACCATATAACTCCAGTTCTGAAATCTTTACACGGGCTGCCAATTAGTTTCCGGGCACAGTATAAGGTGTTGGTAATCACCTTTAAAGCTCTACATGGCTTAGGTCCAGCTTACTTAAAGGAATGTCTCCTTCCATACAATCCACCCCACACACTCAGGTCCTCTGGGACAAATTTACTACAGCCAAAGAAGACCAGACTTGCTGTGGTTTCCCAGAGGAACTTCTCACCGGCCGCTCCTAAACTTTGGAATGACCTACTGGAGGAGATCGATCACATAACATCTTTTGAGGCCTTTAAAAAAGCCATCAAGACGAATTTCTTCCGGTGGGCGTTCCCAGACTAATACATGGGCCCTCTCCACTGTTCCACAACTATGCCTTGACTCTCCCTTAAACAGCCTCATTGCAATGGGGATTAAATTTTATTGTAATTTCATTGCAATTTTAATAATTGATTTTTATGCTGTTGTATAGTGGGCTCTTGTTATCTGCTGGGGTTTGGTTCCAGGATCCCCCATGGATAATAAAATCCGTGGATGCTCAAGTACCATTAAATACAATGGCATAGCAAAATGGTGTCCCTTATATAAATGGCAAAATCAAGGTTTGCTATGTGGAATTTATACTTTTTAAAGATATTTTCAAGCTGTGGATGCTTGAATCCGTGAATAAAAAAAAATTGTGTTATTGTACCCTGCCCTGATCCTCTGGGGAGAGGTGGGC
>NC_056523.1:121731310-121747717 GCF_019175285.1 Sceloporus undulatus | reverse complement strand
TATTATTATTATTATTATTATTATTATTATTATTATTATTATTATTATTATGTCTCACCACTTTTCCCTGGTATGTTTATAAGATCAGGATATGTTATTGCTTTTTTAAAGACTATTTATTACAAGGTATGTGGCTTAGCAGAATCTCTGTGTGTACAAAAACTAAAGATGATACAATGAACAGAAGTTTATATGGAGGGCAAAACCTTTACCCCATATAACTGTTAAGAAGATAGAATGGAAACTGTCACAGCAATTTCACTACATGTGTATCTGATTGCATATTACAGTTTTGTTGAGCTAAATCAGTCCTGTCCAAGCACTGCCAACATTTCTGTTAATGCATCAGTCTCAAGATTAATCTCAATCACAGTTTATCTAGGTTAGCAATCAATGTTTCACATGAACTCTTGTGGAGGTTTATTACTCCCTCTGTTCCAGAAAGTGTAAGAATATATAACAATATACCTTACTTGAGAATAAGCTCCGCTGAATGTAATAGGGCTCTCTTCCAAAAAGACAAATACATGTTTGCATAGCATTATGCAAAGCCTAGCCTTTGGTTGATGTTGTTTTTTGTCAGCAATACTTCTAGGAGCACACTGCACACATGAATTCACTCACAAATCACTTTGACACCCTGTAATTTTGTTGGTTTCATTGCTATTTTGTGTAAATGATATTGATTATAGTTGTAAGGAAATAATTAATGAGTATTACACTGACTCTCTGTTTAAGACAGAGCATTTACATTTCTTCATTAGGTGAGCAAGTGGTACTGAAAAATCCTCAGAACCACAGACACAGATATATCGAAGCTGTTTCTGGTAATATGCTGGGGTTTGCATTCAGTACCTAGAATTGTCCTGCATTCTCTTAGTCTTTTTTGTCATAAAGTTCTGTCATAAAGAAATGTCTACATCAAGTAATTTTTGGATATGGACAATATATTAATTTTACAGGGAAGTACATGACAAGGTTAACTGAAATCAATGCACTCATTTTATACGTAGGTAGAACATGAACTTGTTAATCTTGCATGTCATGACAGTCATGCTGATTGTCAACCCAGCATGTCATGAATTTAGATTGACCCTTATTGCTATTTTGAAAACTGGCAACCAATAGCATCACTAGAGTTGATGTGAACCAGTGTGGTAATGCATGGTGTCACCCCTCACATCAAACTTCTCCCATACCACACCATACAGGCCCCTAAGTAATGTTTTTTGTACTAATGTTAATCATAAATCATAATTTCTATATATCACTGAATGTAATGGCAATAGCTGTGATATAAGCAACTAGCAAAATTAAAACTATATGTTTAAATTACAATACCATACGTACAGTCTAAATGTATTTATATGTAGTTTCATGTGGTGAAAGTGAAAATTTCATAATATGTGCTGTTTTAAAAGAAAATGTAAAGAGAATTATATATATAATTTTTAATGTATTTTTTAAATTAAAAAAACAACAATAAAAGGGTAGTTTCCTTTCTCATCTATTGAGCCTCATTCCACACTTAGCATCTCGTCAGTGTTTTAAAGGGACACAGGCAAACATCACAGCCCATCTCTGCCCTGCCCAAAAGTAGATGTTTGGGAAGCAGTGATGTCCCCTTCTTAGCATGTCTCCTCCCTAGTTATGCCCCTGCTGGCAACACTAATAATTGTTCAGAATATCTGAAGCTGAATATAGAATTCCATTATTATTCTTATTTCCATCATAAGTACATTCCTGTTGAATTATTTTGGAAATAATTAAGTAAATAGCTTAGTAAAATGCCTTGTACTTCTGTTCTGTTTCATGCATCAGTGTACTTGTATTTCTCTATTTACGCATTCATTTAAAAACACGTATATTCACCTTTTCACTTACACATGTAGGACAGCAAAGCTACTAGGATCACTTCAAGACCCAGCATTTCATTGGGTCTACTCTAGGTAGGATTAAAGCTGAACTAAGTCCTGGGAAGCAACTTGTGATGCTGTTGGACCGCAACAGTCCTCAACCACCTAGCTGACTGTGAAGGATGATACGAGCTGCAGTACACTAACAAGGAACCATAAGCTTCAAATTCATGATTTAATCAATGTTTTATAGTTCAGGTTCTAGCCTTTTACTTCCTGATAAGAAAATTCTGCACCTTGGCACAATTCTAGGATTTATGAAGAAAAAAGTCATGATTTGTTAAACATCTCCATTTAATTTGTTTTTATTATATGTTATAGATCACTCAGATAATTACACACTGTACTTGAACAGTGAACAAACAAGTAAGAAAATAAATATGTACAAAGTAACATCTATTAAACTGAGAGTTCTAAAAAATAAAATTTATTTTTTTAAAAAATTGCACCTTTTGCAGCAATAGTAGAAATTAATGATCTAAAGCCAGCATTTGAGAAAGTTAGAAAGTTTTCTCAGCAAGGAAGGCCAGCGGCTATGTTGGCTGAGGATTCTAATATGTGAAGTCTGAAAAGTAACTTTTTCCAAATTCAGTCCAACAAAACCTCATAGGAAAACAATAGCAGCAAATAGCTGTGTAAGGAGAAAAAAGCTCCATGACAGAGGGAAAAACATCAGACAAGAGCTTAAAAAAGTAAAAAGCTGTCTAAATACTACATATGGTTGAAGGGCCTTTTATACAAAGGGCATAAAAATTAATAAATGTAAACTGAAATACATTCTAGTAGATTTTAGACACTTCTCTGTTCAAACGTAATCAGAAAATCCTTATAAACAAAAAGAACTGATAAAAAAGACTGAATATTGTTACACTTGTGACTTGCTGATCCACAGGATACTGAAATCACCTTCTGTTCCTCCTTTCTGGAGTGCAAAGGACAGATCGTCCACCACATTTTACAGATATGGAGAGGGATACTTGTGCTGTTTTTCTTCTAACTGGCAACAAAAGAGCCTTGTTTTCCTAAATAAGTAGTTTTGAACTTGTTTCCTTGACATTTCTCTGCATTCTTTTATTTTAAAGCAAGCAGGATTTCTTTGTATAAGCCGTTGAGGGCCTGTAAGGTTACTGGTAGTTCTGGAAAACATCTTTTGGTATATCATCACAATATGCCATTGGGTGGACAACACTTTAAAAAAAACCCCTCACAATTTGTTATGCAACACATATTTTATTTTGTCCTACTGAACTGTTTATCCCACTAATCCAGCTGTTGTGTGTCTACCTATTTTACCTGTTTACCTGTTAAACTGAACCTGCATTTGATCTTCTGTATGTTACCTGAAATAGTTTCTGCAAAGATGATTAATAAATTAAATACTCTATTTCTGTTTCTACTAGATATCTGTTTCTATTTCACTTAGATCTGCAAAATGCACAACATAGATCTGCAAAATGCACACCAGAGCTTGTGCCACAACAAAATACCATTCCCAGAATTCCATAGCTTTGAACCATGGCAGTTAAAGTAGTGTCGAACCAGATTGCTTCTGTAGTAAAGATGCAGCCTAGGAATCTCAGCATGACTCTATGGTCAACATCCAAAGAACCATACCACAGAATCATGCTGGAGCACCTAGAAAATACCTAGAGAGAACATATTTTTCTCTGACACATGAAACTGAACCCATGTTATATGAGCTTGTGTAATATGCAGGCCATCTGTATACAATTATGTTGTTATGCATCTGCATGCAGTTTTTCCTAAATAAAAAAAGCTGAAATGGCAATAAATCAGTGATTCTCCAGCAGACATTCACGCAACCCCCATTTTTACTTAACTGCTGGCAAGCTGACTTTGATTTATGACATCCCTATGAATGATTGATATACTGATGTATTGATATATATATTAATCATGTTTTATTATGTCAATTCTATAGTTTGGGGGGGAGGGTTGGGTCAGGGTTTTGTGGGTTTTATTGTTTTTGTATTGTGCACTGCATAAATTCTGTTGTTACCTGCCTCAATCCCCAAACAGAAAAGGCGGGATATAAATAATAATAATAATAATAATAATGAATGATAGACTTCCAAATCACCTTGCAAACTCAGGGCTGTGGCTTCCTTGACTGAGTCTATCCATCTGTAATGCAGTTTTCATCTTTTCCTACTGCCTTTATCAAGCATTATTGTCCTTTCTTGTGAGTCATGTTTTCTCATTATATGGCCAAAGTATGACACACTGTTTGGTCTTCATGGCTTCTAGGAAGAGTTCAGGGTTGATTTGCTCTAGGACTCATTTATTTGTCTTTTTAACAGTCCATGGTATCTGCAGAACTCTTCTCCAGCACCACATTTCAGATTTTATGCTTTCTATAATTTCTTCACTGTCTAGCTTTCACAACCACACAGAGAAATGGAGAAGACAATGGCATACACAATCTTAACTTTAGTAGCCAATGATACATCTTTACATTTCAGGATCTTTTCTAGTTCCTTCATAGCAGCCCTTCCAAATCCAAGTCTTCTGGTTTCTTTATTGCAGTCTCCATTCTGATTAATGACTGAGCCAAGGTATGGAAAATCTTGAACTATTTCAGTGTCTTCACTGTCTACTCTAAGAGGCATCTCTTGCTTTTTGGTTGCAGATAATGCCTTTTTGCATTCCTCCCTAACAATGTCCCTGGCTTCAATCCATGGTTCTTTTGACTTCCTGTCAATCAGGCTTAATAGAGCAAATCTATTTTTTTACACAGTCTTTAAACTCTACAGGGATGCTATTCAGGTTATATTTTGGCATGATTATTGGTTTAGTGCTCTTCTTTAGCTTTACTTTAATTTCTGATATTTTCAATTCATGGCCTGTGCCATTATCTGCTCTTGGTCTTGCATTTGCAAAGAAAAGAGAGCTTCTCCATTTTCTGTTTCTAATTACATAGTCTATTTTATTTCTGTATTGGCATGTATACGATCATCTCTGTGGTTGTCTGACTAATGGATTTGCAATAAACAACTGTTTATTCATTTGTTCTTTTACTTTGTTTCTGGATCCTGGGCCAAATTCTCCTACAATATTCAGTTTTGCTCTGTTTCCTACTTTTGCATTTTAATTGGCTATTATTATCTTTTTTAAAAATATAATCTTTACTAAAGTATCATAAAATACAAATAAAATTCTTGTACAGAAAAAATAACAAAGCTTGTTTTCTTGTCTTCTTTAGACCCTTGTTGTGTCTTCCTTTCGATCTTGTATGTTTGAAGAGTACAGATTGTTACTAATAGATCCTGTAATTTCTGACCTGTATTAGACTTTTCTATATTGTAAAAAGGAAAATACTGTAATAGTATTATAGTTCTGGCAACTTATATAATTAAATCTGTATTATGGACTTTCTCCCTTCCCCACTGCCATTCCCTTCTCCTTTTGTGTCTTGTCTCTTTAGATTGTAAGCCTGAGAGCAGGGAAATGTCCAATTAACAATTTGTAAGCCGCTCTGATAGCCTTTTGGCTGAAGAGCAGGGTATAAGTAAATATTATTATTATTATTATTATTATTATTATATTTTCCTTCAAATTCTCTTGATTTAATACATTCTAGAATCTCACATCCTCAATCTTTATCTTATAATAATAAACACAGGCAAAAGTTTCCACAACTAGCTTACATAAATGAGAGTGTATTTTAACATTATCTAACTTTACAGTCATTCAATAAGAAAAATTGACATTTAGACCCATTTCTTTTTCCAAAACTCAAAAATCAGTTGCCATTCCTTGACCCTTTTATTCATTTTTGGTTTTTTGAATACCATGACATTCTATCCAAATTTCTAAGTTCATCTACTTTTTGTATACAATCCTCTAGAGTTGGATTCTTTTCAGACTTCCAATGCCTTGCTATATAAGAAGTCTGGCAGCCGTTACTAAATAAAGCATTAATCTCCAATATCTCTTTTCATCCCTTAACTGTAATATCAAGGTCATATTAAGCAGGTATAATTTGGGACTCATTGGAAATGTTAACTTAAATATATCTTGAATTGTAACATAAATTTCTTTCCAGAATTTTTGTATCAGATACAAAAATTGCCTATTATTATCAACATATCCTGTTTTGGTATATGATCAATTTTCTCCTGGACCACAGCAGACAATCTTTCATTTTTTTCCCTTTTCCCTCTGTAGTTGAGGCATAAACTTGGATTATAGGTCTTTATAGTTATATTACAAATGTTATTTTCTTCCCTTTCTCCCGTTTGATTTGTAACACCTTTGACTGATGAAGAAGCCAGTGGAGCTCTGAAAGTTTGAATCATATATTTTGTGCAGTTTGGTTGGACCAATAAAGATATAATTGTTTTGTTGATTTTCCATGTTCTTGTACATTACTGGTTCTAGTGTTTCTCAAAATATGATCAAACAGTGAATGTGACCATGCCACAGAGTAACATTCAGTTTGAAATAAAAACTTTCAGGATCACAAAAGCCCTAACTCTGAAGATATGAATCATTTGTTTAAGGGCCCATTTAAAAAATGCCAAAAGGAATCATTCATCCAATGCAAACCCCTCTCACCATCACCTCAGGCATGAGAAATAATATTGTGTCTTCCCATAAAAATATATTTCTTCTTGGGGAAACACTCATTCTTGAGTCATTTACTCAATGAAAAACTATTTTTCTTTGTACTCACACATCAAAATGACATGATCTGTTAAGAAAATATGGCTCCAGAAAATTAACTCCAAATAATGATAGTTTTTAAACTAGTTTTTTTTACTAATATGATTGCTTTTAGCTATGCAGTAGCCCGCTCGTTTTTGCAGGTGATCCATTCCAGAGACAGACACTCACCCCCGCAAAAACAGAAAATCAACAGTATTCAAGCCCTGTTGGCTTCAATGGCAGCACACGCCCATGGGCACCTGCGGCACGCACCATAGGAGCACACCCCCATTTTATCCTCCTCCATTTGCCACCCATGAACGGGTGAGGGACATGGATTCAAAATCCACAAAAAAAGAGGCAACTGTATTTTGGTTTAAATTTTATTGTAGATGTGGGAGAAAGGCAGGATTAAATAAATAATAAATAAATAGCAAATCTTGCTCAATACTGCAAATACCATATTCAACCTATGATCAGTCTATGTTCATCAGTGAGATAAATCACTCTGAACATGCATACAGACACTCTTAACTTCTTAATATTTGCAAGCCCAAATACAAATTAAGCTCCAACTGAAGAATAGAACAGCAGTTCTAACCATGCCTTAAAGCTAAAGCCATGGCCCAACAGTGCATAAACCAATTTGGCAGTAACAAGCCACAAGTACACTTAACACAGATAAATGAACAGCCAAACTGTACACCAGAGAAAGTATTCTCTGCCGTGTGAGAGATTGCATAAGTGACTTTGCTTACCCCTCACGAAATCCAGCTAAGGCCAATGTTTAAAAAGAATGATAGATTGCTAAAATACTCTCAGATGTGTTTCTGCCAAGCAACGAAGGCAAGCTGACCTAATTATTATACAGCAGTTACAGCTTTGTGTAGGCTGTATTCAGGTTAGATTTCAAAAGACACAGTGTGAAGATGTTCAGTTTCTTCCATGAGCTGAGTAAATATCCCCCAGAAAATAAAAAGGTAATGTAATATATGAGAAGGATCTATATTAAGGATCAGCATAAAGGAAAAAAAGGTTGTTCCTCCTCCCATAATCATGCTTAGCATGTCCTCTTACAGCTTTGAGTTGCAATGCTTAACAAATAGACTTCCTGCTTTTTTTTTAAAATGCAACTTTCTCATGACTACACATTGTTAAGGTTGGGCTATAAGTACCTTGGTATTTTTAATATCTTTTTCTATGAAATCTGAACCATAAGACATTTTGTAATGGTCCACTGTATAATTTCAGTGTGTTTGACAAGGAAATACTTACTGAGGACAGGACTAATGATTCATTTCATGAAAATGTGTGATAGCATGGGAGTCTGGGGATTTGAGTCCTCTCTAGTGCCCCCTCCCCATAATCCCCCTTCATAATCAGACATCATTGGACTACCAAGATGCCTACGTAGTTAAGGCCCCTCAGGAATGATCAATCAAAATTTTACTATGTTCATTTAGGCCTTGTGTACACTGGCAGTTTGGGCCGGCTTGGGGGCATATCTACACAACACATGCCCCAACTCTGCCCCCAGGGTGGCATGATGCCACATGCTGCACTGCATGGTGCACAGCATCACTGTGTTCTTCTGGCACTGTGTCTACACAACGCATCACCAAAGAAGAACCGTAAAACTCCGACACTGCAGCTATCACACCCTTTTCAAGGCGCAAAAAGGAACCGCTTTTTGCGGCTCCTTTTCTTGTCCTGGAAAGGCCAGATCGGGACCACAGTATGTGGTTGCTTTGGCCCCAATCTGGCTGTAAAAGGGGCAGCTGGAGGCCACCCTTTACACACATTCATGTAAAAACACAAAATAAAAAAGTGCAATGGAGCCCTCACAAGAAAGGTTGTATGCCATCTGTTCTATATACATATATTTGAGAATATGCTACACTGAACACAGAGTGGTGTAAGTACACATTGTGCTTCAAAGAGTGTTTATAGTTACAGATGACTGAATGATAATGGATGGGTAAAGTAATTTGATCTCCCATTGACTTTTTCCTGAGGCACTATGTATGATAGCTGTTGCGATAGCTGGGCTGAAGATTCCAAATAACAGCAGAAGGTAGAATGTCCTGCTGTCAACAGCACTCTTTAGTTTACTTCACTGAGACAAGGGTGGACCTACCACCTGAAGCAGGAAAATGGGGCAGGGGAATCTGCATTGGCCATTTTTTACTTTCTGTACTAGAGAAAAATCTGAAGAACAAAGGCTTGCTCAAACATTAATTACTCAGTGTATCATCCACAAAGTACGTTTTCTTCCCTATAACTTTTGTTTATACTCTGTATAAGTTTTGGATCTACTTTTTCTCAATGCTTTAGGGCATTGAGACTTTGATGGCTGAACTCTGAATCACAGAGTGGGAAGGGATCTCAAGAGTTATCTGTTCCAATCCCTGCAAGTGCAAGAAGACACAGCTAAAACTTTTTGAGAGGTGGCCATCCCACCTCTGCTTAAAAATTACCACTCTCCAGCACCAGTAAGAGAGAACTATGGGATTACAGAAAAAGTCTGAAAGATACAAATGCTTTATATTAACAAAGAACTCAAAAAATGAGGTGCCCCTTTCCTTTCCTTGTTTGACTTGTTCACAAATTTTCTTTTGTTTTTAATTAGGATATGTGGGCTTTTCCCTAAAAAGGAAAGGATCTTTTGGTGTTCTTTGCTTATGTCAGGAGAAGGCTCTCCGAAAGCTGTGCTTCTGAGGAACTATCTAGTCCAACAGTCAGGGGCTAATCAGTTGCATATGGGAAGCGCATCAGCATTACTTGAGAGTAACTGCACCTTCTATCTAGTGTTCTCCAGCACCTGCTATATAGAAGCACATTACCTTTGATATTGGAGCAGTTAATTAGCTTTTCTGACTAGCTGCCTCTACAGATGGCCCTATCCTTTGTGAATTTTTCCAGTGTCCCTTTAAAGCCATCCAAACTGACAACTATCATTAATCTTGTGACAGTAGATTCCATACTTTAGCTATGCTCAGTATACTTACTTATATCTATCCTGAATCTCCCATCATTTTGTTTCTGTGGAAAAACCCTGAATTTTAGGATTATGAGAGATGCATATCTCTTCTTACTAACCTTTTTGCTAAGCCAAGCAGCTCCAAAGACTTGCACTCTGACCTTATAGGAGAGTTCCGCCTCTCCTTTGTTCATTTTGGTTACCCTTTTGTACACCCTCGCCTGTATCTACAACATCCTTTTTAAGTGCTGTGACCCAAACTGTACACAGTCTTCCAAATGTGAACAGAGAATGGATTTGTCTAAAGGCAGTGTGACAATAGCTGTTTTATTTTTGTTTCCTTTTCTAATTATACCCAACTTAGAATCCACCTTATATTTTTTCAGCAGCTGCACAATGAATTGACATGTTCATAGAGATATAATCCACAACTCCCAGATCCCGTGGTCAGTTGCTGCCAGCTCACATTCTATCAGTATATATGTGAAGCTGGGTTCTCTGCCCCTAATATGCACTGTTTGATGCTTGTTTTCATTAAATTTTCATTTACCATTTTAATGCCCATATGCCTAGTTTTGAGAGATCCTTTTCCAACTCTTCACAATCTGTTTTTATTCTCACACTCTAAATAATTTATTGTCGTCAGCAAATGTGACCCCCTCACTATATAGACCTAAGTCTAGATCTTGCATCAGGAAATTCTCTATACTTCAAGCTATACAGATAAGCATGTTTTGAATTTTTTTGAGAGCATTTATGATTCTGTATCATCTAATATTTTATTTATTTATTTATTTATTACTCAGTTTTGTAATATTTCATATATTATTTTTCCATTTCATGGTAGTCAGATTGTTACATACTTCAGTTGATGCTGTTGTTTGTTACTCCTCCTCCTCCTCCTCCTACTACTAGAATCATAGAATCATAGAATCATAGAGTTGGAAGAGACCACTAGGGCCATCCAGTCCAACCTCCTGCCATGCAGGAAATCCAAATCAAAGCATCCCTGACAGATGGCCATCCAGCCTCTGTTTAAAGACCTCCAAGGAAGGAGACTCTATCACCCTCCGAGGGAGTGCATTCCACTGTCGAACAGCCCTTACTGTCAGGAAGTTCCTCCTAATGTAGAGGTGGAATCTCTTTTCCTGTAGCTTGCATCCATGGTTCCGGGTTCTGTTCTCTGGAGCAGAAGAAAACAAGCTTGTTCCCTCCTCAATATGACATCTACTACAATGCATTCACTGTACTGCAATGCATTCTCCGTTATCATTGTTTTGTAAAAATGTATTGGCATATACGAATACAAAATTAATAATGGTTTTGTAAAATCATACTTTTCAAGCAGGCTTGCCAGCAATAAAATCCCACCCCACAACTTAAAAACAGTCCCAACATTCCTGAATAGTGGAGATCAAAATGTTCCCTGCAAACCATTTTCTACGGGTTATGGGCTGCTACAGAGGGCTTTTGTCTTTCTCCTTTCCTCCCAACCTACCTATTTGCCTTCCTCCTCAGTTGCCTCATTCTCTACAAGATTTGCTGTTGCTGCAGACCATTCAGACTAAGACCCGGTACAAACAGGTGAGAAGCACCATCCTGGCGCCTATTCTAGGGTTTGGGAGCACACAGCGTCCACACACTCCCAAACCCTAGCACATAATAGCGGTGTCATAATGGCAGCCTCCCATCCACACAGGGGCCGCCATCATCATGCAAGCACAGCACAGTATCTGCACATTGTGGTGCCATGCTTGCATCACCGATGTGTGCCAGTGCACCAATGGCACTGTCATAGCGCCCAGCATGCGCAAGAAAAAGAACCTGCTTTTAGCAGCTTCTTTTTAGTGCGGAGGGACAATGCATGGTTTGACTGCTGCAGCGTCCCTCAGGAGGAAAAACGAGCAGCTCCAGCCCGCCCTTTTGGGGTGGTCTGTCAAGCTCCAAAGGTTTCCTATAATTTGGGATGGGAGAAATGTAAAGCTGTACGGATCATCATTGTCTGGGGTATTCATCCCTCTTTCCTGACCCTTGCCCCATTCTACTGCATAATGGATGATCTACAACAAGAAATGAGACTGGATGGTACTTCACTCTCTGGAATAAATTTTTAAGGTTGAATTTCCAATGCAGCAAAAGACAGTTGTTTACAACAGTCCTGTATGAAACGATATGTGATCTATACTATTTCAGATGTGCATTTCTCATCAGCAGTGCTATCACATGCATTATTCTATGTGTTCACGACACTCCCCTAACTACATCACACAGAACACTTAACAATGACAGAAGTGGTTTAGCTCTCTTGGATCAAATTTAGCTGCAACTAAGACCAATTTAAAAGATGTGATATTAAATGAGTTCCACCTTGCAAATAAATACTGAAAAGTTAATTGCTCCTAAAAACTTTTACTAATCAATCTATACATGCTAGTTATTTCTAATTTTTTAAGAAATAAAGTACCAACTTCTTTAACCTTGTATGACTAGTGGCCTGAGGGTTGGTATTATGACCATCACAACAAATGGCTCTTTACAAATCTGTGTGAGTTAACCGAGGAACAACAGATTAACTGCTCATACCATCTAAAGTCATCTTACAAAGATCCAGAAGAAGAGGTACAGGTGTAACCAAACAACTAAAGAAAAATGATGTTAGGAAGAAGCTGGTCATTAGATATAAAAACAGCATCAACAATAACAACACACAAAGCATGTAGATGTCACCAGGTAAAATAATATAAAAGTAGGCACATATAGCTCTGGCCAGCAGTTAATAGAACCTGATATTGTATAATGACATAATTTATGAGAGTAGCTATTCTATTATTCATATATATTTCCATACCTGGCTGAATCATCGCTCAAACATCACTCAAAGGTGGAGGAAGCTCATGTGTGTGGAAGCCAGGTGCGCTTCCTCAATCGTCATGGAAATTTCGCTCCCTCTAGAGTCCCTGAATCATCTCAAGGGGAGCAGATTTCCAACATCAAAGTAGTTACAGGTGGTTCTGGGAAGAGCATGTGACAACTGGTGTGCCATCACTTAGAAGATCTTTTCCTTAGTCTCATTCACTACACAGTTATGTGAGACTTTTTAAGAAATAGATCCTCAGCTATTCCTTGAAGCAGAGATGTCGCTGTTCACATACAGCCCATTGCTTTGTCATGTCATCCAGTTTTCTTGTCATGCAGTTTAGCCAGTAGTCCTAATGAGCCAAAAGTTTGCTGGACAGTATTTTCACAAGTTTTGCTGCTCTTGGGAAAAGCTACCCAGGAAAATCAAACTAGTACATGTTTTAGAACAGGAAACATTAATATTTTATACTCTGCATTGCAAATTCATTATTAAACTTTTTTTGGTACAAAAATGAGGAAAGGGAAAGAGCTAGATCACTGGCAGAAGATTGTTCTACAAAAGCTAAACAGATTCATTACGCTGTTGTGTACTACACTGCACATGGTACAGCCTGCTTGGATCCCATTTTGGGAGACAGGCAGGATATAAGTTCAATAAATATATTTAAAAATAATAAATAATAAATACATTCTTTTGAAGAAAGACTCTGAAATAAATACGTGTTCCTCATAATTCAGCAGCACTTTTTCTTGAAACTCATTCTGGAGTCTTCTTATTAAAGGATAAAGGAATGCAGCACCCTGATAATTTTTCTTCTTATTTAGTGTCAGAATGTCCACTGCACAGAGAAATGAACTACGGAATCAAGCATGTAGAAAATGATTTAAAAACCAACCCTTTCATAACGGTGTTGAAGTCACCCTGGAGGTTCAACCTTGTCAATTCCAACCATTTCTCTGGGGCTAATGGGTCTAGCTTTGGCCTGACAAGCCATCTGTCTTTCTGAATCTATTTCTATCTTGTGAGCAAGCAGTTGTACTGGCCTGTGCTGGACATTTGGTGTAGAAATGCTGCAGGGCTTTTTTTTTTTTAAAAAAACCCACAACAATTATTTACACATTTTCCATTTCTCAGAGATATAGGCATGCAGCTCTGTGTGTGTGTGTGTGTATGTAAATAATTTATTACACCAGTAGATGAGGAAACAAGGAGATACATATGAAAGAAAATTAAGGAGAGGGGAGACTCTTAATTACTGATGCCCTTCCCTCTGGTCTTTTTATTGTTTTGTTTTTAATTGTTTCATGTTTTTATTAATCTTCTTCTTGGTTTTATTTGTATATATTTTATTAATTTAATTGTTAGCCACCAAGAGTCCAATTTTTAAAGGAGAACTATAAACAATAATGACCAAAATTCACAAAAGAGTGATACCTTTATTTGATCAACCAAAATGCATAAAATATATGTTGCGAGTTTTTGAGGCTCCACTGGCTTCTTCATCAGTCAAACATGTTAAGAATTATCTGTTGTGTTGGTTGTTGTGTGCCTTCTAGTCGTTTCTGACTTATGGCAACCCTAAGGCGAACCTATAATGGGGTTTTCTTCGCAAGCTTTGTTCAGAGGTTTGCCATTGCCTTCCCTTGAGGCTGAGAGTAAATGAATTGCCCGAGGTCACCCATTTATAAAAAAATTATAAAATGACAACACTGATTTTTTCCCCTCCTGTATGATTCTTAGCACTTTTGTCTGAGGAAGAAGCCAGTGGAACCTCAAAAGCTTGCACCATGTATTTTATTTGTTTTGTGGATTTTGGATGTTACTGTATTTTGCTATGTGGCCAACATGGTTACCTCTGAATAGATAAATAAAACAAGAATGTGCAGCTTTAACTGCTACAACTCAAGATATTTCAAAACTCTACAATGGCATCCAAAGCACATTGGTTTCTTGTTGCATATTGAAAGTATCTCCCCTCAAAAAGTAGTTTAGCCTGCATGAAGCCTAGAGACATATGGACGAGTGATGGGAAGCAGGCAATGAAAATGGTTGCCAGCTTTGACTGCTTTCACCTACTGAAGTGTACATTAGGGACAGTCACCCTGGTTTAATGTATACTGCACGGAATGAAAATAACTGGGCTAACTCTATATTGAACTGCAACTTTGTTTACATTTGAGGAGGATAATTACATTGAAGCTCACTTGCCATGTAAAAGCCAAGACACAATTTAAAGTGTTGGTTACATACAACTTGAGTCCAGATCATCTGAAAGATACTGGAGATTATTACAAGGAGGGTAAAGACAGGAGTGCAGTTGATTGCTTCCATCCTTATCGCATCCCATGCACACAATTGGGGGAAAGATTATCACATCCTGCATGCTTATCATTTAGTATTAACTCCTGTTAATACTAAATGATGGGCCTATTACACTTCATGGATGGGAGAAGAATGGGATAAGTGCAGGGTGTGTGATAATCTTTCCCCTGATCGTGCAAATGGGACAGGATAAGGACGGAAGCAATCAACTTTGATCCTGTCCTTACCCCCCATGTGAAAATCTCCTATATCTCATAATATAAGCCTACCAAGGTTTTAAGATCCTTAGAAAAGGACATTATTTTCATTCCACCACCATCAAAGATGTGTGTGTGGGGGGGGGGGGGTGACAACATGAGAAAGAGCCTTCTTGGCTGCTTTTCCCTCCCAAGATTGCCCTCCCTCTCCACTCTCTTTCTGCCAGAAAGTGAAGGCATTTCTTTAACCATGACTGTTAACCTTCTGATGCATAAGGTTTTTTAACTGTAGTGTGTTATATGCTGTACTGTATTTTTATCATCATTAGTATATTTTAATTGGCTTTTAAAAATTGTTTTAAAGTAATGTTATTAACATGATTGATTGTTCAACTGTTTTTTTAAAAGCTTTTGTATTATCCATTGTTTTAACTATCTTTTGTTTTAACTTTGCTGCAGCTCATGAAGGCAGCCATTTAATGAGCTTGCTTTTCAAAACACGCTGGAAGTGAGTCTCACTTTTGAGTGAGCTAAAAAAATGTTCCTGATGACAACTGCAAACATGAGAGTGCATTCCCAGTTGTACAAATTAGTGCTGGAGCTAAATTTAAGAATTTAGAGTGGAAGTTTAAAAATGACCCCCACATACACTAACAGGCTGAATAGGCCGGCACCAAAGGCCGGCATGGGGGCGGAGCAGGGGCGTGCGCCTGCACAACACATGCCCCGACTCCACCCCCATGCCAGCATGACGCTGTGCACCCCACCACGTTAGGTGGCATCATAATGCGTCCAGATGACGCAGCGCCAAAGGAGTGCCGTAAAGCCACGGCACCAGTAGCTAAGGTGCCCTTTTTGCACTACAGAAAGGCCAGATTGGGGCCATGGCATGCGATTGCCATGGCCACAATCTGGCAAAGAAAGAGTGGCTGCAGGCCACCCCTTAGGGGCAGTCTGTTCAGCCCCTCAATTGAAAAATAAGGAGCTTTTCACTGTCCAAACCAAATTCCCCTTAATTGACATTGCTGCCACACTGTAGAGTTAATGTAGTTTGACACCACTTTAATGGCCATGGCTCCATCCTATGGAATCCTGGGATTTGTAGTTTGTTGTGGCATGAAAACTCTCTAACAGAGAAGACTAAATATCTCAAAAAATTGCAAATTCCAGAATTCTCCAGCACTGAGCTATGTCAGTTAAAGCAGTATCAACCTGTATTAATTTTTGCAGTGTAAAGGCACCCTCTGAGAGCAAAGGAGGAGGGTCAGGGAAGGATAAGGCTGCTTTTCATAATTGAAAGGGAGAGAATCTTAGATTAACATTGAAGCCATAAGTCATCACTGGCTTACTGTAAATAAAAACAAACAACAATGAGTTTTTTAATTAAAAAAACATATTCACAGGAATGAAAAATGGGTGATATAACAGTTTGCCAAGACCATTTTCCCATGAAATGTGATGCAT
>NC_056523.1:121658617-121731300 GCF_019175285.1 Sceloporus undulatus | reverse complement strand
GATAGATAGATAGATAGATAGATAGATAGATAGATAGATAGATAGATAGATAGCATCCTGTTCAGTAATTTCAGAATCATAACTGCTGGACTTATGGTTTTGTAAGTGCTGAAGATTGACATTTAGTTATCAACAGCCAAATATAACCCCCCAAATCTAGCATTTCAGCATCACCGTGCCTCAGCTGAAGGGCTTATGAAACACTGCAGACTAAGGAGTTTATTGAATTGGCTTTGCTCCTGCAACAGACGTGTGATATAACTTAAGAAAGTGGATCTTATTGCATTTCCCCATCGTCAGGGAGTATGCAATCCGTTTGCAACTCGAGCTTAACCGGGATGCTCCTGCATCTTTTCACGAATGGGATTTCCCCATTCTTGAAAAAATGTGGCAGAAGCCCAGTTTGCAAATGGGCTGAGAATTGCCCCGAGAAATGCAATAAAATCTGCCTTCTTAAAGTTACACCCCGCATCTATCAGGGAAGCAAAGACAATGTAATAAACTCCTAAGGTGCAGGCAAATTATGTTTCCAGCAATCTTTTGGTGGTGGGAGGGGTTCCTTTAGACAAGCTGTTGCAGCAGGACTTTAAGGAGTTTTTTCCAGATGCTTGTTCTTGACATGCCCCATGACTGGGAGGGTGCTACAAACATCATTTCCCAGTCCCCTGATCACAGCACCTCAGAAATCCCTTAGTTGGGGTACAGCAAGGCTGAAACAGTAGGTTTTGAGGGAGGAGAATGGTATCATCTGAACTAACTATAAGGATTGAACTTCACTGTACTTCTGTCTGATGATGCAGGATCTTAGCCAAGTGTTTGTTCAAAAAGTTCATCACATGAGTATTCTGAGATCATCTTGGCATGACCACTATACAGTATTCAAGAGAAACAGTGAAAAATCTATTTTCTATATTTATAGTGAGAAGTAAAACGGAGATTACTCAGGAGATAGAATGAGATTTAAATTCTGAGAGCATCCTAAATCCACCCCACAGCAGTGGTCCTAGTGATCTGCACAACAAGACAAAAGCCTTCTTTTGCATGGACATTCTCTTGTTCCACCTTCACATTTCAATACACTAGGAAAAGAGTGACATTTTCCCCTCTTCAGCTTATACAATCACTTACACTTCTCAGTTCAGGAAAAGAACTAATTATAAGTAATTTGGTATTTGTACAGGTTGAGCATCCATTATCGGAAAATCCAAAATCTGACATATTCCAAAAACCAAAACTTTTTTTATGCGTGGCTAAGATAAGACACTTTTGCTTTCTGATGATTCAATATACTTAAGCTTTGCTTCATGCACAAAATTATAAAAAGTTTTGGGTATACAATTATTTTTGGGTTATGCGTATAAGGTGTATATGAAACATAAATGATTTTTTTGTTTAGACCCGGGTCCCATCTTCAAGATATCTCATTATGTTGTTGTTGTTGTTAAGTGTCCTCGAGTCGACCCTGAATCATGGCAACCCTGTGGATAAGACGATTCCAAGACCTCCTGTCCTTCACTGCTCTGCTTAGTTCCTGTAACTTAATTTCCATGACTTCCCTAATTGAATATCCGTCTAGCATAGGTTCTTCCTCTCTTTCTACTGCCCTCCACTTTTCCTAGCATTTTCCCAGTGAGGCATGCCTTCTCATCATGTGGCCAAAGTATGACAGTTTCAGTTTGATCATCTTTGCTTCCAGGCAGATTTCAGGCTAGTTCTGTTCAAGGACCCATTGGTTCATCTTTTTGGCTGTCCATGGTATCCTCAACACTCTTCTCCAGCACCACATCGCAAATGAATTAATTTTCATTAGTTTTCGCATCCATACATTGTGATGGAGAATACAATGGCTTGGATGATTCTAACCTTTGTGCTCAACTGTATATCCTTACTCTTTAGGATCTTTTCTAGCTCTTTCATGGCTACCCTTCCCATTCCTAGTCTCCTTCTGATTTCTTGACTGCAGTCTCCATTTTGATTCATGTTTGTTCCTAAGGATGGAAATTCTTTTACTATTTCGATTTCCTCATTGTCCCAATTATTTTTCCTCATTCCTCACTATGTACATATTTACAAATACAGGCAAAATATGAAAAATGCAAATTACAGAACACTTCTGGTCTCAAGCAGTTTGGACGAAGCAGTGGTTTCCAAACTTTGGTATTCCAGATGTTTTGGACCTTAACTTCCAGACTTCCTGTTAGCCAAGCTGGAGCTCAAAATCCAAAACACCTGGAGGACCAAAGTTTGGGAATCACTTGGATAAGACACATTCAAGCTGTAACTGGTTACTTTTGAGCTCCAACTGAATCCACGTTTGTCCAACATTCATGTCACTATGCCACGTGGGCTCTCAAGAATGAACCAGCTGCCAACAAACTAGACCAAAAATGTAACAAAATCGATCTGTCAGAATTAAAACTGATGCTTTAAATTGCTATGGCGAGTTACAGACCGCCGAAAATCGGCAGTCTGTTGTCGCTGCCGATTACAGCGCCTGGGAACCGCTGCAAAGAAGGAGCGCAAAAATCGCGCTCCTTCCTGTGCCCCGGAAGAGACGCCGCAAGTGCCGAAGTGCGCACTCACGGTGTCATTTCCAGGGCGTGATGTGCGGACGCAGCGCGTCTGCTACATCAAGATGGCGGCGGCCGTGTGGAACGGCCGCCGCCATTTCGTACGGACTCAGTCCGTACTAGGGTTAGCGGCGTCTGGAAGAGACGCCCTTTTCTAACCCTAGTACGTGCTGAGCACGTATTTTCCTGCCCGTTTCTAACGGGCCTATATTTTACTTTAAAAATTCTCTCTTTTTATTTCATGTGACAGCAAAAATGTTTTATGAATCTGGAGACCAGGGTTCAAATCTCTGCTTAGCCATGGAAACTCACTGTGCAACACTGGACAGTCACACTCTCTGAGCCTCAAAACCCTATAATAAGTTTGGTTTAGGGTTGCCATAAGACAGAAACAATCTGAAGGCACACAACAACAACAAAAACAACAACAATCTGACCAGCTTCTCATTCTATGGCTTTGGGATCTCTCATGTGACAACCTTCACAACCTTCATTCTCTTCATCTATTCCTAGAGAACTGTACAAGGGATGAGAAATGGTGGTCACTGCTCAGTCACCTCCTTTCCTCCCCCTCTTATATCCCCTAGTTGTGGTAGTGCCCAATGTGACTTTGCAGCTGCCTGTGGGATGGGGGGGGGGGAGTAATGGACAGAGCACAAGGGGGCTCCAAAGCAAAAGTCATACATTCAAAGGAAGAAATATGTATGCATATGTCACTTACAGGATTCCAGTCACTGTTACCATGTCACAGACCGTACAACAAAGGGAAATAATTTGGCTATGCTATAAAAAGATTTTTTAAAAGTAACATCCTACCTAACACCAGTAGATATGAAATAGAAGAACAACTAACTGCATATTTGTTACTTAAGAATAAATAAGTAATTATAATAAGCTGAGATAGAAGACTGGAGAAAATTAATGGATTAGGAATACTTTCAACAGGTAAAAGCAATTACCACTCTTATTTAGGCATATTACTACAGAAAGTTTTTTAAAAATGAACTGCATATTGTTTTAGTTTTATCCAAGTTAGTTCATTTTCTTAGCTTTCAGTTCACTTGTCAGCTGTCTAATTTGGAAATTATCCCACAAATTATTCTGCAATTCTTGGATCTCACTTTTTCATTACACTTTTAGGAAGACGCATGTATTTGTGGTATTAGAGAAATTGAGTGTGAAAATAAATCCCAAGGATTTATTGTTGTATCACTGATTAAACAAGAACACTATAATTCTATATATCAGGGAGGGAATTATTTCACACAGATGCTGTCCAAATGGATCATTATGGAGCCAGTCTACATTTCTTTTTATAGATGCTCTAATTATTAAACAAGTAAAGTTGTGGAATGTTTCAGTATCCCCCTAATTCCATGCTAGATTAAGGTCTTTTTAAACTCCACTGATTTTTAATTACACAAGAGTCCCAAATACTTCCAAAGCTAAGCTCTTCAGATGAATTGCTAAAGTCTCCACCCCCACCACCTTTTCCTCTATGTCAGTCCCACAGGCAGCATCCATTCGATGTAGTCTTCAGTGCTGTTAAAACCAGTCTGAATCCTAAGTATAAAGTACTCATGTGGAAGATGCATCAAAAGAACTGGAAAGGTTCTAGGCACAGGCAGTCTTTGGCATAACTCGCAAATGATCCTATGGGCCAATATGGTAACAAATTATCAATAACACCACAACAGTAGGTATCCCTTATTGATGGTTAAAATGGCTAATAGAACTGTCTGCTTAGTGTACAGGCAACAGCCTTGCTTGGTGTTGGAAAGCCATTAGCTCAGCTTCCTTTCCTTTCCTAATGGTTGGTTGAGGGCAAAAAGGAGAGTTCACTTACTACTAGTTGTCAAACATCAAACCCTAAGCTCCACCATTCTCTCTGCTTCAAAGTAATAAATGCCGCAAAGTGCTCAGTCATGCTACTGCAACCTTCCATGCATATATACTGTATAGGAACTGCTTTTCTAAAGTAATGTTAAATAAATTATGTATAAAAACTTGTTATCCTTGTTGTTATTTACTGGTTTTTAGGAACATAGAGGATTGAACCGAAGGTGAGGGAAGGAAGTGAACAATCTCATGTTGTTCCAAAGAGATGCTGCATCAGCCAATGATAGTTATTTTTTTTTAAAGAAAACCTTAAATCACCCTACTGTTATTCTAGCATAGGTTTTCATAAAGTAAAGTCTATAATATTTGCAAGCTAAAATGCATACAAGATATGCATAGTGATCACTCACAAAGAGCAGCAACTGGCAATAAAACAATCTTTCCATCATTGCTATGCTAATTTAACATCGTGAGTAGAATAGAATCTTGAACCTGACCTTATTAAATATGAACTTCAGGAAATTTGAGATCCACACTTTCACAATGGGATCTCCTTAATCTGTTTGTTTCAGAGTGTATGTGGTTTTTTTTTGGGGGGGGGGGTTGGCTGGAGAATGATGCTTTTCCAACTATCTCATTCAAGATTGCTGCATGCAGTAAATGGAAGGATTTCTTTACTTTTGTTTACTGAACAAAATTTAGAGACTCAAAAGGGAAATTCATCAGTTGCCTGCCATCACATCATGTGTCTGCTGAATAATGCCCTAAGCAACCTGCATGCCTTTAGCTTGTTGCTAATTTTGGTTTCATTTATTATTCAACTCGCCTCATTTCTTTTGTTCCTGGGTCACTTCATTTATTTGCAGTGACTGAAAAACAACACCATAAGTACAAATAGAAGAATCTTTGTTAGCTATGGTAATGTCTAATATGCTTCTTTACAGCAGTTACTTGTCAACTTTTTTTAAAAAAACTAGTTTACAGAAGGCAAAGTCAGCTTTGTAGCCTTGAGAAGCATACCTATCATAATAAATATGTAACTAACTCTTTGCATATACCAGACAAGGTGGCAATTTCTCCAACATTCATTGGTGCATGATCTATCACAATACTGTGCCTTGCCCACTCTCGATATGCATTGTTAGGAAAATATAACATTCCTATAACATGGTAATAACTTAAAATGAGATTGTGTCAATTTTGTTTTATACCACTGTGAACATGGATCACCACTGGAACCTTGTGAGTTAAGGCAGTTCAGAAAATTTGGCATTGGGAATTGAAGCAATTCTGTCCCAGTTTTGGCAGGAGAAGGCACAAAAGTTGGGAGAAACATGGCATAGAATGAGCTGTAAGGAATGAGTACATTTAGAGAAACTAGATACAGGGTTGGGAAGGGGGAAGGAAAGTAGTTGGTTCAGGATAAGTTGAGACCCTGTGGAGAGAATATCAATGGGTACCACAAACCTGTCCATCTTCTGATAACCACCTTTCCTCATAAGTTCTTTGGGGGTTTTCTTGTGCCTCCTATTTCTTGGAATGGATAGAGTAGGTTATGTAGTTACATAGGTGACTTATGATGGATATCACATGGGGCGGGGTGTTATACATATGCTGATGACATCCAAATATATTTCTCCATGTCTCGAACTGTTGCAGTGACTAAGGATGGCATGTCTCCTCTGAATGAATGTCTTAAAGCGATAATGGACTGCATGAGGAAAAACAGACTAAAACTGAATCCAGCTAAGACAGAGGTACTTGCTGCAGGGACCCCGAATCTGGATATGGAAAAATGTCTGCCAGCCCTGGATGGTGTCACACTTCCCCTAAAGCACTGTGTTCGTAGCTTGGGAGTGCTCCTGGATTCGTCGCTTTAGTTGTCAGCTCAGATAGATGTGATGGCCAGGAGCACTTGTTATCAGTTTTGGCTGATACGCCAGCTGTGACCCTACCTGGAGCCGGGGGACCTAGAAATGGTGGTACATGCACTGCTAATCTCTTGACTGGACTTCTGTAATGCACTCTACATGGGGCTACCCTTGTGCCTAATTCGGAAACTTCAATTGATTCAAAATATGGCAGCCAGATTGGTCGCCGGAAAATCTAGAGATGACCATGGCGGGGTACAGACTGCCAGAAACAGGCGTTGCAGAGGCACCTCTCTTTGCTCCGTAGCAGCGCCGCAGCAACCAAACTGTGCGACGCTACTGTGCAGCAACAAAGGAGCATTAAAAAGTGGCTTCTTTTTGCTGCGCAGTTGCACCACTGCAAACCTACAAAGACGTCCCAATGGCATTGCAGCTGCGCAGCACTGTTTGGATGCTGCACAGCTGTGACGTCATAGCTGTGTGTGACATGTGGGTGGTGCTGCGCAGCTGTGACGCCCTCATCATGTGCTAGAGTTGCGGGGCATGTGCACGCGCCACCCCAAGGCAACCCTAGCACATCATTGTCACACCACAAAGGGCCCATCTGTACAGGACCCATATAACACCAATTTTAAAATCTCTCCACTGGCTGCCAATCAGTTTCTGGGAGCAGTACAAGGTGTTGGCAATAACCTTTAAAGCCCTTCATGGCTTAGGCCCAGCTTACTTGCGGGAATGCCTTCTTCCATATAATCCACCCCACACACTCAGGTCCTCTGGAAGAAACCTACTGCAACCAAGGAAGATTAGGCTGGCTGCGGTTTCCCAGAAGACCTTCTCATCTGATGCTCCTAAACTATGGAATGACCTGCTTGAGGAGATCTGTCATATTACGACTCTTGATGCCTTTAAGAAGGCTGTCAAGATGGATCTCTTCCAGCAGGCCTTCCTTGACAGACCATCCCGTGATATTGATATGGTTTGCCCTCTTTGCCTCATGATGCCTTGTTTTAATTATGTTTACTTATTAATTTAATTGTATTTTATTATGCTGTTGTAAGTTTACAATGGGGGTAAGGGGATCATGTAAATTTTATTTATGTATGCTTTAGATTTGTTACTGATGTATTTTATGGTTGTAACCTGCCTCGATCCTTCTGGGAGAGGCGGGCTGTAAATAAATGTATTACAGTTGTCCCTCCATATTCGCTAGGGTTAGGGGAACAAGACCTAATATGGAATATGGAATGAATGTGAATGTGAATATGGAAAAACTGCAAATAACAAAAACACCATGTTTTTACCTGAAGGACATCTCTCTAGGAATCTCTAGGTCCTCTAGTGCAACTCTGTGGTCAATGTCCAACATACACAGATCATAGAATGGCACTGGAGTAGCTACAAATGATCTTTCAGTGCAACTTTTAATTAAAGTTGACCACAGAGTTGCATTAGAGGACCTAGACAGTCCTAGAGAGAACATATTAATGAAATCCATGAATAATCAAATCTGCAAATATCAAAGCCGCAAAAATGGAGGGATTACTGTATTATTATTACTAAGGAGCTGTGCACACCGACCATAAAGGCCAGCATGGGGGTGGAGTCAGGGTGTGGTGTCCACATGATGCATGTCCAACTTTGCCCCCAGGGCAGTGTGAGGCCACACACCAGTCCACATGGCGCACGGCATCATGGCGCTCCTCTGGTGCTACATCCACATGACACAGTGCCAAAAGAGTGTCTTAAAGCCACAGCGCTACGGCTATTGCACCCTTTCCAGGGCACAAAAAGGAGCCAATTTTGACTCCTTTTTGCACCCTGGAAAAGCCAGATCGGGGCCGCAGCGTGTGGTTGCCGCGGCCCTGATCCGGTGCAGCTGGAGGTGGTTGCAAGCTGCCTCTTAGGGGCAGTCTGCACAGCCGCTAAGAACAGAAACTTCTGATTCAAGAAAAAAAATTAAGCTGAAAGCTGAACACTGCAGCAAAAGAAATAATACCTGTAACTTTGAAGAACCAAGGATGTCAATCAGACATTTTAAATGAAACAAAATTATTTAGAAAATAAAGGAAAAACTAATAAATCTATAAAGTAAAATATTGCTAAAACCAATTTATGCTACTTTCAGCATTTTTCTGTTAACACTCAAGAAAAATACAGTATGACAAACTACAGGAACTACAGAGAGAATAAGAACAGTGATCCTGGCAACTGGAAGATTCACTGAAAAAGAACAGATAATTTCTTGAGGGGGCAAGAGGCATTCTAAAAAAGTTGTGGTAAAGACTGAAAGATTTCATCATAAGCCAACATTCTATGATAGACCACAGATAAGTAATAACAGAGATGACCATATGAAATATTTCCAGCTCAGGGCTCGTCTACACTGGTCAGAATACTCCAGGCTATTCCTGGAGCTACACTCTTTAGCAACACATGTCCCACTGTGTTGCTTGTCAGTGTTGCTGCTGACATGAGTAGTTCCCTTTGAGGTCAGAAATGAGGCACCCAGTATCCACCGCATGGCTGGGCACCTCACTGTGACCTCAGAAAGAGTGACGCATACCAGTAGCTCTGGACACCACAGTGGGGATGTGTGTGCAAACAGTCACCTAGGGTCTCTTTGGAGTGCTCTTGATTTTCAGGCAAAATCTGGAGAAAAGGATAAATTATTTTAAGCCAGTTTGGGGGGGGGAGGGATGGGTGTATTCGGTACAGATTTGGCCTCACATCGTGAAGACAGTCTGTACTTGAATCAGGGATTTGGTCCTGCATCATGAAGACAGGTCACTGTGAGGATGGGAAAACTGAATCATTTGCCTGCTGTAGACGTGCCCTCAGTGGAACCTAGTGGAATTTCAGTTATCTCACTATCTAGTTTAGATTTTACTGACTGTTTTTGCTTACAAACACAACAACGCTCAAGTGTAAAAATAAACATTTTTATTTTTAGCCACGCCCTCCTCTGGAAAATAAAAATTAAAAAGCCAGTTGCTTTTCTACTTATGAATCCTGACCTATTTGAAATCAATAGTTTTTTGTGGGTTTTTCAGGCTATGAGGGCATGTTCTAGAAGAGTTTATTCCTGACGTTTCGCCAGCATCAGAACAATACACAGATTAACATGGAGATCACTCCTCCCTACCCAGGGTCACGCAGTATATATATATATATCCCCCACTCTCTTCCATGCCAGCATTCTCTGAAGATGCCAGCCACAGATGCTGGCGAAATGTCAGCAATAAACTTTTCTAGAACATGGCCGCATAGCCTGAAATACTCACAAAAAACTACAAAAATCCTCCAAAGGAAGACAAAGCACTGTAAATGTAGGACATTTGAGAAAAATGTAGGACATTGCGAAATAAAAACTAAAAATGCTAATATAAATGTAAATTCATGCTTAGCCATGCTCAAAACAGAGAACATTTTGGCATTCCTCCTGCCCAGAAGGTTGAAATGTCCTGGAAAAGGAGGACATCTGGTCATTTTACTTTACAACAATATTATAGCAAAAAGCACATTCTGAATGAGAAATACTCATATTTAAGGGCCAAGAAAACCTCATGGTTTTGCATATCTACAATTTTTATACAACAAATAAGAACCAAATAAGAACCATGAATGCAGATTAAAAAGGAGGAAGGGAGGGGGCCGAAAAAAGAAATGTGGCAGCACCAATAATTTTTTTAGCATGAGCTTTCATAGATATAAACTCACTTCTTCTCATGCAGTACAGAGAGATAGTAAAGCCTCGGGTGATAAAGCATTTTTTAATTGACTTTTGGTAAGCAGATTTATTGCTTTTTACAAATTAACACTAACTGGCCACTGTAACGATCTAAAAGACCTGTATCATCTAGTCCAACCCTTCAAAATTTAAGACAAGGGACATGATTTGTAACTTCTGGAACCTATTACATCCCACCCCACCTCACAACTGTATAAATATGCTTTAGAGCCCTGGTGATGCAGTGGTTAAATGCTTGTACTGCAGCCACTCAGTCACAAACCATAAGGTTGTGAGTTCAATACTAGCCAAGGGCTGCTGCTCGACACAGGCCTGCATCCTTCCAAGGTTGCTAAAATGAGTATCCAGCTTGTTGGTGGTAATTAGCTTACAGTTGTAAACTGTTTAGAGCAGTGATGGCAAACCTATGCCACATGTGCTGGAAGTGGCAGTTGATGCCACTTCCTCAGGCACAGGGCGAGGGAGAAGGCAGAAGAGGCACACGCGTGCCCATTCCTCCCTCTCCCTGCCTTTCCCTGGCCTCCAGCTGTCTCTTCAAGAGAGCTAGAGGCCGGGAAAAGGGCGGGGAGAGGAGGAGCGACCAGCGCATGCCAGTTTTTCCTCTCCAGGGACCTTTGCCAGCCTCCAACTATCTCGGGAGAAACAGCTGGAGGCAGGAAAAGGTCTGTGGGGAAGAAAGGAGGGGGCATGCCCCTCTCCCTTCCTCCCCACTTACCCTGCCTGCCCTCCAAGTGTTCCCAAAGAGGGCCCTGGAGGGCAGGGAAAGCTCTGTGGAGAGAGAGGCAGGGGGCGTGCCCAGCTCCCTTCCTCCCCACTTACCCTGCCTGTCCTCCAAGTGTCCCCAGTGGGGTGAAGAAAGGTCCAGGAAGAGGAGGACTGGGGCCGTGCCCATGGCTCCGCCCCTTCACAGGTCTTTGCTGACCCCCAGCTGCCTCTGACAGACAGCTGGGGGTCAGAAAAGGGGCAGGGGGAGAAGCCCCACCCATAGGGTGGAAGCTCTGCCCACAGAGGGTGGAAGCCACACCCCTGGGCCAGAAGCCCCACCCCAGCATGCAGCCCTATCCTGAGGAGGCTGAAGCCCCGCCCCCTGGCATGCAGACCTGAAAAGGTTCGCCATCACTGGCTTAGAAGCTGCTTAGGCAGTATGAAACAGTATATAAAGAAAGCTGCTATTACTTTATAACTTGAGGTTTTAATAGCACTTTGTATTGCATGTGAAGAGGTAGGTGTATGTTCCCAAAAGCTCATGCTAAAATCTTAAACTCATGCTAAAATATGAAAGGTGCTTCTACATTCTTTTTTCTCTCTCCCCCTCTCTTCCTCCTTTTTATGCTGTAAGACTAACATGGCTACTTTTTTTAAAAAACTATCAATGCAGATCAATCTCAGATATCAGTGGTTCTCAATTTTAAATTAAGATGCCATCGTCATACTTTAAAATGAATAAAGATGCTTGTAAATGTTGGCAGTAAACCAAAAATGATTTAAATGTTAAATAGTGGACACAAGAAAAATCTAAAGACAGAGGTGTCAGAAGCAGATGCCGATAAAACAGCTCATTCATCTGCTGGATGTGTCTTCTTGATTAAATGCTATGTCAAGACTATATACACAGCAGACGATATACTGCCAAAATTACTGAGCACCATCAGCCAAAACATTTTAGGAATATCACTCCCATGGTCAATGGCCCTTTAAATATGCAGTACAGAAAACAGATTTGAACAAGAGGACAGCAGGTCAACATGTACCCACTACTCAGCAAATTACACAGTGGCCTAAATGTGGTTATTGCAGGAGAGTTTAAGGCATCAAATTATATAGCACAGATTCTGACAAATCACACACTTCAGTATCAAATAATCAGAATTTTAAAGTAGGGCAGAGAGAAGCTGAGTATCTTGTGAGCTAGGCCAGCTTTCTATGCTTCTGTCTTTTTAGAAGACTTCTGCTAACACTTCCCCCTTTCCTCTAATTCTCTCAGGAGAGAAATTCCAAAGCTCCAATACAATTATCTGTCCAGCAGCAATGTCTTCATGGGCTAAATAAACCAGATTCCCCCCGCTTTCAGAGTGCCTTGCCGTCACAATGCAGGGACAAAGCCCTGATTCCATTGAGGACTGTCTTCATGATGTGAGGCCAATTCCACATTAAATCTGGGTCATCCCTCCCTTAAACTGGATTAAAAAGACTTACCTTTTGCTACAGATTGCAGAGCACTCCAGAGTGGCACTCAGCAGCTGCTTATATGGTGTCCTGCTGTGCGGCCCAGCACTGCCACCTCTGGCATGAGTCATTCCCTCTGACTTTAACTGCCACAGCAATACTCTATAGACTCCTGTTATTTGCAGTTGATGGAGGGGATTTTAGAATCCTCCTCCAGTGCCTCTGACCAAACTACAAACACCAGGAATCCATGGGATGCAGTCATATCAGTTACAGTGGGATTATAGTGCTCTAATTGTGTAGTGTGAGATGTAATTGTGTAGTGCTCTAATTGTGTAGTGTCTGTCTGAATGTAACCACGGTCTGCGGCAACTCTAGTCATCCTTTGTGTCTTTACCTGAGCACAGAGGATCTTCAGGGGACTTATCTGTGATCCTTAGTTTGCTGTATCAGAAGCTTCTTATTCATCATTCATTTAATTAAAAGCATTTATCAGCCTACAAGTGTCCCTCAGGTGATGTATAGCAGATAAAAATGTTAAAAACACAAATAAAACCATTTAAAAAGTACTCATTAAGAATAGTTTAAATACCACTACCCACACCTCTGGTTTTTAAGGGCCACACAAAACAACACAGTCCTACCTGCCTACCAGAAACTCAAAACGGATGGGGTCAGCCTGACTTCTATTGGCAGGAGTCCAGAAATCAGAGTGTGTCGCTGCAGACAAAGCCCTGTATACTTACAAACCTAACTTTCCAGGAGAGGTATGGAGAAGGCCCTCTGCTGAGGATCTCAAATGTTCATGAAGGCTTATATGGGACATGAAAGGATTGACTTCCTTTCCCCAACAAATATTCTCTCTACCTCTGAGATAAAGTTAGACACCTATCAGAGTTGGAGAAAATATGCCCATCCCATATGAATGTTGTTCGGACTCCTAGTACAGCAGCTGCCGCAGTGCACCCTTTCAGCCCCAAGGGATGAGTCTTCACATTCCATTCCCTCTAAGACAGGAGCTGCCCCACAACAAGTTAAAATTAGCAGCCCTATACATTAATTCCTAGGACTATTCCCATGGGACTCGAACCTACAGGAAGATTAGAGACATCTACCTTTGTAGCTGAAAATGCATTTAAATTCAATGAATTTAAAAGTAATAACTGTCTTTTAAAAACTAGAAAAGCCTAACCTGCACACTACTAGGTTTCCTTTAGTTTGCCATGTCTCAGGTGTCTAGTTCCACGGTCTTGCAGACATGGCTATGGCCCACACATGCCTTCTTTCTTATGTGCACAGATAGGAATAAGACAGCAAGAGAAAGCAGAAAAGCACTTTGAAAGTACCACAAATCGTAAGAAGCCTACTACTCACATGCAAAGGAAACAAATCCAGCATACAGCATCATCAGATGATCAAGGGAAGTGATAAAGGAACCCTATCTATCATATTTGGTCAAGCGATTGGGATAGTGGTCCAACATGCTCAAAAAATTAAACACTGCATAGCAAGTGGAACTAATTATTTCAAATATTACATGTTGAGTCTCCCTTACCTGGATTTCCAAAATCCAAAATACGCCAAAAATCAAAACTTTTTTCATGGGTCACTGAGATAGTGACACCTATGCTTTCTGGTGGCTCAGTGCATACAAACTTTGTTTCATGTACAAAATTATTAAAAAATATTGTATAAAATATTCAATATTTTAAAATCACGCTATGCAAACATAAATTACTATTGTGTCTAGATTTTAGTTCCATCTCCAAAATATCTCATTATGTATGTATATGCAAATACAAGTATTCCAAAATCCAAAACACTTGCAATTCCAAGCATTCTGGAAAAGAAAGACCCAACCTATATTGCTCTGTTTATTTGCTGCTAGCCTTAATAGACAAAACGTGTATTTCAAAACTGTGAGGAAATTGACATATTAGTCATCTCGGAGGAATGAAGGCTAGCTATATTGTCTAGGATGCTGTCTATACGTATGTGTGTGAGAGAGGGGGTGTGTGGGGAGAGAGATAATGGATGGCAGGGCTGAACCACTTATAGTTTGCAAAGGATGATAAATAGTGATAAAGATGGAAACCTAACTAGAATGTCATATTTCAAAGACTATGTTCTCCTACACAAGTCTGCTTTAAAAGTTGCATGAGAGGCCTGACTCTCAGTTCCACCATCACTGGAAGCATGCTTCTTGGGAAAGCAAGCAGGGCCTTCTTAGAATACTCCCGGGCTGTAGACCACCACACCAAAAGACTACTTTGGTAACCCTGGACTCCACGACATATATACTTTAGGTCCATTATTATTATGTCCATGTTTGTATACATTTTATTTCAGAAGCTGGGGACTGAGCTGATTAAAGAAAATGCGCAGCATGATGACATATTCTGGGCAGCAAGTGAGAACTTAAGTGAACTGGAAAAGACACAAAGTTCAATTTTAGAACATATTCACATAATACATTTTGAAGACTTTTAATGGGAACCGCATTCAAATCAGGTGGCCAGCAGGCTAGCCTTGAAAATAGCCAATTTTAAAAAAAAAGAAAAGAAAAATAATTCAAAAATGCAGTACACTATCAATTTTATATTATCCCAAAAGGTGTTCACAACAATTAGGACCCCGGAACACATGCAAATACTGTATAGATTATAAATGGAGAAAATCCTATTTGCTGATAGTTATATAAGCATATAAACAGAACATGTATATGAGTAATAAGCATGAGCTGTCAAGCCCTGAGCAAGTTACAGTTTACTATCTCGCCTTTTTTCTCAGAACATATTATCACCAACGGGCTGGCTTCTGTTGACCCACTGAAGCAAAGCAAGAACATTTTAGAAAATACATTTCATCATTCTGCCTCTTTCCCAAGAGTCCAAGAAATACTACTGGTAATACATGCCTTAAAAAGTTGCATTACATCAAACAATGTAAATTATTTTGTTTGTTATGAGAAAGTATGCACGTCTGATTCAGTCTTCATTCACTCTGCTCAGGGCATGAAATGCACTAAACTCTGTAGCAGATAATTCTAAGTACTTCATTCAACTACAATTTCCAGGACACGTTAGGCTAGAGATAAGAAGTGTTGTCAGACTGATATAACTGTGTAATGCAGATACATCTTACATTAACTGACATGGCTATGCCTAATCCTTGATTATATCCTATATGTGTGTGTGTTGTATATACTTTCCTCTTTTTTCTTTTCCTTACAAGTCTTTTCTGTATTTGCAATACAATTTTCAGTGTTTTCTTTTTAAAAGCAAAAACTGATGTTAAACCAGAGTTCCCTGGTTTAAATGTAATATATTCTAGCTGAGTGCAAAGTATTATTGAAGTTCTGAAGCATGAAGGGAAAGTCAGATAGAAAGAAGGAGTGTTGCATCCCTACCTTCAGCCAAAGCTTCACAAGCCATACTACATGGAAACTAGAAGTGTCATCTGCAGCGACCACTCTTTCATTACTCTCTTTTTATTAGTGATATACAACTGATGCCATTCATTCCATCCGATGTCTTTAAGTTTGAAAAATGTACTGCTTTGTCTGACATCTGTTCAAAATAAATTTTATAAAGAAAACCTATTCATGTTTATATACAGGGTCCACTGGGCTTATACCCTGTTGAATGGGTTCAGGACTGTAACCAGTCACACTGCAAAAACACCGTTAAAATATATTTGTTTATTTAGGTTTACAGAAGCCAGATGTACTTCCAGAAATTTACATGAAGTTGACTGTAATATTTCAGGCATGCTTTAAGTGGGGCAAAAGCAAATTTTGATTTTTCATATAAAAACACAATCCACTGCATTTAAACATTAAGAGGAACTACTGTTTTCACTCCCCTCCTTTCTGCCCCTTGGGCTTTCTGTAACAGAACTAACAAATAAAAGAGTCCTTTGGACAGTGAATACATATTTTTAAATGAAAAAAAATCCTCATGTGCAAGGTCATATTACTTATAGGGATGTTACTCTAAATTTGTTCCAAACAATCTGTTTTTTTAAAAAAAATAAAAGATTGACATACAGCTAAGAGATGGTTATCTAGTCATTGTACATCACAGAATAGATGCCTCATCACCAAAATGTCAAGTGATGCATCAAGTGTTGATACATCATTCTGTTCTCAAAAAGTCAATCCAATTAAAAAGTTAATCAAAATTAAATCCTGCACTTCAGTCCTCTTACAATTCATGAGTACCTTACCTAACACATGGATACTTTTGATTCAGAATAAATAAGGTTTATTAAAAATAATATTAGGAATTTGCTTACTGCATACATGTTAAACACCAAAGGCAGTGTTCAGTAGACTGGTTCTCAACATCATCACCACTATCATGATTATCAGCATCATCACTACCACCACCACCTAGCAAGATTTCTCTATATTTGCCCAAGTTTTTTGAATATGTTCGTTTAAATGTTTCTACCACTCCTTACCAAAGTTATACCCAGTAACAATATACCAACTGGTGTAGTGTGGAGGTGACAGGAACACACTGAAAAGTATGCAGTAATGTGTACCTCAACACACTGTTTTTTCTGCAGATTTTCTTCATCACTTGAAATGCTTTTTGAAATCAAAAATTCATTAGAAAAGCAATTTATAGTTAGGTGGAAGAATTGATGAAAGAGACATTTCAAACATTATAGCGTGCATGAAAATATGTTAGCATTAAGGCTTACACAGATGTGCATGCTTACACACACACATCTATCCCAGAGATACCTCAACTGTTTAATGATTTTCCCTCTGGTCTTCCACCGCCCCACCTCCATCAACTCACATAATTCCAACCCTGGTCACTTCTTGTGTTGTTGTGTCCATGCATCTCTACTCCTTACATCCTTTCACAAGTTTCTTCCTCATGACTAGAATCTGCACATATTTATAGCCCGTACAGGCCTTTCATGCCCTTTCCTCTCTTCATCTTTCTGCATATCCCTTTAACAACTATTACTGCCACTGCCACCACCGCCGCTGCTGCTACTATTTTTATTATTATTATTGATTCACTACATTTTTATTTCTATGTACTGAAGGAAGTTTCATGGGTCCTATGTGACCATGACTCATCCAGTTTCAGCCCACTATCCACAGGTATCTGGAAGGAGATTTCCATGCTAAACTTCAGTGTTACAGCAGTTAGTGAAACAGCAGAGTAAAGGTGGTTGTTGTTATGGTTAACTGCCCTCAAGTTGTCCTTGACTCATGGCTACCCTGGATGACGCATCATGGATGACACATCTCCAAGTCTCCCTATCATCATCTGCTCAGCTCCTGCAGGTTTAGGCCCGTGATCTCCCTTATTGAGTCTAACCATCTGCCATGTGGTCTTATTTATTTATTTAGAGTATTTATACCCTGCTCTTCAGCAACAAAGGCTCTCAGAGTGGCTTAATTTTTTTAAAAAAAATTAGACAGTTCCCTGCATTCAGGTTTACAATCTAAAAAGACATGACACAAAAGGAGAAGGCAGGGAAGGTCTTCCTCTCTTTCTTCTGTCTTCTATCTTTCCTAGCATCATCAGCTATTCAATAAATAAACTGGATTATCACTGCCTTAAATATCCTAAACTTCAGATAATCTATACAGAATCATGTTAATTCAAAATAACAGAGACTAGACATGGAATAATATATTCAGACTACAGGAAAAGAGACTCCATCTAAGATCTTTCTGACAGTAAGAGCTATTTGACAGTGGAATATAATACAGAGTGTTGTGGAGTCTCCTTCTTTAGAGGTTTTTAAATAGAGGGTATATGGCCATCTGTTGGGAGTGCTTTGATTGTGTATTACTGCATGACAAAGTTTGGATTGGATGGCTATTGTGGTCCCTTCCAACTCTATGATTCTATAAGTATAATCTGCAAAAGAGAATTTAGGAACTGAACAGACTTCCCCTAAGGGGCAGCCTATAGCCGCCTCTTTCTTCACTGGATCAGGACCACAGCAACTGCATGCCATGCCCTGATCTAGCCTTATGCAGTGCAAAAAGGAGCCACAAAAAGCAGCTCCTTTTTGCACCATGAAAAGGAAGTCATAGCCGGGTGCAGTGCCAGAGGAGCGCCGTGATGCCACCCGCCATGTGGTGGGGCATGCGGTATCATGTTGGCATGGGGCGGAGTCAGGGCATGCATTGTGTGGACACCACACCCCTACTTTGCCCCCTTGCCTGCCTTTGATGCCATGATGCCAGTCTGTACAGTCTCCAAGTAGTGAAAAGTGAACCTCACCCATTAGATATTCCAGAAAACGAAAGTGGAGGTAAGAGTTAGATTTATGTGTTTGATGCTCTTTGGGAAATGTGAAGTGGCTCTGACAGGCTGTCAAAACTTTATCCTACCAAGTCAAGGAAATTAATCCTCAAGCCTTTCATACTGTATTTAATGGGAGCAAAAATAAATCATTCTCTTTTCAATCCTATGTGGACCTGAACTTATGTCTTCAACACAGAATGACCAAACACTCATAAACACACAAACAGAAGACCACAAAGACCCACAATACACTTCAATATATTTGCAATGAAAAGACCCCAGGGGCAATAAAAACAAAACACAGAAGAATAAGTGACTGAGTTCAGCACAGTTGAAAACACTGGGAGAGGCTATCCAGGGATTTGCAGTACTGACAAGGTATCTATCTCCACCTCCTATCCCTGCTCCTTCTCAGTTGATGACAAGGAGACTACAAGGCAGGGTTTCTGAACCAGTGTATCTCAGAACTGTAGGGATCTGGGAGACATAACTGGGAGATATCAAAAAGGATGTGGAGAAACTGGAACATGTCCAAAGGAGAGCAACTAAAATGGTAAAGGGTCTGGAAACCATGCCCCATGAGGAATTCCTTAGGGAGCTGGGGATGTTTAGTCTGGAGAAGAGAAGGTTAAGATAACCCTGTTTAAATATTTGAAGGGATGTCATATTGAGGAGGGAGCAGCAAGCTTGTTTTCTGCTGCTCCAGAGACTAGGACCCGAAGCAATGGATGCAAACTGCAGGAAAAGAGATTCCACCTCAACATTAGGAGGAACTTCCTGACAGTAAGGGCTGTTCAACAGTGGAACAAACTCCCTCGGAGTGTAGTGGAGTCTTCTTCTTTAGAGGTCTTCAAATAGAGGCTGGATGGCCATCTGTCGGGGATGCTTTGATTTAGATTTCCTGAATGGCAGGGGGTTGGACTGGATGGCCTTTGTGGTCTCTTCCAACTCTATGATTCTATGATTCTGTTCAGGGGCTGGTGTGGGTGGGGATTATTTATTTATTTATTTATTTATTTATTGCAGTAGTAGATTCAGTAATTTTTATGTAGCCTTTTGATGAGACCTGAAAAATATTTCAAGGGTTCTAGCAGGGTAACACAGTTGAGAAAGGCTGCTACAGATACTTTGAGCCATGGTGTCAATGCACCAATTGATTGGAAGTTAAAGTTCACAGAAGTCATTAATTATCAGTAGAGAAGCTCTATTTATATGTACACTTGGCCCTTCCCTTATGTGGGGGATCCATTCCAGACTCCGCTGCATAAGGGAAATAGCGTGTAAAGTCAAGCACCATTAGAAACAACGGTGCATGTTCCCACGGTGTGCACCTGGCATGAGCCCTTTTGTTTTTGCGGGGCACAGGAGAAGCCTTTCCGGCATGGCTCCCAGCATATGCTGGAAGCTGCATATAGTGCGCCCGCGTATGACGCAGGCGCGCTGTATGTTAATAAATGCATAAATGGTTTACTTCTAATGTTTAGCAACCAGCCATTTATGTGATGCTAACAAAAACAATCTAATTGTAGAGGATGGCAGCACATCACTTCAGAAACCTCTCAGGCCAAATAAAAAATGTCATGAAACATACTGGACTTATCACCTGTCTTATATTCTAACACTCCTAACAACAACAACAAACAGGTGCAAGGAAGCACAAGGCACATCTTTCCAAAATGAAGCCTTTGTGATAACTGGTGCTTCACTACATCATGAGGTCAAGCATAATCATTTTTGAAGAAGTAACCATCCTCTTAAAGAATCTTATTTCTGACCTATGGTGTAGTCACATCCCCACATAGACTTTCTGGGGTATACAGATTCTGCAAAAGGTTGTTCTAGTCCTCCACTTCAGGAATAAGCTACATGATGAGATACAACTACTAGAGCAATTTAGCAGAACTACTAATACTCAGTGTAAATATCGACAAAGTGTATTTGTTGTTTACCTAGTCTCATTGTTTAAAAACCTTTTAAATATCAAAGATATTTTAAATCCATCTAGATTTTCAAGAAGAGTTGATTTAAAATAGCATCGATACGTGACGACCGCGCCGCCTCCAAACGAGGTGTCGTGGTTGTGACGTATTGGGGTTGCGGCAGGGCACCTAGGGCGCCCTTTCCACAACCCCAGAAGGAGCTCCGTTTCGGAGCTCCTTCCTGGTTTGGTCCGCTGGGCGCAGCCTTCAGACAGCTGCGCCCAGTGGACCAAAGGAGAAAGGGGCCAAACGGCCCCTTTCTCCTTCTCCCCGCTGCCATGGGGTGTCCTTGGGGTTTGAAGCCCCAATGACACCCCTTTCCAGGCTGCGGGGAAGGGGCCTTTTGCCGCTTCCCCGCAGCCCGGAAAGCGGCGGATCGGGGCCTCAGCGGCTGCCACTCTGCACGCTGAGGCCCCGATCCAGCGGGGAAAGGTGCGCCTACAGGCCGCCCCAAAGGGGCGGTCTGTAACGCGCCTGAAATAGGTGAAACAGCAAAACATTTGTTCAGCTGGTTAATTTCTTGAGATTAAGTTTGCACAGTTAAAATGAAGTGCCAGGATTATGAAAATTACTACACATATACTTCAATATGTATAACTCGAAATGTTTCAGCCCACTGTGCTTTATACCTAGATGACTTTAATAGTACCAATGATAAGTCAGAAGGATAGGTGTAGAGAAGGAGTGGGCAACTTTGGCTGTCCATAATTTTTTGGTCAGAAATTCCCATAATTCCCCACTATTGGCTGTTCTGGCTAGAGGTAATGTGAGCTTACAGCCCAAAACATCTGGAAGATCATAAGTGCTCATGTCTGGCCATCCAAACCTTTACTTTCTAGGCTGACCATGTCAGGATTATAAAACTCAACCCAGCTTGGATTAATGTGTATATACTCAAGGTACCTAGTATTGAATTTGCATCTATACAGGGCGTGTTTTCTGAAGGAAAGATAAAAATATAAGGGAGAGCAGGCTGTTGATCACACTAATTCACTTAAGGTAAAATGAAAGGTTATTAAGTAATATGTTCAATTGCAACTACAGTTAATTTCAGTTTCTTTCACATAAGCATGTGAATATTTGGGCACTACAGTAAACAGGTTGAGGCTATCTGCAAATATTTCTGTAGAGCTATAGGAGTGACCTAATTCCTCCCCTTAAGCCATTAGCAATAGATGTAAAGAACTGCAGGCAAACCTCAGTTAACAAAAACCTCTGACAAAGAAGTTCATTTTTACAATTTTTTTGCACCCACTCAGCCCCACTTTTCCTCCAACCTTTAGCTAGAGGTTTCTATGCAGCAACAGCATTGGGAGGATAATGAAGGTGGGCTAGAGAAACACAGAATTGTGGTACTGACTTGCAGCAATTTGTCTGTGGTTAATAATGCAACGAAGCATGAAGTAGGAAAGAGAAGAATTCTACTTTAATCAGTCCTACAGCAGCCTTGTGTGCTTGGCAACAGCAGGCAAGGTAAATACTGTAGCTTACACCTCCAAAATCCTTTACTGAGTATGACTGAACAGCAAAACACACAGAGAAAGTGAAAACAGAGAAGCCTGATTCACTAACTCCTCCAGCATGTTAAAAAAGAATAGATTCATTAGTCTGGCTACCAAAATGGAAATTGTAAGAAAAGTGAAAGAAATTAATTTCTGGATGCATTCTGGAAGAATGCTTCAAGTGGTCTCTAGAAGTTTCAAAATGTTTTTCTTTACTTCCGCAAGGTTTCCTTACCTTAGTTCTTTCTCTTCACATGTGCATAGTTAGCTTTCGATAAAAAGTTTGAAACATGTCAAACTGCCTTTCTTTTTCTGGTGTAGAAACCTCTCACTATTCTTTCTATTTCTGCCTTTGGTAACCAATTTTCTGTTAAAGCAGTAACAATCATGAATATGTCTCCTTCTTTAACTGAGACATATGTGTATTGCAATTTTTCTCATCCTCAACAAGAGCATCTGTATGCACTGAGAAACCCAGTCAAACACTGTGAAGGTTTTTTGCATTTCGATATATTTTTGATAAAAACATACTGTTTTTGTGCAACTGCCCCATGTTTCTTGCACAAAGAAAATTATAAGTACTGAAATGTGAATAATCCATCAAAATGCACTAGGATCTCAGAATCCTGCCAAGAGGAGATTCTTGTATGTAATAATCAAATAAGCAAAGATTTGTGGAGCTGCTTGCAGCAATTTGATAAACTGTTACCAATATGATAAAGGGAAAGAGAATCCTTGCTACTCAAAGTAAAAGCCTTTGCATTCATCCTCCACTAAATGTTATCTTTTAAAAAGAATTTGCCCTGGTACTGGTAATAAGGCACTACTGGCTTTTCTGAGCTGCAGTCGAAAGCACTACGAAAGCCTACAAATCAAGTTTTATTGGAGATCATGTGGAAGAAGAAAAATGAAATTTCATCATCACTTTACACATAAACATATTAGACTCAAGACAAAGGCTTCCAGGCAGACTACAGACGACACTGAGCCAAAAGCAGGACAAAATTTACAATGGTTTTCAATGTAATCCTTCAGAACTCCTTGGCCTATTAACTCAGTAGTATTTTGTATATATAACACAAAATGGGTTTTTACTACGAGCCATAAAAATCTTTTCAGAGTAGTGGAAAATTAGCTTTTTCAGACAAAATGTACATTTTTTCTTTATAGGTCACAGTGAGCCACATTAAAGAAAGCTCTTAAATCTTAATGTCCAATTCAAAGTGCTGGCAATTACCTTTAAAGCAAAACCTGTCAATTATTTCTATGGAGTTTTAGCTTTGCCAACCTACATTCTTGAATATCCACTGAAAACTGCAGTGTGCCTGAAATCCTAGTTTCTCTAAACACCTGTAAGCGTGTATATTGGGTCTCCTCTCTTTCTATGAAAAGAAGTTTCACACACGGATGCACCATATGGTGGCAGACTAGCACATGTACAATGGTGTTTTACATGTGTAAACTACTGGTTATATTGGTGGATGCACCATCATTACTATTTTCATACCATTTTGTTTGCTTGCCTTGATGAATGAACCCATTCACAATTTCCAAATGAAAGAAATACCATGTTGGATTTTCAAGCACTTGTGCATGGGAAACCTTGGGAAACCAGGCAAAATGAGCTACAATAAAATAAAATGTAGTTCTGACTTTTTTATGGGGTTTGCTTACAAGTTACCTAATTCACACCTAGATATGCTTAATAATTATACCTAGTAATTCACACTAGGTTTATCCATGCCATTTATGCCTTTATGTGCTCCTAACAGATATCTTCAATCAGATATGTATTGAGCCTTCTCTCCTTAAGATTTAGGACAACTAAGCAATAGTTTCTGTGACAGAAGTCAAACTAGGCAGATTACCCACCCAACTCTAGCTTAAGATCCTCTGCAGTACAGATCAAACCACAGAATAGTAGACTACAAAGGGCCATTTAGATCAGCCACCTGCCATGCTGGAATAAACAACTAAACCATCCCTGAATAGAATCACTGTATCTTAAGAGTTGGACAGGACCAAAAGTGGCTTCTAGGAGGGTTCTAAATGTTCTCCTTGGATTATAAATTATGCAAAGCATGGGAAGGCTTGGAAAGAACCACAAACACTGTTTTGTTTCTGAACACCAGCTTGGGAAAATCCGCTTCATCCATCCTCACCAGCTCTACCCACTTCCGGAAATCTTTCTACAAGATATCAAAACACCTTCTTCCTTTCCCACAACTTAATGATGGCAGAAGCAGCAGTGGTGGCACATGAGGGAGACAATAAGAGGGCTCCCCCCCCCCCTTTTCCTTTCTCCTATCTTTTGTTCAGGTGGCAAGCTGGAAACCACATGATAGTGTGAAAGGTTCAAAATGATCACAAGAGAGATAGCTGCAACTGTAGTGGCCCTGGAAAGAACCCTCTCCCATATCTCCCCAGACTTGGGGCCAAAACAAACAGCGCTGAATCTGGGCCAATCCGGGTTATTTGCCAGCTCAAAAAGTGGTGGCAAAATGCTGTTCCTTTTTGAGCCCACAAAAGGGTGCCCTTTCTGCTGCCACCAAAGTTTTGCAGCGCTCCTGCAGCGTGCGGCATATAAACCCCATGCTGCCAGAGCATCACAAGGCTGCCCATCATCTGGGTAGCATGACGCCAGCTTGGGGGTGTTGTCAGGGTGTGCAACATCCAAATATTACACTCCCATGCTGCTCCCAAGCCAGCGCTTACTGCCAGTATGTTCCGGTTTGAAGTCCAGGTTTCTACTATCTACCTCAACACTAACAAGGAAGAAGGAAAAGAGGCTCCTGTCATGATCTGAAAGATGAATAAATAAAGGAGGGTGAATGTGCATAGGGGCTGGCAGGAACATTTTAGGGAATGGAAAGACTTAGTGTGGGGTTGTATGAGCGGGACTATGAGAGGAAGGTGGCAATTCTTCTCTGACTCAGATTTTAATTTTATTCTTTTTTACAGATATTTTTACCCCACTTCCAATTATGATCTGAGTGGAACAAGAATTTGGGACTTTAAAGCTCACTTTTCCTTTGATGTAAACTATTATGAAGCTTGAAAGGTTCCTTTCAGAGCTTGAGTCACTACAATCTCCCTAGGATTATGCATCCTCATAATTTTACTGTAGGCACTCTGAGAATGTACTCCTTCCACATCTGTACTCAGAATTAAGGTCCACATATATAGCATTGTTTGTTTGCCTTTGGGCAGGTGATTAGAAGTATTTAGCATGGTTGGAAATTATTACACATTGTTTTTACAGTTGCTGAGGTTTTCTGGGTGCTTTTAAGGCTGCGCTGTGAATGAATATTTTGTTTCAATATTTTTGAATAGCTTTTATTCATTGTGGAATAATGGTTTGAGCATTGGACTATGACTCTGGAGAGCAGGGTTTGAATCCACTGGGTGAACATGGGCAAGTCAGAGTCTCTCAGCCTCAGAAGATGGCTATGGCAAACCCCCTCTGAAGAAATGTGCAAAGAAAAGCCTGTGATAGATTCTTCTTGCATTGCCATAAGTCAGAAATGACTTGAAGGCAAACAACACAACACCACACACCACTGCAATTTCTGCTTAGAAGATAGAAAACAAGATACAGAAATAGTTAAATAAATAAAATTAAATAACACATAATTCCTGTGTCTCACATACAAATAAATGATTCATATTTTCCAGACATCATACAGAATGCAATATGCAATAAAGGTTAAGTGTCAATAGTTTTCATAATTTTTCAGGCTGGATAAAATTTTCCAAACAGCTTAAACTCCTGTTTGGCTACTTAAAAGAAATAAACAGTTTTTCCACAGTACTGAACTCTTAAAATTCTTACTCCTAAAATGGAATGAGTGTGGTAAAACAAACAATATTGTGCTAGATGCTCCTGTTGTGGTGGTTGTGGTGGGGTCATTTCCAACTTATCACAACCCTAAAGCAACCCTATCACAATTCAAACCTTAGTCCCTAGAGTTTTAGTCTAACACTCAGACCACTACACCAGGCTGGCTCTCTTGCTAATGTCCTACTGGATAAAAATATCCACTTTTGATTACTAAACAATTACCATACTTTTTATTCTTTTTACTTAAGTGTCAGCATAATCATAAGTCTTTGAAGATTGCTTAAAATAACCATAATTTTCCATTTTGTTTAAAACCATAGGAATTTGTATCTTTCAGTTTTGAAAAAAATCATGATTCTAAACCAAAGTTTGCAATTAGTTTACAATCTTATCTTCTTGTACAGCTGGAAACCATAGTTCCTTAGTTTGAATTGCATGGGAAACTAGGACTAATTAGGAATGTATATATTGCATGCAGTGCATAAAGGGAGGGAGAGTGCTGTATGCAGAGGCAAAATGCCTTTAAAGGCTTGGTTAGGTAGCTTGAACTGGGCCTGTATTTAAATATAGGCCTGTTGCAGACTGCAAAAATAAAGCTGCTTTGGATCTCTTTGGAGATATGCTATTTAAATGATGCATGTATCCTAAGAATCCGGAAGCTGCACCAAAGCTGCACTCCAGTGCTTAGGAATGAAGTGCAGCTTTGGCGCGACCTCAGGACTCTTAGGGCTCATGCATCATTTAAATAGCATATCTCCAAAGAGACCCGAAGCAGCTTTATTTTGGCAGTCTGTAACAGGCCATAGAAAGTTAATTGTGTGGTTAGTACTTTTCTAAACTGAGACAACTTTTACATAATAAAAGCAGCTGGAAAGAGGAGTAGATTGTTGTGGGGAAGAGAGAAATTAGTCATAAGTCTACAGAACTCAAGTTTACAGAAAAGGTAGTTGAGATAAGGTAAGCACTGTATTTTACAATTCCCTAGATCCCCTAGCACTGAGCCAAGGGAGTTAAAGCGGTCTCAAACTGAAAGTCTTTCTCCACTCCTTCAACTACTATCAGATGATTCTTCAGAGAGTATGGGTAAATGCAAATGAAGGCTAAATCTGTGCCATGCAAACAGAAGCCTTTGCAGTTATTTCTAACTACCACCTTATGAACAACCATCAACCACAACATGTCATTAGAATTGCAAATGCACTTCTTTTCCATTTCAGGATCCAGCTTGGAGTTCAGAAATTCTGTGATAATTCATCAACAAATTTCATCATGGGGATTTTCTTGGTAATTTCCAAAATTAATGGCAGTTTTCAAAATGAGAATGCTCTTCATTTTATACAAATAGAAATGGCACTACAGGTAAGTTTTTATATGGTATATTCACCATATACTCATATATATTAACAACAGATATTCTCTATTGTATTCCTTATTTTCCAGACATATTCTTTTAGAGTGAACCTTCCCTTCCCCCACCCCACCCCCTTTTTGAAGGAAGATGGTATTGAAGGGTTGAGAGCAGTGGTCCAAACAACCAACATTTTGAAGCACTGCATGAGCTTTTTATATCCTCATCTGCTCTAAAGTAGTAATAAGCATATTCTGAATTTTAAGATGCCTGGTATCATTCAGAATCAGCCAACAAACCACTGGACTCATAAGTATTAGGTTCAAATCTCATATTATTCTGGGAGTATTCAAACATTCCTCATGGGGTCCTTTCACATGATACTATGCCCTTATAGAGCTATGATTCCACTTTAATTGCCCTGGCAACATCTCATTGAATCCTGGACTTTGGAATTAAGGTGGAGGGATCTTTAAAATACCCAGACAGCTCCTCTCATGCTTCTAACCAAACTACAAAACTCAGGTTTCCATAGTAAGCATGCACAGCAGTTTAAATAAGATTGCATCATAATTATATAAATGAAGGAGGTTGAATTCAGTCTTATTTAGGCTCTACTCAGTCTTTGAGACCTAGTTCAGACACCATCTTGAAGGCATTGCTGCCTTCACCCATAATCTCCATGTAGTCAGAAATACCTTGCAGTTATTGTTTGCCTTCATTTCTATTTTATGACGACCCAAAGGTATGCCTATCATAGAGGGTTTTTTGGCAAGATTTGTTCAGAAGGTATTTGCTTTTGCCTTCCTCTGAGGATGAAAGAGTGTGACTTGCCCAAGGTCACCCAGTAGATTTCCATGTGCTGATGAGAATTCGAATCCTGAACTCCAGAATTGTAGTTGAATGCGCAAACAACTGTACCATGCTGGGCCTCTCAAAGCTCTTTTGTTGTTGTGTGCCCTCAAGTAATTTCAAAATTATGGCAACCCTAAGGTGAAACTGTCATGGGTTTTCTTGCCAAGTTTCTTCTCAAAAAACTGGGAGAGTACAACTTGCTCAGGGTCACCCAGTGGGTTTAAATGGCTGAGCCAGAATTGGAACTCTGGTCTGCAGAGTCATAGCTCAAGCCACTACACCACACGGGTTGTAAAGCTCTCTACATTTGCCAAATGTTCAGTTTCCTGTGGCATCTGTTGGCTCAGAAGAAAACTACTTTCACCAGTCCACAATTTCCAGCTGTGCTAATTTACCCTTTTTTACCGTATGAGACAGTAGACTGCACTGAAGGAAGCTTGAAACAGGGCTGCAGTCTGTGGAACCCTTTTGCATTACAGCTTTATAACATTATGATTCTCTGCCTCACAGGAATGCTAGGAACATTAAGAGAATGAAATACTAAACTGTTTAGTCAGAACTTTCTCATTATTTTGCCAGAATGTTTTCATACCCAAGACCATACACAGGAAAAAATGCATTTAAAGAAACTTAACTTTTTGTCTGTCTGTCCAGGATTCCAAAATACAATTTATTCATTCTGTTTAGTTTTTTTTAAAAATCTGCTTTATACTTTGGCTTGGAACATGTAGAAAATTAGGAAACAACAAGGAGACACTCTACCCTTTAATTCCTTGTTTTAAGACTGGAGGGGCTATTCTAAGAGCCAGAGTGATATGGTGATTTGAGCATTGGATCAGAGTCTTGTCTCCACTGGCCAGAATACTCCAGGGACAGCCCAGAGTATTTACAGCTGCCCTGCCCTGCCCTGCCCCCATTACCTCGACCTTTATTTTTTGTGCTGCAGCAGCTGTTGGGCCACTCGGTATATCCACTGCCACCATGGGTCACGCGCTTCTGAAGTCACATGCTGAGTACCTTGTTCTGACCTCAGAATGAGTGATCTGTAGCAGTGGCAGATGAATTGAGAGGCCCACTTACTCAGACAGACAGTGTGGCATGGAAATAGAATGCTCCAGATCTTCCTAGAAGATCTGGAGTAAAAAATAGGTTTTTAAAATTTGTGTTAACCTTGTTATGCTCCGGTTCTGGTACAGGATGTGCTGGATATCTTCTGGACTGCCCACACCAAAACTGGAGTTTCAGGATGATGCCTGAATAGGGGTGGGGGTGGAGTGGAAATAGGCTTTATGTACTTGCAGACAAAGCTTAGGATTCCAGGAGACCTCTATTCAAATCCTCACTTAACCATGGAAACCCACCCACTTTGATCAAATCACACTCTCAGCCTCAGAGGAAGAGCGTGGCAACCCCTCTGCAGAAAACTGACCAAGAAACCCTCACAATAGGTTAATCTTAGAATTACTGTAAGTTGGAAATGACTTTAAGGCAAACAACAGCAAAAAAAAAAGTCATCCAAGACAACAAGGGAAAATTAAACAAGGAAAATTGAACGAGGCACATAGCCTCACCGTCATACAGTGAACCTGGGAAGAATGTTACTTCAGTAGATGATCTCTCCCAATGCTTTTAAGGAATAAAGGAACAAGGACTTTCTCATACAATAGAGAACAGAAGTATGAGGCTTCCAATGAAATAGAAATGTGATGAGGGGAGGGGTTATGATGATGCATTATGAAATGACAATTGGTGTTTTCCTTGGTATTCAGTATTTATAGAGCCAACATTGTAGAGCCAACATTGTTCGAGGACTGCTCTGGTGGGCATGTGGCCAGCATGACTGCACCCAACGCTGTTACCTTCCCACCAAAGTGGTACTTATTTATCTACTGGCATTTGCATGCTTTCAAACTGCAAGGGTGTCAGAAGCTCATCCCGTCATGCAGCACTCAGGCCTCGAAATGCCAACCTTCTGATCTTCTGATTGTCAGAATTGGTGTCATAATCACTAAACAACCACATCCTATTTCACAAAGAAAAGCAAGAAATAATTTGGCAAAAAACATATGTTCTTCTTGTTAGTTTTCAACAATATTAACCACAATGATCACTGCCCAGTTTCATCACAACTATGAATCATGCCAATTTCTTTTTAACAGTCCTGTTCAGGGGAACCATATGTTCGTTTCCCGTATGTCAGTCATATTGTGATTATTTGAATGTCATTTCACATAGATCTCCAACTCTGCAAAAGAATACTGAGACACTTCAGAAATATTTTACCAGCAAAAGATGTATCAGCACCAAAAGACAATATTAAATAACAATGAACACCAAAAAGTTGTTACATGATTACTATGTTACGTGATTACTATGCGGGATTTGGGTCAAAAACAGTTTTGAAGTTCAAAACAAACTCTTCTGCTATAAAGAAAACAGTTTGGATTAAAAATTCATCTATTTTATATTCTTATTTACTTACTGTAGACAATCTTACAAGCCAGTTCAATGCCTTGTTACACAAATGAGAGCCTCACAGTGTTCTATGATATCTACTAGGTAATTTATGGTTTCTGGAAGAAAGAAGAACTGTACAATTTTCCAGTTCCCTAGATGTTATTTGATTTAACATGTTTGACTGAAATGCTATATCCAAACACATTCAAAGCTTTATACAGGTAGTATTTAATTGGGATTTTTGTAATATTGTACAGAATAGTGTATGCTTTCCTTATATTTAATAAAAATGGCTACAACAGAAAGAAAACAATTTTAAGAAACATACCTAAAAAGAGGTATACAAGTTCAGTATCCCTTATCTGGAATTCCAAAGTTCAAAATTGTCCACATGTGCAGTGTGGCATCACTAGGGGGCTATGGGGGATGCAGACCACACCAGGTGACACCCTTAAGTGAGATGGCACCAGTGCTCTTCAAAATCTGAGTTTTGGCAGCAATGGGCTGTGGCATTCACTTGTTTCCATTTAAAATGCTATAAGAGATTACAGTGGTACCCCGGGTTACGAAATTAATTCGTTCCGCGGTTAATTTCGTAACCCGAAATACCTTCGTAAGCCGAATTCCCATAGGCGCTAATGGAAAAATAGCTCTCTGCTGCCCTCCGGTGGCGGAAAATAGCGCCGCGGTTTTTTCGTAACCCGAAGAAACCTTCGTAAGCCGAAGCAATAAATCCCTATGGGATTTTTTCGTATCCCGAAAAATTCGTAACCCGGCGCATTCGTATCCCGGGGTACCACTGTATGTGAGTAGGGTGAGGTCCAGTAGGAGGAGAAAGGAAAGGCCTCAGATTTTAAATTTTAATTTTTTTAAGTTTTAAAAATTAAATATTTCCTTTATAAACATCACTTTTACCCGAATTTTCACTTCAGCCACACAAAGCTATGTATACGTAAAGGCATTCTGTGCATAAGATATTTTAATTTAAAGGTATAAGTTGTTTGTATGACAACTATTACCATGACATTCAGTGATATGTAGAAGTTATGGCTAATGAGTAACATTAGTACAGACAAAAATATGACTAAAGATTATGTTTAGTGTAGTATGGAAGGAGGTCAATGGAGGGATGACTCTATGAGTTACTGCACCAGGTGGCACTAACCCAAGTGACAGCACTGCACATGTGTTGTTGAGATAGTGACCCTTTTGCTTTTTGATGGTTGAGTATACACAAACCTTGTTTTATGCACAAAATTATTAAAAATATTATGCATAAAATTACTTTCAGGGTATGTATATAAGGTGTGTACGAAACATAAATGAATTTCATATTTAGACAGGTCCCATCTCCAAGATATCTCATTATTTATATGCAAATATTTCAAAATCCAAAATAATTCTGGTCCCAAGCATTTCAGATAAAGGAGATTCAACTTGTACTGGGTATGTCTATTTCTTTTGCTGAGGTGTAACTGTAGTACCCTCAAATTCACTCTCTCTACAGTACTTATTAGTTCCCTATCCAGTTAGAAAAATTCTGATTCAACTATCAGAATTCTGCAAACTAGTTGAACATTCTGGAATTTATCGCACAGCCCCTTGGGACATTCCCAGCATGGAATGAAAGGGAGTGGGATGGGAACAGAATGGGGGCTATCACGCATTTTATTGCATGCCACAATGCCGCCGACACCACCAGAAGCTCCCAATCTGTTCCTGATCCATCCCAGAGGAGGCGATTTTCAGGACCTGTTCAGAAGCATTCCTGAAAATTACCTCCTCTGGGATGGATCAGGAATGGAATGGATGCTTCAGGCAGTGTCGATGGCATTCTGGCATACAATAAAATGCCTGATAGCCCCCATTCTGTTCCCATCCTGCTCCCTTTTGTTCCATGCTGGGAGTGTCCTAAGGGGCTGTGCAATAAATTCCTCTGTTTCGCTGAAAGGTGACTGTGAATCTGTACACACAGTATATTTTGTCTTCTGATGGACTGAGAGGCAAGAGATTCTGCAATTCAGAAACAAGCTTAGCAGTGTGTTCATTTGTTGGTCTGTTCTCCCTGAGCACTAGGATTTCTCAATACTTATTTCATTAGAAAAATAAGAAGTTCATATCCTATAGTAATTCTTCCTAATATGACAGATTGCACTGCAAAAATCCAAACTATGGGGTGTGGAAAATTTTCCATGGAAAATATATAGCAATGGATTTATTATTATTATTATTATTTGGAAAATCAATTTTGAAACATAGGCCCCTCTCACCTGAATGTCCAAAAGATAACACCAAACCATTTCTTAGTGCTAACCCCCTACTGCCTCCCTCAGAGATTCTAATGCAAGTAGCTTTCTTCAGTCTGTAAAGACCATACTGTATCCAGGTTGCTGAATCAAGAGATGGAAAGAAGATTCTCCACTTTCTCCCACAGAGGAATATGTGTGAGTCTGTGTCTCAGAGAAAGCGTGCATACAATCCGCGGTCCAATATCACAGGAAGCATTTGGGCCAAAAAGGGTTCTACACTCTTGGCATGAGTGATCCACAGTGCACGGTTATAGCAGTTTGATTTCTTCTTATGGAATCCCGGGTTCTATAGTTTTATGTGATATCAAAAATTCTCTCATGTATTCCTTGAACTACAGCACTGCAGTCCTCTCCAGAAGAATTCCAAGTACTTCTCTAAACTACAAACCCCAGGATTCCATATGGGAAAGCCATGTAGTAAAAGTGGTATCAAAATACAAATGGTGTCGTGTGCAAGTCACCAACCTATACATCCTGATGAAATGTAATAATATTTTACCATGGACTCCATAGGGGTGGAAGAAGAAGACTACAGTGGTACCCCGGGTTACGAATTTAATTCGTTCCGCGGCGCCGTTCGTAACCCGAAAGATTTCGCAACCCGAAAAAAGGCTTTCCGCTAGCGCTGGAAAGCCGCGGCTTTTAAATTTTGTGCCAAAAAGCGCCGAAACACACCGAAAAAAATTCGTAACCCGAAAAATCTTTCGTTACCCGGAACAGTTTTTTCCAAGCTAACTTTTTCGTACCCCGGAAATTTCGTAACGCGATCAATTCGTATCCCGGGGTACCACTGTACAAGTATCAGTGAAATGTAGTGAAGTTCTATGCTAAGCAAAGTTCAGTCTGGAGGCTACTAGTCAGGACCAGAACAAGACCAGCAAACACAACCTCGTAAATGACTTCCATAAATGACTAGGCAGGGGTTCATCTCAGTATGTAATGTGCATTCTTCCTCAGTAAGTAAGGACTGTATTATAGCAAACAAGGGACAGCTCTCTTTTCTGCCTCTCAGCTTCTCGGCACCACCAAAATTTTATTTATTTTTTAAAAAAAATGGCACTGCAGTTTTCTATTAATAGTTGACAGCAAACAACTAACTGCACTAGTTAATAGGAAGAACTGAAAGTATTTTAGGGAATGGGACTCTCAATAATCTAGTCAATATTGAAGCCAATAGTTAATATAATCCTAACTAAACTTGATTTAGATATATTTTGTGTTCATTTATATATAAATTTAAGAATAATCTAGTAGAAATGCAGGATTTTCTTTGTTACTAATGAGTGAGGGGAATTAACCAATTTAATAATAGTCAGATTTCTAATTGATTTCAATTAATTTTAATCTGTTTTACGTGTGTGTATGATGCCTCTTTAACTTGAGAATCCCTTTAAAATCCCACAAGAAACAAAATAACAAAAAGGTACTGTCCTTGAGGACTTGATCAACCTAAAAAGTGGCCTCCAACTTTGTGGAAGTTGCCCATCACAATTTTACAGCCTTAACCAAAGCAAAGGATCAGTAGTCCACAGGACTGCATGCTTCTCTCCTTCAGCCCTTCTCCTGTTATGCACAAGCTCTCCATGCCAAACATAGATCAAGGTATTGCATCGACACCTATGGTAACCCTGGGTAAGATTAACTGAAGTTGACCTCAACCAGGATTTTAAATTAGCATCAAACACTGATCCCAAAAAGTTTTAGCCATAGCCAGTGTACATGATGACACAATCCTGAACCACAGTCCAGACCAGTAAAAAAAATAATAATCTGAGAATGAGAAGAGAAGGTGCTTGTGTAACAGTGAGGCCATCCAGTCCAACCATGTGTGATCTCACAGCTTACTCCCTATCCCGAAATCAGTTTGCTTCAGGATCAAGATAAGTTTGCTTCATCCCACAGTGTCAAAGTCATTCTTTATGCATGAATTCCAATAAGCAATGAAATCCCATGGAAAAATAGTAAGACATTATGTGACATTACATTCAGAGACCCTGGTTGGAAATTATAACCTGGTTTTATTTTCTGAAAAAACAAGGATGCCCCTTTAACACAATAACAGACCTCTTGGTTTTGTCCACAACCACATCCACTGTTTCATGAAATACAAAGTTCCTTGAAATCTTCTGTCATTTCATAAACATCTAAGAGCATGAAGCCTTACAAGCCAAATCATTTTATCCAAAGTGAGGTGTATTATATGTATTATTAATGTTGTTATTAGGAGTATTGTTTTTTATATGATGCCCATTCCTTGTCTGGACACAAATGCTGAAGGTTTCACTCTTATAGCTAACTTTTGAAAACCATTTAAGAGACCTTACTAAAAATACGATGGGAAAACCAAACAAATACACCAGACTGGCATCAGAGGTCACATCAAAAATGCTTTCAAGTAACAAAACTTTTGTAAGTGACTATTACATTTGGTAGTATACGAAGCTCCTGAATAAATTAAAAGTGGAAGGCCATAAGACGTGTGTTATTTAAGTGATGGTAGTGGCAGTTGCTATTATTATTGTACTGAAAGGTAATCTGTTTTTGAAAATATCTCTACATTTGATGGTCATGTAAATAAACCTTCAAGGAACGTATTTTAGATTTCACTTGGATCTAAAGTCAATGCTCCATACAAACAGCAAAAATGTGTTTATACCTCTGTCTCACTAGTCATATTCGAAGAACTTGTGATTTCAGGAAGAAAAAAAGGAAGGTGAGCAGAGATGTAACTTTTTAGATATACAACTAATACCCTAAACATGAAAAAACAAAACAAAAATGTAACATAAGCAAAGGAAGTTAGTCTTTTATAGTACTATGGAACCTCTGCCTATCACGGAAGACACATCAGTAACTTCTGTATGGGAAAGAACCATTACATAATTTCTTCCTCTCATATATAACCATACATGCAGCATTTACTGAAAGCGATAATTCATGCAATTCCAGCAGGCCGAAAAATCAAACATTCTAAGTCACCATAACAAATGTAAATACCATTTAAAAACCTGTAATATGCAATACTTACTTATTAATAAAGTGAACTCACACTATAATAACTTGGTTTAGATTGAACTGGTGATCATATCAATGCACATCTTCCATTTTTACAATATTTATTGTTGGTTTGAGATCCTTTAACACAGGAGCAGAGATTGTGTTAAAGGTGCTGGTCAACTACAACAGCCCTAGACAGCATAGTCAATGGTGAGAGATGATGCAAGCTCTAATCCAACAGCTGGAAGGCCACACTTTCTCCTCCTTGGTATAACAAGTACCACTGAAGATAATGTTAACATGGCATTTAAAAACAAAAACAAAACACATGACTGCTAATCATACAAGCTTTTGAAGCAGCCTCATATTAATACCAATCTTTGGCATTACTTTGTCCACTTCATTAGTGATCTGAGTAACACAAATGAGCAGGCTAACTGGGGTATGTTTAAAACTTTTATGTCTCCTTTATTAATTCTGAAACATTTTACAGATAGCCCTTTTGCTATGCAAAAAAGTTTTTAAAAAACTTTCCTTGGATCTAATATGCTCCAAAGGGCCTTTCTTCCTAACAAACACAAACTTGTCAAAATGTTTCAATGGCTTCTCCAAGCATTTTAGAAACTGGAAAACTAAACATATGCAGATTAAAGTATAATTATACTCTGTGCAATATGAGTTAAATTTAATGGGGAAACACGTGCACACCTGCCTTTCCTTCTATATGTGAATGCAAATCTGCACAACACTTCAGAAGTGACAAGAGAATTAAAAGATAACCTCAATGCATTCTTTTAAAAGCAACCAAGGCCAATACATTACAGCCTTCTGACTGACTATAGCACTCTCATACCAGTTCCTACTCACACCAACCGTAACTAAAACTACCTAATTAAACATCCCAGTCAATGGAAAACGTAACAATAATATTGACTTTGAGCTGCAGTGCAAGCCAAGGTCAGCAGGGGGCGCTCCTGCATGAAGCAAAAGAAGGCCAGAATTGTTCCCTGAAGTCGTTCAGTGGCTCTTAACGGTCTATGTCTGAAATGGTACCTGCTAAACAGTAAGACTATCCATAAATCAGACGAGCTTTTTCACACACTGTAACTCATGATGTTTAAAAGCCTCTCGATATTAAACGTGCAGATATTAATTTGAAAGAAAGGGTTTTATTCAGTAGCTCTACAGAGGCCCCACAGACTCATTCAAGCCATAACCAATAAAACGTGTTGGTGTTTTCCACGGTTTGCTCCTGGTATTTCAGAAGTATCAACCAGCCCTAAACCAGTGCTTTGAGGAATTATTCCATATTGGATCTCCACCTGACCATGTGAAGGAAACACAAGCCTCAGACTTTGGGGAGCAGGGGGTGGCCTCATTAACTGGTACGTGGGGTGTGTGTGTGTGTGTGTGTGTGTGTGCCAGCACTGGTGCCACCTTGGGAAAAAGGCGAAAGAAAGCAGAGCCTGCCTTCGCAGACAACACAGCCCCATCCCATGAGGTTCTTCATCCCCAGGTCCTGGGAAGCGAGAGAGAAAATACTCACCATATTGACTTCTGAGACCATGTCTATACTGGCAATGTCTATGTTCATGCCCACAGCCACCGGGGGACCTGCAACACAAGAAGGGCTGCGCTGTGATCTCTCCCCATGCTCCCCTTGGGGCAAGAAGGGCTTGGACTGGGGGCCCAACTCTAGGAGCCCACCATTCCAAGAAGGGGCTGGGGCTGGGAGGAAACCAGAGGGTTGCCAGCGGGGTCTCCCTCAGCCGAAGGTGTGCTTTACATAACGCTCACACGTCCCCTTAGACACGTGTCTCCATCCTCGTCGTCCCTTGGAAGCGGCTGGCCCGAGAGCCCGGAGGCCAAGCAGACCCAGGGGGGCTTCCCTACGACCCGTGAGCCGAGGAGGCCGGCGAGTCTTGCAGTGTGTGTGTGTGTGAGGGGTGGGAGAAGGGGTTTAGTACCCGGACAGGAGGGCAAGGGAGCGGGTTTCGGAAGGGTTTGGGGGAAGGCATGCGCTGCCCCTGTCCTCCCCCCCCCCCCCCCGAGGGGCCCTTGGCCTTGAAGGGGGGCTCCCTTGACGCCTCGGGGGAAGCCAAGGGTTCCCAGGCTGGCGGCCACCCGGAGCCCTTTGCCCACCCGCCGCGCGCGCCTTCGGAGCAGGGCGGCCCCAGAGGAGCCAGGGCTGAGGCGAGCCCCCGGGCCCCTTCCAAGCCGAGCGAGAAAAGGCATGCGGGGGCCCCTCCAGCCCCTTTGGACTCGGCTGCCCCCTCCCTCTACCTGCCCTCCTGCCCAAAAGGAGGCCCCCGCAGACTTACCTCCAAAATCCGGCCTGAGCCGAATGTCGTAGCCTTTCAGCAGTCGATCCACGGTCTCTTTGACCAGGGACATATTGCTGGGATCATTCGCCCTGGAGAAGGGGAGACGAGGAGGGAGGCAGAGTAAGGCGGCCGGCCAGCAAGGCAACGCCGAGGGCCGCGCTCTCCCCATTGGCATCCCCCCCCTCCTCCTCCTCCCAGTTTGCCCAGGGGAGAAAGGGGGCTGGGGCAGAGGGAGAGGGGGAAAGGCGAGATGGAGGGAGGGGGTTCCCCATCACTTACGTCTGGGCACACACCACGGTGAGGATCAAGGGCAACGACCAAATCCCGACGCCACCTTTTCTCCGGACTCTCAGCATCCCTCTTAGCTTTCGGTCTGATTTAGGGTTTTCCGCGGAAGAGAAGGAGCGATCCAACTTATTCTAGCCAGTGCAGTAATTCTAATGTGGAGCGCATGCGCACGGCGTACCACAACATCAAAAGGAGCAGTGGTTGCTGCTGGAGATGGAGCAAATTTCCTTGCCAAAAAAAAAAAAAAAGGAAGGAAAGAAAAGCGAGGGGGGAGGAAAGGGAGAGAGAGAGAGAGAAATTAAAGGGGGGAGAAGGCAATCGGTGGTATATACTTAAGGAAACCAAAAGAAAGGAAAGCCCTCCGCCTGAGGCTGGAAGGGTGTTTTGTGGTAGTGGTTGATTTGCTGTTGTCCTTTGGGTTCATACGAATCGGGACCACACTGGCCACCGAGGAAGTTTCAAGAGTTGCCAGCTACAGCAGTTTTGCAACCTAGTTTCCAGGGGGAGATGTGCAAAATCGGATTAGGAAAGGAGGGGTGGGGGAGAGGTGAAAATGGGGACGCAAGGCGTGCAGGGGGTGGGTGGGGTGGCTCCTTGGGAATAAGAGCAAATGCTGAGTGGAAAGGGGAGGGGGTCCAGGAGGGGGGAGGGGCCGACTCGGGTCCCACTTGGCAATGGGCGGCTGGAAAGGGCTCAGCCTCAGGCAGGCAATGTGAGATGATGATGATGATGATGATGATGATGATGATGATGATGATGATGATGATGATGATGATGATGATGATGATGATGATGACGACTTTCTTGGAAGGGGCTCCAGGGCTGCCTGCTCTTCCGGGGTGGCAGGGAGGGGGAGATAGGAAGTGGTCTTAGGGGCAGGGAAATGGGGGGGGGGGATCGCCGGATGACGTGATTGATAGGGGCAGAAAGAAACAAAGAAAGAAGTCAAAAGTCATCCCGACACCGATTCTATCTTTTATCCCCCGCCCTCCCCCCAGCCATTCCAAAGAGCTGCTTCAAAAGGCCACGTCTCCCTCTGTTCTCATATTCTGGGGGGACTTATTAGCACCATCATCATCATCATCATCATCATTAATGTGATGGTGATGGAATTGTTCTTCCTCCGTCTCAAGGCGGGTGGGCGACCATCCTGGCTAAATGCCCCAGGGAGGAGGAGGAGGAGGAAGAAGAAGAAGAAGAGGGGAGGGCGAGGACGGGAAGAGACCAGGACTAGCCTCCCCAAAGCGGGCACCGGCCACGCCGCCTTGCCTTGCCTTGGTGCCTAGGGCGCAGCCGGGATCCTCCTCCTCCTCCTCCATCCTTACCTCCTTCCCCGGATTCGCTTCAGAAGCAGCCGCAGCCGCAGGAAGGCAAGGGTGGCGGGGCTGGGGCCCGGCTCAGCAGCGGCCAGGAGCGGGGGGGAGTGGGTCCGGGGAGGCCGGTTGGAGAGACATGGGAAAGCCCCAAAGGCTGCTGCTGCTGCCGCCGCCGCCGCCGCCGCCTTGCAAGGAAGCCTCCTCCCTCTAGTGCTGCTGCTCCGGCGGCTGTGGTCCCCGGCAGCTCCTTCCCTCCTCCGCCGCCGTTGCCTCCGCCACCACCACTTCCTCCCCTTCCTCCTCCTCCTCTTCCTCCGCCACAAGCGCCTCAGCCTCAGCCGCCTCCTCCTCCTCCTCCTGGCCCTGCAAAACCCCGCTCGCAAGAGCAGCCGCCGTGGATCTGTGCTGCTTCATTGAACGGGAGCCGAGCTGGAGAGGGCTCGCCTTGCAAGGCGCTGGGGGCTGGGGGGTTAGTCTTAATTCTCTAATTAAGGCAGAGCCTTCAATTAAGACCGGGAAGGTTTATTCATTCGCTGCGGGAGAGAAGAGGGCGAGGCGGCGGCGGCGGTGGTGGGGAGGATGGTGGGGAAGCATTACACGCCGCGGGCGAGACCTGGACGCCGAAAAGCCTCCCGATGCTCCTTCAGCAAATGTTTAGTCATTCAGCACACACACAACACACACAACACACACACAGGGCGAGCATGACAGGCGTCCCCTGCAGCCCCTTCCACCTCCAAGCCCACCCACCCCCCTCTCTCTCTCTCACACACACACACACACACACCTCTGCCTCCCAATTCCCCCTCTTTTGTGCCGTGTTTTTGGAGGGCGGGAAACCAGCTCCGGCGCTCGGCCAAACAACCTCTTGGGCTCCTTTCCCCCTCGGCCACTCGCAGCGCCACAGCCCCCCAAAGCCAAGGCCGGTGGTGGGGAAGGCCCTTTCGGACAGGCGAATGCGGCCCCGGGGCTCTTGAGGAGGAAAGGCAGCGCTTCCCTCTGAGGGAAGGGCTGCACTCTCTGGCCTCAGGAGACTGGCAGGGCGAAAGGTTGGGTCGGGAGTCTGTGGGCGAGTAAGACAAGAGTATAGGCCGGCCAAGGAGGACGAGGCCCCCCCAAACGGAGGGCATTCGGGAAACATGGAGGACGTGCCCAAGGAACAGCTCACCAAAACACTGACTGATAGGAGGTGTAAATGCCTGCTTCTTAAGTCCTGCTTCAAATGGAGGACGTTGTGGCATTGCTCCTGCTGGGCAGGAGGTGGGAATGTGAAGACCTGGCCAGGGAAAGGAGGACGAGGTCTGGCCACCCTCCACAAAAGAAAAGCTTTAAACACTGATATAAAATGTCGATGTATGTGTCTAATAAGTCATGCTCAGAATGGGGGGCGTTGTGGCATTCCTCCTGCCGGGCAGGAGGTGGGAATGGAGGACGTGTCCTGGAAAAGGAGGACGCGCGGTGCCGCTGCCTGGCCAGGTGCTTCCTCCTTCCTCCGCAGGAGAGGCTCGGCGGGAGAGCAGGGCTGAGGGACCGCCTGCAGTGGCCCAGGAGGAGGGCTTCGCCCGCTCTTCTTCCCGGCCTCCTGGGAGAAAGGGCTCCCCGGCCCTGAGCAGCCCCAGGCCTGGCAGGACAAGCCGGGTGTTGGGGAAAGGAGAGACCATGACAACCCAACAGGGGAAACTCCTTGCCACCCATTCTAATGCACATAAGGTGAGGGAAAGGTGTTTGCTTTCTCAGGCTGCATCCGCACTGCAGAAATAATCCAGGTTGACACCACTTTGGCTGCATCCACACTGGAGAAATAACCCGGTGTGGTGATGCTTTAACTGTCCTGGTTCAAGGCTATGGAATTCTGGGAGTTGGAGTTTGTTGTGGGGCCCAGAACAGAAATGGAAATATGGAAAACAAAACAGTGGCCCACAGATTGGAAATGATCAATATACTTTTCTACATACACACACACACACACAAAAGGAGACAAAAGATTATAGTAACTACTACAGGATAAGTACAAGATTGCACTAATCTCCCATGCAAGCAAAGTCATGTTCCAAATTCTTCAGAAAAGACTCCTGCCACATATGGAACTAGAAATCCCAGAAGTACATGCTGGTTTCAGGAAAGTAAGAGGCATTAGTGATCACATTGCAAACATATGATGGATAATGGTGTGCACAAGGGAATTTCAAAAGAAAATCTGCATGCACTTTACTGAATACAGCAAAGCCTTTGATTAGATCATGAAAAGCTATGGAATGCTCTCAAAGAAATGGGAGTACCAGAACATTTGATTGTCCTGATGCATAACCTGAGCTCAGGTCAGGAGGCTGCTGTTAGAACTGAATATGGAGAAATGGAATGGTTCCCAGTCAGCAAAGAGGTCAGGCAAGGTGGCATACTGTCACTCTATCTGTTCAACCTGTATAAAGAAAACATTGTATGAAAAGCAGACATTGGCCAAAAACACACTGCAGAAACAATCCAGTTTGAGAGTGCTTTAACTGCCCTCGCTCAATGCTAGGGAATTATGGGAATTGTAGTTTTGTGAAACATTTAGCCTTCACTGTGAGAGAGCTATGGAGCCACAATGAACTTCAATTCCCAAGATTCTCTAGCACTGAGCCAGGACACTTAAAGCGGTATCCAACTGGATTGTAAGAAAACAAAACTAATTACCATGGATGATCTATGAGAAAATTGAAATAGTCAAGGAAGTTCCCACACCTTGGGTCAAACATTGAGCAAAACAGACACTGCAGTTGTTGTTGTTGTTGTTGTTATGATTATTATTATCTTATATAGGGACTCGAGGCAGCAGACAGCAGATTTAAAACAATACAATTTACAAACAGTACAACATTAAAATGTATAAATATAAAAGTTAAAACACAGTTAAATCAATTTAAAAGTTAAAAAAGTTATGAGTTAAAATAGAATATATTAAAAATACAAAACTTAAAATTTACATTGCACAACATTCCCAGCTCTTATCAGTTTGCAAAGAACTGCCAGCACAAGAATGTATTTATCTGCCACCAGAAGGTCAGCAGGGATGGTGCCATCCTGGCCTCTCTAGGGAGGGAGTTTCAAAACTTGGGAGCAGCCATTGAGAAGGCCCTCACTCTTGCCCCCACCAAAGGATACTCTAGGGGGCTTGTACAGGGAGATTTCGTCCTTCAAATAGCCTAGACCCAAGCTGCATAGGGCTTTATAGGTCAAAACCAACACTTTGAATTGTGCCCGGAAGTGGACTGGCAGCCAATGGAGCTATTGCAACAAGGGAGTTGTATGCTAACCAGCTCCAGTTAACAACCTGGCTGCAGCTCTTTGGGCCAGTTGAAGTTTCTGAGCACTTTTAAAAGGTAGCCCCATGTAGAGCATATTACAGTAATCCAGACAGGATGTAACCAAGGCATATACTACTGTGGTCAGGTCTGACTTCTCCAAGAACGGGTGCAGTTGGTACACAAGTTTTAGCTGTGCAAAAGCATTCCTGGTCAGCAGTGATATCTGAGTTTCCAGGCTCAGCGCTGAATCTAGAAGTACCCCCAAACTATAAAGCTGAGTTTTCAGGGGAAGTGTAATCCCAAAACAAACTGAACCTCCTATTTCTGCATCTGTCTTTCGACTGACTAGGAGCAACTCTGTCTTGCCTGGATTAAGCTTCAACTTGTTTGCCTTCATCCAGTCCATTACAATGGCCAGAGTAAGCTAGAAACAGCTTCCTTGGAATTAGGTAGAAAGGAGTGATAGAGCTGAGTATCATCAGCATACAGGTGACACCTTACTCCAAAACTCTGGACGACCTCTCCCAGTGGTTTCATGTAGATGTTTAAAAGCACAGGGGACAGGACTGAGCCCTGACTGACCCCACAGGCCAATGGCCAAGGAGTCAATCAGGAATCCCCCAGCACCACCTTCTGACAACGCCCCTCCAAGAAAGAACAAAGGCATTGTAAAACAGTACTTCCAAGCCCCATCCCAGAGAGGTGATTCAGTCAATGGTATTGAAAGCCACTGAGAGATCCAGCAGAACCAACAGGGACACACTCCCTCTGTCCAGTTCCCTGTGTAGGTCATCCAAAGAGGCATTAATCAATTCCCTTACCCACTCCACCAGTCCTCCTCTGGCATGTTTAATGAGCCAGGAAGGGCAAGGGTCTAGTATACATGTAGTGGCTCTCACCTCTGTCTACATCCTTGGGCTTAGGGAAGGGCAACTATGAAAGAACTGGACAAGATCCTAAAGTATAAAGATATAAATCTGAACACTAAATTGAGGATTATCTAAACCATTGTATTCCCCATCACCATGTACAGATGTGACACCTGGGCAGTGAAGAAAGCTGACAGTAGGAAAATAAACTCATTTGAGATGTGTGGCTGGAGAAAAGTGCTGAAGATACTGTGGATGGCCAAGAAGACAAATAAATGGTTTCTAGAACAGATAAAACCAAACCCCTCTTGGAAACCAGGATGACAAAATTGAGGCTGTTGTACTTTGGCCACATCATGAGAAGGCATTAATCATCAGAAAAGACAATAATGCTAGGAAAGGTAGAAGTAGAAAAAGAGGTAGACCACATGCTAGATGGCTGGACTCAGTCAGAGGCCATAGGCTTGAGCTTGCAGGACCAGAACAGAGCAATAGATGACAGGGTCTTGAAGCAGTCTCATACATGGGTTTTCATGAGTCAAAGTTGACTCGAAGGCAGTGAAGAACAACAAGAAATGTTACATGTGTTGACAAGAGGGTTAGCCAACCTGAACAAAAACTCATTACTCTGGGAGCAAGTTTCATTCAAAATGACAGTGTCTTTTGGGAATTCCATCAGATTATTTGAAATGGAACACTAGATTCATGAGCACCTTTAGGAGAGTAGTACCCAGTGCTCCAGGTGCAGTAGGTTTTATTGAGGACAAGCTGCTTGACTGACCCTGCAGAAAGGTATGGCTCATGAGCCATGATGACTACTGGCTGAACTGGGGAGCATGATGCAGGGATTCCAGGGTGGGAAAAGATAAGGGATTCAGTGGTGGGAAAAGCAGGGGCCCCAGGGTGGGAAAATATAAGGGAAGAAGGAAGAGAGAGTCTATGGAAAGAAAAAAGATTCACAGGGTCCTTTCACACTACACAATGATAGCACTATGATTCCTCTTTAACTGCCATGACTGTCCTATGGAATCCTGGGATTTACAGTTTAGGGAGGGCTTTTTGAATTCTGAGCCAAAGGATTCCTCTGATGCCTCTGACCAAGCTACAAATCCCAAGATTCCACAGCATGCAGCCATGGAAGGCAATGTGGAAATATAATGCTATAATTACATAACATGAAAGGGCCCTCAGAGGGTATGGATGTGTCTTTGCTTGCTTGCTTGCCATAATATTTGAAATACAATGTGAAGTCGAAGGCTTTCATGGCCGGCATCCATAAATTTTTGTGGATTTTTCAGGCTATGTAACTTGCCCAAGGTCACCCAGTGGATTTCCATGGCTCTGGAAAGTTGCCATTAGCAACAGAACAATACACATGCAAATCACTCCTGCCTTTCCAGGTCACACAGTATATATAAATACCCAACTCCTTTCCAGGCAAGCATTCTCTGAAGATGCCAGCCACAGATGCTGGTGAAAAGTCAGGAAGAAACTCTTCTAGAACATGGCCACATAGCCCCCAAAACCCACAAAAAATTATTTGAAATACACTTCTGATTGAGCTTGAAAAAGTTACTTTTTTGGATGCTCCAGTCATTTTCAGTTAGTGATCATGTTGGCACTTGTTTGAATTCTCAAGAAGGAGGGGAGGGCAAAGAGAAGCTATTATAGCAAAGTTGTCACATGGAAGCAGCCTTGATCCACCTAAATACACACAGGCTCTTCAGCATCCCCTTGCCAGAAGAGATCCATGTTATCACCATCTTAGATGCCTTTAAGACAGCACTTAAGACGGATCTCTTCCAGCGGGCTTACCCACCCAACCTCTTATAAAGAACTTAAGGGAAAAAATCCCACTTCTGATTGCAATTGTGCATTTTAAATGATGTTTTTACTGTTTTGAATTGAGTTTTTAGGTGACTTGTTGTTTTATTATGTATAAATTGGATGCTATTGTTGTTTGTGGCTATTTTATGGTTGTAATCCTGCCTTGATTCATCAGGAAAGGTGGGAAAATACAAATAAAATTTATTATTATTATTAAAATTTATTTATTTATTACATTCATATCCCATCTTCCTGCCAAAAGGATGGCACTCAAGTCATGATCTTTGGAATAGTTGTATATAAATAAAACAAATTATTATTATTATTATTATTATTATTATTATTATTATTATTATTATTATCATCATCTGAATAATAACTCAAATATAAATAAATACAACCGAAACTTTAAAAAGGTTAAAAACATACAACCAAAAAAGTTACAATTCAACAACTAGCTAGCTTTAAGGCCAGAGATCTATCTGACTCAGAGGGTGGAGAGGGGACAGGCCAAGAGACAAGCCTCTCTCAAATCATAAGATCTTGGCAAGCTTTGGGGGGGGGGGGGAGAATCTAGTATTCCAAATAGTCCAGTCCCAAGCTGTCTAGGATGGTTGTTTGAGTTCTCAGGGTGAAAGGATCCAGAAGATAACCACAAAGTTGAAAATGTCACATCCAAGGAGTTGTAATGAGCACATGACCCCATCCAGCAGGGATTTGGGCTGAAATTGTTTGTCCACAGCAGAAGAAATAGCTTGCCCAAGGTCACCTAGTGGATTTCCATGGCTCTGCAATGCCATTTGAAACACCATGAAAAGCAGTATAGAAGAGACTTTTTAAAAATATAAAAACAGCAATGTATATCCCATTATCAGATCTTTAGACCTGACAGAAGGAAGCAGAAAATTTCATAGTGAAAAAAAATGCATATATACTGGACCAGATGATGTGACTATGTGATTTTAACTATATTGGGAGAAATGGCAGATTAGATAGATAGATAGATAGATAGATAGATAGATAGATAGATAGATAGATTACAAGAGTAGTTAAGGACACTACTCAAGTTTACCTGGATACTGAAGGATCTTTGGGCAAGCATCTGAAAGTACAACTGTCCTTAGGGATCATGTGAGGAGCTCTATGTATAATTTATAGTAATTTAGAGTCATGCTGAGCCAGCATGATGTAGTCATTTGTGCATTGAACTACAACTTTGGAGAGCAGGGTTCAGATCTCTGCAGAGCCATGGAAATCCACTAGGTGACCTTGGGCAAGTTACATTCTTTCACCCTCAGAAGAAGGCAAAAGCAACCCCCTTCTGAACAAAGCTTACCAAGAAAACACAGTGATAGGTTTGCCTTAGGTTCACCATAAGTCAGAAATGATTTGAAGGCACACAATGACAACAACAACAAACAGTCATGTTGGGTAGAGAGGCAATAAATAAATGCCTTACATAAAGAAATGTCTTTGCTTGCTTGTTCCATTTCCAGAACTGATGATTTCCCTCTATAATCTGAAATCCAGCTTCTTTCCCACAGAGCCTCTCCAAATCTGACAAATCTGACACTCAGCTGAATTCTTGACCCAGGGTAGACTGTAGGAAGATCCTTGCCTCTCTGTCATCTGCACAAGGCCCTTTCGGAGATATGCTGACAAAGAGAGCTGAGGGTGTTGGGGAGCAATGCCAGCCTCATCCCATGCCTTTCAGAACACTGATATTCACCTGTGGGACATGCATTTTCTAAATCCACCTGAGTTGAGATCTCCCCTCCACTCAACACACATTTTGTAAATTCAGCAGTTTGATGGTTAGGGGCATACTCATCCTTGATCAGTGATCATCATTTCATGAGCACTGCCTTAGCTGTGTTCAGAGTCAACTGTCAGCTGGGATGCTTACACAGCTGCGTGCCCAGCTTTGGGTCGGCCAGAGTAGAACAACCAGATCCATGCCAGCCTCTTCAGCATAATACTCAGCCAACAGAGGTCAATAATCCATGTTATTTCCCGGCTCCTTCTGTCCCACCCACCTGCAGCTCAGCTAGAAATTGTGCACAGTCATGATTTTAAATTGCGAATGGATGCATATGAACAGCGGCAGGGATTGCATACTGTTTATGCCACTGAAGTTGATCAGGCTGCCTGCCAAATCCACATTTTGTTTTGATCACCTTGAATGACATCCACCAAATGCTACTTGCTACAAATTCCATTAATTTGGTAGAGTTCCCAAAGTATTCAGTTGAAGTGAGTGGCAATGGTACTTGCGTGATAGTTTGATTTTCTTTTTTAAAAAAATATCTGTTCCCTTTTGTTGTCATCTGTGACATCATTTTTCTCTTTTTTAAAAAAAATGTACAACAATAATTTATTAATAACTTTTTTGGAATTGTTTCATTTTATTCGGCATGAATGTAACCTTTCAATTTCTGTGGCATTAAAGACCTGGTACATTTATTGAACTGAACAGGAGCCACTTAATTTTGAAACTGATGGCTCCTTCCCAGTGTGAAATATGACCTTTGCCTTTGTTCTTGTCAATTTCAGCTCCACTGAAGTTTCCTCAACTTCAGTTGCCAATTAAGATGTTCAAGAAAAGAGTTGGCTAAATCAAAATGCAACATATTTTGGTACAGCTCAGCCCCTTTGAAAGGTAGCTAGCATTACTGCTTTTTCTAAAGGTCCAAAATTGTCCATCGTAAGAGAATTTTTGTAGTAAAAGGAAGTGGTTTGTCACTTCAGTAACAGGACCCATGGCAGGAATAGGTTGCCTTTGTTTGGATGATGATGATGATGATACCTCCAAAGTGACCTAAAGCAGCTTTATTTTAACCTGTCGGTTTGGGCCCTAAGTCCCCAAATCCCATGCAGAAACAAGATTTAAATCTGGGAAAATCTCGCAAAATTGGAATCATGTTCAGATGACATAAGGGGCATTGAGCATTAATGGCAGCATCCAGACTGGCGCAAAGCTCTGGCCTGGATACATACTAGGGTTGCCTCGGGGCATCCTTTCTAGACGCCCCGCAACCCTAGTATGTAGCCGCAGCATGGTAATGGCGGTGCCCTTTCTACATGGGTGCCGCCATTATGACATCACAGCCACACCGCAGCCAAACAGCACAGCACGGACATGACATCCTGGTGCTGCTGCAGGGTGCTTGTGGTGCCCTTTCAGAGGCACCAGAAGGAGCTCCGTTTTGGAGCTCCTTCTGCCACACGTATCGCTGGCCTGGCCTTTAAACAGCCGCGGCAGCAATACAGAGAGAAAGGGCCGAGCAACCCCTTTCTTCCTTTCCCCACCGCTGTTGGGGTGTCCTTAGGGCATGAAGCCCCAAGGACACCCCTTTCCAAGCCGCGGGGAAGCAGCGGATCGGGGCCTCTGGGGCTGCCGCTGTGACAGCTGAGGCCCCGATCCATCGGGGAAAGGGGTGGGTGCAGGCCACCCCAAAGGGGAGGTCTGTATTCTGCCAATATTACATTCACCAGCACAGAAAATCGCAAAATCACACTGCTTTTTACTTTCAGGAAAATCCCAAAAGTAAAAAGCAGCATGATTTTGTGACTTTCTGTGATGATTAATGTCGCATTAATGCTCAATGCCCCCAATGTGTCTGAAAATGACCCCACTTTTACAGGATTTTCCCAGAATTTAAATCCCAGTTCTGCACAAGATTTGGGGACTTAAGGCCCAAACCGACAGGCCAAAATAAAGCTGCTTCAGGTCAATTTGGAGGTATGATGATGATGATGATGATGATGATGATGATGATGATGATGATGATTTATATTCCACTTTTTCTCAAGGAATCAAAGCAGATTACAGCAATGAATATAAAATAACAATACAATTAAAAACCTTTAAACCCTCAACCCACCCCCCAGTCATTAAATCAATGAACAACCCCTAAAAAGAAATTAAAAGTTTAAAACATATACTGTATGCTGTTTAAATGACACACGCATCTTAAAAGGCCAGAAGCTGTGCCAAAGCTGTGCTCAAGTCCTTAGGACTGGAGTGTGACTTTGGCATGGTTTCCGGCCTCTTAGAACACATGTATCATTTAAACAGCATACCTCCAAAGTGACCCGAAACAGCTTTATTTTGGCCTGTCTGTTCAGGCCCTTAGTCTCCCATGTGATAAAGCCCTTTATTTATTAGATATATTAGAATGGGTAGCAAAAGGTGCAGTCCTATGCATGCTGACTTAAAAGTGAGTTGTGCTAAACAGAGTGGGACTTCTGTTTGGAAACAGTGGGTGAACTTGTCAAATTATAATGACTCAGCCTCAGAGGGAGGCAAATGAAAACCCCTCTCTCTGAACAGTAATAGGTTCACCTTAGGCTGTCATAAGTCAGAAATGACTTGAAGGTGCACAACAACAATAATGTTCATGAGGGACACATATTTTCCTGTTTGGCCTGATTTAGAAATACAACACAGTCTCCCTTCCAAGTCTGCGGACTTGAAGTGTGTAGACTTGAAAATCTGCAGAGGGGCAACTGCCATTAATGGCAATGGGGTCCACACCCATGGTGTGTGCCCCGCATGCATGTGCCACATTCAAGCCTATGGGGTTTGAATATGTGCGGGTTTTGGAGCTCATGATGGGTTCCGGAACAGATCCCCCATGAGTTCCAAGGGTCAACTGTATTTTGTTTTTGGGTCTGATGTGGTATTTTTTTCATCATAAGACAGTATTACCTATTTCATGACTGTGGCCATGAGCTACTATGTTTTAAGGTACTGGTAATGATGCCACATAGTACTATGTTACTATGATACTACAGTCCTATACTGTACTATACTGGTCCTAGAAAATTGTTATTTTGGGTTTATATGAGGAATGGGGGCTGCCATACTATCAGATGGGCAGAAATTAAAGTGTTAAATATGGACATTAATTATTTAGTCTCATCTTGGCTGATGGCAACTAATAATAAATGCTTGTGATTTATTATTATTATTATTATTATTATTATTATTATTATTAGGAAGAAATTGACTGTGGGTACAAGCTGGGAAGGAACATTTTCCCCTTATCTCTTATAATCAACTCCTCATTGTTCTTCATTTCCCTTTTCTATCTCCAGAGGTATAGTTGTGTACTGTAAACCTGCAGCCTTCTCCTTCATGTGGATAGCTAAGAAATAAGCCACTATTTCCTTTACTATACCCCTCTTCCAGGTTACCAAGTCCTGGTATCTTGAACCCTGAAGTCCTGTACTTGTTATGGGTAGTATGAGTTATAATTCCCATTATCCTAACCATTGATTAATGGTATTTTCTGCCTGCCTTAGGGTCACACTCAGAAATTCTCTGTTTTATGCAGCTCTTAAGAGATACCAAGAGTTTTCTCATACTGAGAAGAATGACAGACACAATGAGAAAGCTCTTTCCTTAGATTATATGCATATACTTATGTATTTATACATGTACGGCTTTGTTCTTCGGAAAAGTGAAGAATCTGGTACCTTTCTGGATGAATTGGTATGTTGGCACATCTTCATGAACATTCCACCAGCTCAGAGATAGTGGAAAGCTACCAGAATGTGTGCAGTTTACCTTCTCTGAAAGATGGGAAAGTGAACGATAGCCTCAGAATTGTAGACATAATAGCCTCACTTTAAATAACAATGCCCCCATAACTTCCATTCAAAATCTGTTCCGTAATGTAATTTTCAGGTGTATTTTTCTTGTTCTTTTCTTTCTACCAATTCCTTCCTTATTGAAATGCATTCCTTTAACAATAAACTAAATGTTCTCCCTTCATTAATATTCTTAACTCTAGAGATCTGCTTTTATTGTGCACCTTTAGTGTCAGTTATCCCTCTTTGGTCTAGGAAATTTAGCTTCTTCTCTTAGCTTGCTGACACCCTTCCTCACTAACCTGAGCCTTAATTTAACCACTTACATTATTTTCTTTTTCAAATAAAAGAAACCATATTGTATACTGGCCACTTAAGATGGTGTACAGTTGCTTAAAAGTAGTGGGCTGCAAAGTTGATAATATATTTAACATTTAGCTCTGAAAGAATTCTTTGTTCAGACTGTTATGATTGTGCTAGATTGTGCTGGATATCAGTGGATGCATCAGACTAAGGAAGCACATTTGGTGATTGCAAGCCAATGTACAATAAGGGAAAATCTCAAAATGTGAATCAAGTCCTCTGGTACACAGCTAGAATTCTTTTCACTGAGGACAGAACTCATCCATGAAGACTTGGGATGAAACCATGTGTCATGGTAGAAACTTCCCCCTTTTCCAAAATAAGAGGAATCTTTGTGTGTTTAACTAAATTATCTCATTAGCTTCATTTAAACTAAAAACCAAGGCTGCAATGCTGTTTTTTTTATAACTTGGCTGGAGTAAGTCCCATTGTATTCAATGGGGCTTACTTCAGAGTAGAGATTTATAGACTTATAGTGTTCCTGTTCTCTGTAAGGCTAGTGACTTTTAGGCAAATATGAGGAACTTGGGGTTTAATCCTCAAAATGTTTAGTCCTTATTTTGCAAGTCTAGCAAGCTTTCTTAATGAATCAGATTTATTATATTCTATTAAGTAGCTGTTTCAAATACCCATGCCTTCATGATACTATGGAGACATCATTCATAATATTGGCCTGTTACAGACAGCCAAAATAAAGCTGCTTCGAGTCACTTTGGAGGTATGGTATTTCAATGATACATGCGTCCTAAGAGTCCAAAGGCCACACCAAAGCCACGCTCCAGTCCTAAGGACTGGACTGCAGCTTTGGTGAAGCTTCCAGACTCTTAGGACTCATGCATCATTGAAATACCATACTTCCAAAGTGACTCGAAGCAGCTTTATTTTGGCTGTCTGTAACAGGCCCTAGTTTGTTATACTTTTAGTGAGAATGATGTGATTAAGTACTAGAACCTGTATATTAATTTTGTGTGCTGGATCATTTTCACGTTCCAGGAATGTCATAAGAAAGATGCTCCAACTGTGCTCCAACTGCCCAGTTTCATAGGGGATGGTGGTTGCCCTACCCCTTCTTGGCTTGTAAATGGGGCCTTGATCTGGAGTATGCTTTTTCCTCATGAGAAGGGCTCAAAGATGTTCCATGTATTCCCAAATAGGCATATTTGGAATCCTAGGACTTATTTTTGTGGGTCTGCAGCAGGAAGATGGGACCATTCCCATCATATGTCTTCTTGAGTGAGACACCACTCCTGGCGGTGGTCCTGGGAGGGCTGTCAACATCCTCCAACTTCCCTTGAACCTTTGAAGTACTAAGATAGCAACAGGATTCTCCTCCTCCTCCGTACTCTTCTTCATTCACAGGGATATCCACCCACTTCCTAAGATATGATGCTATGGCCCAGATGCCATTAGTGATCTTACGCTGCATTGCCAAGCAGTTTTGATACATTTGAATGTAAATTCCAGTGATGTCAATCCAATTTGTTTCCCAAATGTGTTTAAGACTATGATGATATATGAGTGTTTTTGGAGAACAGTCACAATAGAGCCACAAATAAATTTCCATGGATGAGTGGCAGAGTCTGTGATATTAGTACTTTAAAAACAGCATCACTCTCTGCCTATATGCACAAGAGCAGCTTTGAATGCGTGCAGATCCTCAGTGGAGATAATAAGCAAAATACAATTTACATTGCTTTACTGAGCAAATTATGTTGTTATTTGTTTAATTTCTCCCTTGGAATCATCCATTTCTAATTACACTTGAAAGACTCCAGTAAGCTCCCAGTTATGGAGTAACTTGCTCTTTGTTGTGGGCCAGTGATACGCACAGTGCCATCATACTAGTTGGATCCACAACCTACTGCTTTCAAAGAGATGTTGAACAGCAGCTTAGGATAATGTATTGGCTTAAAGAAGTTACATAGTATTGCCAGCCATTCAAGAGATTTTGTAGATTATTTTTAAGAGCTTGTTTAGCAATTCATGCACGTGTTATAGATATGTTATTTTGCTCAGCTTCTGGTAAGTTAATGAACTTGCTGCTTATGTAACATATGTCACACTGCACAGATGTAGTGTCAGACTCTTTACAGACCTGTCAGAACTAAGTAGCATATACTTCAATATGACAGCCATGCACGTTCAAAGCATGTCTTGCAAATTCAGTGAGCTTAAAGAGTGCAAATGTGAATCTGTATCCCTAATGTGCATATTTGCTACATTTGATAACAAAGAAATATGCTTCTTGCGATAATGATGGGTTAATGAGAATTTTTTTTTTGCCAGCATTTACCAGTTCATTTATTAGAAGCCAAAGAGCTGAGGGAAGAGCAGCAGGATCAATGACCCCTCAGTTCCCTCCAGCTGTAGTGAGCATAGAGCCACAGTGGCAGGGGATGATGGGAACAGCTAAAATTTCTCCATCACTATTTGAACAGCTAAAATGTCTCCCTCTGATCTAAAAGGTGACCATTTGATGCCACCATCACCCCATTTGTGAGAAAAGGGAACCATCTATTCCCTCTTATGTGGGGGTTTTCTGGAATAATCTTGTTATTACACACAAGATTGTTGGGGAGCGACATAGATCTTCACATCCCAAACTAAAGTGCCTATTTATTTATTAATTTAGACCCCAAATTAATAGCTTTTCATTATATTAATGTAACACATGGCTCCAAAATTCCATGAACTAGTCAGCAAATTTCATTCAAATAAGATATTTTAAACATTAAGATTAGCAAGAAGGAAATAAATCAAAATGAAAATCTTTAGAAACCTAAAAAGAAGGGTGCACCCTCTCCCACAGAGGATTTATTTCTAGTATTGCAGGACTGTGTTCCTGTTGCACACTGGCTTGAGTTTCTTTATAAAAAGTCAGTATATAATTGTAAATAACACACATGTATTGTCCTGGGATGGCAATAGTTTTGCAGTGGAATTATAGGAACTGCAGTTTACATGGAAGGAACTAAAACATTCTCAACAAATGGGTAATGAAAGCCTTAGTTAAGGATGTGGACAACACTTATTCTTTCATTAGGTTTCTCACCTTCATTCTCCTCCAATCCTTATTTTGTACTGAATTGTGGGTTGTATTCGGTTTGGGCTTTTGCATGGATCTTGCATCCCTCTCTCTAATGTCTGCACTTTTAAAACATTTTTCTTAGCATAACATTATTGTAACATTTTTTGTACACATTTTTCAAAAATATTCATTTTGAGTTGTTAAAAAAAAAAAGGGGGGGGGAAGGGAATGTTTCACTCCAATGAGAGGAAATCAAAACATATGCATATATAATATGCTAAAATAGGACCACAGTTCAAGAAAAATATTTTAAAAATATATAACTAAATGAAAAATCCTTTTCTGTCTCTGGCCTAAAAGTCCCAAGATAACATTGATGACAGTTATGGAACCCCTGGGAATAAATGAAGAATTCTTCACTTTCTTTAGACAAACCTTCATGTAATTTAGTGTCACAATCCTGAACTTTGTATTTCATTGTATGTTGAACAGATCTTGGACCACTTTCTTTTTCTTTTTAAAAAGTAATTCATTACTTGTAGGCTGTTATTATTTTCTAGAATAACTTCTTGCATGCTAGTTCAAGGGTAGACAAAGTATGGTGTGATCCCCCAGGACTGTTTTGTGGGGCCCAGGACCCCTGAAGGGTCAAATAATTTTTTTCTGCAAAATATTTTTTTCAATTTTGTGTTGTTGTTGTTGTTGTTGTGTTCATCAAATGCTTTCCTGAACAATTTAGGCCTGGGGGGGGGGGTGCTTTTTCAAAACATGAAGGAAGTGATTTTCTCTGACTTCTTATTGTTAAAAAAGGTCATCTCCTTTTTAAGTTCTGCTGGAGAACCTAAAAAATGGGGAGAATATCCCAAAGAGGGGATTTGGGGCTTAATGCAGGGGCTGTCACTCTCTGAGGTTTCCCATAGTTGCTCACTTCTGCATTAACTGAAGAGTGCCATGTCACTCATATGTTTTTTTGAAATACATCCCCCTTTTAAAAAAGACATTTTTAAATACAAAAATGGCCAAACTCCCCCCACACCACCTGTTCAAGCATCATTTGAGGAGTATTAAATAAATGTTACTTGTCATAAGCCTAAAGCAATGCTCTTCTTCCACCAGAAAGGACTTTTCTGCTTACTCTGTTATTTGCATGTCAGCTATCTATTGCAGAAGATTTTTTTAAATAAAAGTATGCATTTGTTAATAAAAGCATATGTATTTTCCCCTCATAGTTATAACTATATTTTAATGGCCTTTAAAAACTGCTTTAAGTTAATATTTTGAGTTTGATTGATCAATATTTTTAAAAAAACTTTTGTATTATCTGTTGTTTTAACTCAGATTGTGAACCTTGGATACCATATTGGGGAAAAGGTGGGATATAAATTAAATAAGTAAACAAGTGAATTGTTATGTTGTATGGAAAAAATATGAAATTGTTGCCTTATCGTTACTTCCAGAAATAGGGTGTTACAAGTAAGTTGTAATTACTTGTAATGCACTACTTCCAAGTTCCAATTTGGTATTATGTGAAGTGGGCCATAATCATTTGAAAAGGCATTATGTGTTTCCCTCAAGTGGAGCAATGGACCTTAATAAACTGCTTGTCAAGCTGGAAATTTACTCAATAAACCTGAAAACTTTAATCTGTTGATGGATTTGATTAGTTTTTTTAATCCAGTAACCACAACTTTAAAATATAGGTGCATAACTGCATTTTCATCAGAAGATCAGTCACGATAGAATTTCAATGCTGCAAAACAAAAAGGAAATATTATTCTTTTGGAAACAAAGGTTCATGCGGGGAAACGAAAAGCAAGAAAGTAATTTTGAAGAACAGGTGTGCTGTTTTTCTTTCTAAAAGGAGACAGCATTTATTGTAAGTATGCCAGCCTTTTATTCAAATAGCATGGTGATAACTAGAGTTCTGGGCAGCAAACACATGTATGATCAAAAGAACGGAGAAAAGGTTACATCCCAGGTGCAATACCACCAGCTTTTTCAATCATCTTTTATTTCACTTGATGTTTTAAAATTAGTACATGGTTAAAACCAACCAATTCTTGGTTGTAACAGGATGACTTAAAATTTATATTTTTTTCTGCGGGGGGGGGGGGGGGGGACAAGATAAACCCAAAATAACAATTTAGAACCTCAAAGACATCTTGACTGTATGGTGCATGGGGAGTGTATATACAAAATACATTCTGCCCCACATGAAGGCTTTTATTTTTGTATAAAATTAGTTACATTTTCCAAGATTATGATCTGCTTCGTTGTCTGAACCAATTGTGTACCACCAGTTAAGAAACAATCATATTTGTGATAATGTAATGCACCAAATATAGAGTAGCTGGATGTCATATAGGGACATAATTTGGAGAGACAATTTTGAATACAATAAACAAAAGCTCCTTGGAACAGCTCATTGTGAAGCACAGAAGAGAAAAGGCTATTCTTGACTTTGCCCAAAGTAACATACAGGAATTGGTTCAGAGAGGAAGGGTGGTTGATTCACAATAGACTGGGCATAATATAATTAAATTTGACATGTTCTGTGGAGTCATACTTAGAGGTAGTATTTTGACACCAGGCTCCAACAGAGCCTTTTTTTAAGAGACAAAAGTTTATTGTACTGAAAAAGACTTTTGTGTTATTGAAGGTAGGGAGTAAGAATCAATAGAAAATAAGACAGAAGTGGGTTGAACCATGGGGGTTGGTTAAAAAAAAATTAGAGCTATTATACCCTCCAGCATTTCACAGATGAAAAATGTGACGTGGCCTAACAACATCAGAAAGTTGTCAAGATAGCAAATATTATTAATAAGGAAGAACACACAAGCTAGGAGAGAATGTAGCATTTTGCCTTTGCCTGACTCTATAGGGAAGGGCAAGATTCCACCCCATTCTCTTGTCTCCTGCCAATTATTTGAATACAAACTATCTTTACACTTTCAGCTCAGTTTACAGCAACTGACATAACCTAAGGACAACAGGGAAAGTGGGACGAAGAGAGAGAAACTGAGACATTTGGGAAATATCCCCTCCCCCAAACTGGGAACTGTGCACTTGTGTAATCTGACTCATATGAATGTCATATCCAACTCTTCAAGGCTTACTTCCAAACTGGTTTGGAGTTAGGATATTCCAGTTGGACGAGTGCGACACACTGAATTCCATTGCTACAACACTGCCTTCCAGTTTTTCATTTTGACACCACTGTAAATGTAATACTTAGTCCACTTAATCCTTACTTAAACAATGGGAAGAAGATACAGCGAAAAAGAGTTCTGCATAGTTGGCAGGATACAAAAGGATAGCAGTGGTACATTTTCAAATTGTATCCCCATACTGATAAACATATGAGGCTAGTTAGTAATGAATCAGACCATAGTTCCATCCATAGCTTGAGAAAGTTACTTTCTTTGACTCCAGTCAAAGATGACCATGCTTCCTGAAGGGTAGGGAAGTCTGGGAATGGAAATACAAACAAAACCTCAGTTTTCGAAATGTAGCTTTGTACAGAAAAACCTTAGTGGCTGCTTCATTCCAGTCCCTGAAGGAGAGGTTCCCAGTCTTGATGCTGAAATGTTTTGGCTCAAGATGACAGAGACCTTTACACTTTCAATACATGCTCTTTTCCACTGAGCTGTGCTAACCCTCTTGCTCAATCCTCAATATCCAATTAGTGGAAATACATAAAATATTGATCACTTATTCCAAATCAAAACAATACAGAAATGAACTGACTACACAGTTAGGAATATTGTTCAATAATGTTCCTTTCTCGAATAAAAACACAGCCCAGTACGTTAAAAGATGAGTATACAGTAGCTTGGAATTTTAAAAGCACTATATCTGAATACACTGATTGCTAAACATACATCAAAATTCAAAGAAAGCCCAACACTTCTCAAAATCAAACTTCACAGATTGGATAGAACCTCAACAGGAAAAGCTGAGATATGCATTAGAACAAGGCCTATATGACAAATATCCCTAATGGCATTTTATTGTTTCATAGCACATAGCACTTTACATAGAAAAATCTGAAATCAGTTGTTTTAATTTCCTATGAACAGTTTTATTCAGCTTTTATTTCTGCCCAAGTGTTGTTTTTTTTATGGGTAGGGGGGAAGGGTGCAAATAATAGTTTAAAAATATAGTGTTTTAAGTTCACCGTCTTAGATGTTTTTCATAGTGGGAAAAACTGTAAGAAAAAGGAAGACATTATCCACTGTGTAATACCCTCTACTTTTTGTACCATATGCCTTCTAAGTATGTTCCTCTTTGTTAATATGTCTTTTAATATTATTATTCCAAAAGTCATGAGGCAAGTCTGTTCTGGTGTGCACTTAGGTGCTTAAAAACCTAATTGTTTAAACTAAGAAATTTTGTCCCTGTGTGACACTGTATAATCAGTTGGACCTTTTGAAGTTATTTTCCTATACTTGCTCAAATCACTGATTCTTGACTAGTTGAGGAAATTCCATATATTGTCCTGAGTGGTAACCACTAAGGGTCTCCTATTAAACAAAGTTCAGATCCATGCATGCTCATTGAATTCATTAAGGGAATGATCAATTAAATGTGTGAATGGAAGGGCTTTTAAATGAAATACAAAACAGCAGTAGCTGCCATCATCACAAGAGCAACCAAATGACTGAACGGAAAGCTTGAAGAATGAACAAAATACACACAAATGCATGTAAAAATTTCCTGATTTATCAAGTGAAGAGCTCATGGAATCTTGTAATGACTACAACTCTCACAAAGGAGGACGATACATAAAATGGCATATGGAGAGGCTACAGTGAGGTGGAGAATTGGTGTGTATACATTTGCGTGTGTTTGTCAGCAGCAGCCCTGGGGAAAACTGCCTTCCCCATTATCTCAATGTTCAGGAGGATGAAGGTGAAAGGAGGAAAACAACACATTTCCCTTCTTCTCCGGCTCCCTTCGCATGCCAACAAAGGGAAGTGAGTTTAAATTTGAAAGGTTTTTGGAAGAGGACGGGGAGGGGACTAGGAAGGGAAAACGGAAGGTTATGTTTTTGGCTTGGGTTTTGGAGTGAGATAGTGTTGTGGGAAAATAAACACTTTAAAAGTTTACCTCTTGTAGGAGAGTAGCACATGCTATAGTAGTTTGAATATTGTACTAGGATTTTGGGAGACCAGGGTTCAAATCCCCACTCAGGCATGGGAACCCACTGGGTGACTGGGGCAAATCACACTTTCTCAGCCACAGGGGAAGTCAAAAGCAGGCCCTCTCTGAATAAACCTTGCCCATGATAAGTTTGCTTAGGGTCAGCATAAATTGGAAATGACTTGAAGTCAGTCAACAACAATAGTGAGTGTGGCAGGCTTTCATGAACTCCAAAGTTCATATCCCACCTGGCCGAAGAGACATTTTCTAGTATTTCAACTTAGGAACAAGTATACACATACAGTACTTTCCTGGCTGAAGTTGTGACTGAATCTATGATTTACAGAGTACATCACAGAAAATGAGGAAATGCCCACCTGTGCTGTGCTATGCTGTGCATTGCAACAGAAGGACACGCTAGGTGCTAAAGACAATCTCCTACTATTCCCTCATTTGTTTTATTTTTTAATACCCCAAACGTGTGTTGAGATGGCTCATCTGGCAAAGTGGACACTGTGCAATTGCTCTCTAGGAACCATATTCTGCCTTAAGAATGTTGATAGAAGAACCTCTCTGCAGATTATGGGAGAGAAAGACTTTAGCTGCACTGCACTCCAGGTGTATATTGTAGGTGGACCCACTACTTTTGAAGAAAAGGAGGCAAATATGCATTTGAAAAACAGAAAACTGAAATAAACAGTAATCCCATATTTAAAAGAAAAGGATAGACAGATGGCATAATATAATACAATTAGACTTCTAATACTTTGATTCATAACGTATGTTTATTTCTACCATTTATTGACAGTTCAAAATGTGTGCAAAAAAAGAGCAAAAACCAGACACAGTAAAGCCTTTAAATGGCAGTAAAAACATATAGGAAACCTTAGTGTTATGCCATGACCAAGATATTTTGAAATACATTTTCTGGAGAGACAAAGGGATATAGCCTGTTGTGACACTTCCATAAGATGTGATGCCTCAAAAACCACTACATTCTTTTGTCTCTGAGTTAGGAGGGCATTTCATATCTCTTAAGCTTCCAATAGCTTGGCCGCAGTTATCCATATTCAGCTAATATCTACAATAGGACTGACTACTGCAGTGTACTATGGGAGCCACCTTTGAAGACAGTTCAGAAACTTCACTTAACTAAAAATACAGAAGTAAGGCTGCTGACTGGGATCAGTCATTAGGAATGTATCCCATGGGTACTGAAAAACATCAATGGCTTCTGGTCACAGTTCATAGTGCTGGAGCTCCTCTTGAAAGCCCTAAATAGCTGAGGACCAAGATACCTAAAGAAATGCCTACTGCCATATCAGACTGCCTGTGTGCAGAGTTCATCTTCAGAACTCCATCCCTCATTTGAGTTAGGTTTTCTTAGTTCATTGTTTTTATGCTTTTAATTTATTTTTACTATAATTTTAATGATTCTGTTGTATGAAATTGTGTCATGGTTTGCCTTTCATTTGTGATCTTCTAGGATAAAAGAGAGCTTAAGTAATTTTTTTATTAAAAAAAATTAAGCAAAGTTGAGATGGTCATTCTGCTTATAGATTTCCCTTTCCAGGGAGGTCTGCCTGGCACCAGCACTATTATCATTTTAGCCCTTGGCAAAGATGCTTCCACCCCCAGGTTTTTAAACACAATTTTTATGTTATGTTTGGTTTGACTTGTTATTTTATTATCTCGTTTTGTTAAATTGCTGGAGGGCAGTATAGAAATCATTTCAGTCAAATGAATAGTATTATATAGCTTAGCACCTTCTTGCAGCTTTGATTCTTTTTTTGTTAGCAACGCCATTATGAAATCTGTTTGGAGAATAAAGCCTATGCAAGCACCACAGGAGCAGAGAGGACAGCAATCTCTACAGTGTATATGCTTTACTAGCAGATGGTCCTCTTGCTTTTCCAATGATGTGATACAGATAGGAAGGTGTTCTGCAAGGAGGAAAATACTAGCAACTTCCCAGATCAATAGCTTCATCAAGCTCATGTCATCATTGAGGCACACCTGATTGCAGACAAAAGTATCACAATCAAAGGTATCTTCACTCTCGAGGAATTTTGTGACCCTTACAATATCTTGTCTTCTCTTGTCACCTGAAAAAAAAATCTTCTATTCTGCTTCAGGAACTGGTTTTGAAAAATAGGGATTTTTCTACTACAAAATGTTAGATTGGATTGTCATCAGTACTGTTAGGGGAACTCATTTGTTATTAAATATGCATTGTTTTTCCTGTTTGAAGGTAGATTCTGATATAGGTAAACTTTGAGAAGAAATGTCACAGGCTCTTTGTATTTGCATATTTAACAATATGTTGCAGCTACATTGTAGATAGCAATCTAAAGGGATCCTGGAGCCAGATCTGTGTGCAAGTCAGGAGGAAAGGTCAAATTGGGATATAGGCAGTCAGAGCTAAAGAATAAGTTACAGGTGAAAAATGAACTGGGAGGTAGGAAGAGACAATTAAAAATGAAAAGTACCCAAACCTAAGAAAAATCTTACTGCTGAAGGAACAGCCTGTTTATTTTCTGTTCTTATCCCATTATCTTCTCTCCCCTTCACAGCTTGTTTTTGACTTATGGAGACCCTAAGGTAAACCTATCATGAGTTTTTCTTGGTCAGATTTGTTCCAAGGTTTTTTTTGGCTGTGTCTAACTCTGAGCCTTATAGGGTATAACTTGCTCATTATCACCCAATGGGTTTCCATGGCTGAGTGGGGATTTGAATCCTGGCCTCCAGAGCTATAGTCCAACATGCAAACCACTATGCCACACTGGGTCTCGCCATAGCAGCCTAAGTAGGTAGAATGAGACCAAGGACCCAAAGAGATGGGTACTAGGTGCAGTTCACTAGTTCATTGCCCAGAACAGCCAGTTATACACAGAACTAGCAGCACATAACATCTAACTATCAAAGAGAAAAAAAAGAAACCTCAGTTTATAAACTTCAGGGTGCTTTTGAGTCAGAGGGTAGAGGCCACTATGTTCTATATAGAGGTGATGTCCATATGATTATACCAGTGCACCAAATGTATGGTTCCTTTCTCTCAAGTGTCACAGAATCAGGCTTCCTATAAGCCTTTTGGAAGCAGATACAACAAGGGAGCAATTGATGGATGAGATGAACAAGTCACTTAGAAAATAGAATACAAGAAATAAAAAAACTAAATATGGAGAACCATAGTTCAAAAGATCAGGTGAAAGCCAAGAGACAAAAAGAATCTTTTACTTCAACAATCTATGGATGTCTAATAGTCAGAAAACATCTGTGCCATATTCCAGAGATTAAGTAATTTATTACATGTGGGTTTAAATCATAATTGTAGCAATAGGATAGTGCCTTTGGCACTACCTATTGCTCAACATCACCTCTAGTCTGTTGTTGCTGTGCTGCTGAACTGTTGTTAGAGGGGATCATTTAATTGACAGGGAAACTTGTAATAAATAGGCAGCCAACAGTGCTGCCAACTCATTATTCCACCCATGTGATAAGTCTGATATTGAGCAGTCATGTGGTGCCAGTCTCCTCCTTACTCCCTCTCCCCATCTCCCTCACTATTCCCAGGCATGCTGTCACTCCCTCTGCTTTTCACTTTTCTTTCTTTCTTCTTCTTCTTTTACTAAATTGGTTCCCATAACTCTGGAACTGCCCTACAAATTAATAATAAAAAAGAAAGGCATGCTGGTTAGGGCATGAGGCAGGGCTTAAGGGAGAATGGGGAAGATTGCATATGTAGACCATCAAAAGCACCCAAAAAAACCCTGTCATGCTATTGAAGGGAGGTGTGATAACAATGATCCAAAACCTGTATGTTTCTATTCTCTTTAAACAAGACCAAGATGGCAAGACTAAGGCGAGACCAAGGTTTGTGTGATAAAGTCCTTAGTTAAGATTATGTTTATTATGCACTAGGATAGGTACACTTGGGTTAATGCATTTGATTTCATTTATGATTTACATGGCATAGATGTTTGGCTGGTAAAACTTTCAGTCTTTAAAATGGAGAAGAGGGAAATTACTGGACAAACAAAGGACGTGGTGTTTTTTGAAGCTACAGCAACAACTAACTGAACACACAGTGGTATGGTCCCTTTTGAAAGGTATCCTTGGGAATTTTTCCAATGCTAGGGAGCTGAACAGTGGTACGTGATCATAACTGATGTGTGTATGGAGTGCCTCTGCAACATATGCATTTTAGCATTATATGTAATGATGTTTAGAAGCCAAGAAACAGTGAGAGGGAAATCCAATGGTATGCAGGGTATGGAAACACACAGAGGAAAACTGTGGAACAAATGTACTAGTTGTTGTGAAAAGAGATTTGGCAAACCAAAAGGTCTAGGGATTATTTTGTTGTAAACATACTAACAATATCATATCTTTAAATCCCTAGACCTTTTTGTTTTCCATTTTGTTCTTTTGGTTTAAGTAAAAAGAGATTTGACACAGGGCTGTAGTTTGCAATAGCATTCAGCTAGTCTTGCAATGCATGGTTCTGTCTTCAGTATTTGCAGTATGCAATTCATTAAAATTGAATAATTAAAATGCACAATAACCTTAATTGGTGCTGCCTTATTCTTTTTTTAAGAGATGAATGGATCACCTCCATTGCCATTTCTTTATTGGTTTATAAGCTAGCTTTGGTTTGCATTCCACTCTTCATATATTTCCGATTAACTAGGATAATTTCTTAGTTAGTCCTGACATTTGACCATATTTAACAGTTCCTCCATTTGCACCTCCTGCTCTTCCCTGAATGATAGATGGGAGGGGCAGCATTTTCTTACTGTTCTTGATGCAGTCACACATTGAGTTATATCAAGATTCATTTTCATAGAATCATAGAATCGAAGGATCATAGAATTGGAAGAGACCACAAGAGCCATCCAATACAACCATTTGCCATGCAGGAATATGCAATCAAAGCACCCCTGACAGATGGCCATCCAGCCTCTGTTTTGTTACAGAAATCAATATTAATAAACCAATTTAAATGATGGGTTCTTGAACAGAACAGCAAACAAGCAAGGAAGACCCAATTTAGTAAAGAAAACAATTTATTTTGCAAGCAAGATCTCAGTTTAGGATTTGGATCCTAATTAACCCCTGAGATAAAGAATAAAAGTAAAGTCCTCCTTTTTATAGACATCTTAACAAAGACTTTCTGTGACAAAATTTTATTGGATGTAAACAGTTTTAAACATACAAAAATCCATTCAATCAGGACAAAAAATTCTGAATACAGCAAAATCTCATTACTTATGCATTAGCAACATATGCCACATTCCAAGCTTTTCTCTTATCAAAGGCCTCTCACCAAATATCACGCATCAACCCTGGCCTTGCACTCAGTAGTCTACACATTCCATGCAAATCTTTTATCAACATACATTATTCTGACTCAAAGTAGACATCCTGCACCAGCATTTATCCTTCAAAATATGTGACGTCAACTTTTTTACCCATCTTGTTAAAATTTGTATTTTAGCAAACTTTTACTATGGTTAAGTTCACCCTTTTTGGGCCTCTATCTATTATTCATTTAAGGGAACTAGATATTGATTATATAGAACATAAATTGAATATTGCCACTTGCCAACTCAGTTTAAAAACCTCCAAAGGAGGAGATTCCTCCACATTCCGAGGGAATGTGTTCTACTGTTGAAAAGCTCTTACTGTCAGGAAGTTCTTCCTAATGTTGAGGTGGAATTTCCTTTCCTGTAGTTTGAATCCATTGCTCCGGGTCCTATTCACTAGAGCGGCAGAAACAAAGCTTGCTCCATCCCCAATATGACACCCTTTCAAATACTTTATGCAGATTTTTACTGATGTGCACAGGTTTTTAGAGGAAAATGATGCTGATGTGATTTGAGATAACCACATAATTTCTGTGGTTTGTAAATACAGGCCCATCATCATAACCTTGCACTAAAACAATCCCAATTATACATAACAAGAAGAGGTTTGTTTTCCTTGCAATATGGCAAGACCTATGGCAGGGTGGGCAATGTGCTTAACAAGCCACATGTGGGTCTCTGTGCTTATCTCTTGTCCTGGATCCTCCCCAGCACGTAGAAATCCCAATTGAAAAATAAAAATAAATACCAATACAAAACAAAACAGCAACAGCAACAACAACAACAACAAAAACGACTGCGGGGAGCTTCCAGGTTTAGTGACTCTAATTTTAGAAAGAGTACAGGCTCTCCCACCCTGCTGTGGTTTGGGCCCGTCCCCCAAAGGGCATCATGAAAGAAAATGTTGGCTTCCCACTATTTCTAGTTTTATTTTGCTGGGTGGTAAAAATTGGTCCTTGAACACCCAGTCTGGATCTTTTGTGCACATTCTTATTGGTAATTATAGAGAGGTAAAGCAATGCCAGCTCTGAAGTGAACTGAAGGTTGCAATGAATTTCAGATTTCAACATTCACTAGAAACTTGGGATTATTGTTATATTTAATGGAATAAAGGATACTTGAAGTTTCAGTTTAGAAGTTTAGGAAAAGGGACAAATACTTTGGAACTGGAAAATTTGTTAAAAAATCTGGATGATGATGGTTTTGGGAACATCCCTCCGTCTTTCTCCTGCCTCTCAATCTACAGTTTTCACATAGTAGTCTCAGAGGTAAGGGGTTTTAGTTTATTTTTATTTTAAAATGTTTTGCATGTTGTAAATCAGACAGGGTTTCAGATTTCAGCTGGCAACATAAGAAGTGAAAAAGTGTAGTTGAAAGGAGATAACGGGACAGAGGAGAAATATCCACATTTTGTTATCTTTTTTTAAAAAGTATAAAGACCTTGGTAGATCTACTGTGCCATCTTTCAGAATAAAAGAATTTAAAAATGTGAATCCTTTAGAGCAACTTGCTTTGTGCAGCCTATGAGATGCCTGCCACTCAAAACTGCCCACGACTTTAATCATCAATATGAGAATAACCAATCAAATTCTACCCACCAGTTGTTTCCTAGGTAACCAGTGAAGAAAGATTCTGACATAGATTGCAAACAGAGAAAAGTATATACACACATGTGTGTGTGTGCGCGTGCACACACACACACACCTGCAGTGCATCCATTTTTCCTTCTCACAATTTGTTTCATATTATATTTGAAAAAGTTAAAGTGGTATTAAAAACAGAAATTGAACTGATGTGCAATTAATGGTGGGGGGAGTAGGAGGACCATGAATAAACTGTACCTCTTCATCTCATCTATCAAAACCCTCCTCAAAACTTAAATTTTCAATGAAAGCTCCAACCTAATCTAATAATACAGAAACTGTGAACATTTATACATAGTTCCCTTGTTACTCAGGTCTGTGGAAATATTTATACTGGACTACCAATAACTTTGTAAGATTTTGGTGGCAGTGGGGAAACATGTTTTCCCCCATGGTTTTCCATCCCCAAATACAATTGCTGTTCAGGGGTTGCATGTTAATGAATATAGCACACTATCTGCTGTGTGAGAGCTAGCATGCTGTAGTAGTTTGAGTGATGTATTTGGATTCTGAAAGACCCATTGGGTGACCTTGGTTAGGCTCATAAGCTCTCAGCCTTAGAGAAAGGTAATGGCAAACTGACTCTCTAAACCAATCTTACAAAGTAAGTCCAATGATCGGTTTAGCTTAGGGTTGTCATAAGTCAGGCTCACAACAACAACAATTCTTTATCCATGGATTCAGCCATCAATGGCTTGAAAATATTCCAAAAAGAAAGTTTGATTTTTCTGTTTTATATAAGGAATACCATTTTTCAACACCATTGTATATAATGGGACTTGAGCATCCATGTATTTTGGTATCCATGAAGGATCCTGTAACCAAACCACAGTGGACACCAAGCGCCCACTATATTAGTGTAGACTGGCTCTTGAGTTTCTGTCCCTAGTTTCTCCCTCATCTGACCTTTTGTTCAAAGCTGACATCAGAAAAAAAATTACTTTCCTGGACTATAGCTTCCCAAATTCCTTGGCCACTAGCCATACTGACTGGTGGGCTGTGGGGGTCATAGGCCAAGGCTCAAGCCCATTAGTACAACAGTTGAACAAGCAGTTCCACTTTTTCAGATGTTGTACAAGTACAGTCCATAATGTAGCCAATCCCTTTGCAGCCCATAGACATGGTCCTCTCTTACACTTTTCAACATGGTGGCTGGGGAATAAATCAACTATCGCACAATGGGTAAACTCAAGGATGTAGCACCAGCAGCAAGATTGGTTGTACAATGGTGGGATCCAGAGAAACTATTTTAGTGCATATTTATACTCTGTCCTTTTGTTTAGCATGCTCTCTTAACTACCACATAGATTCATTATGGAACTATTTATTGATGGTGGTTATTGTTTTATAGAGACAACATGGTGCAGTAGTAGTGGTGTATTAGACAATGGTCCAAAACACACTTGCATCAATAATCCAGTTTGAGACTGCTTTAACTGTCCTGGCTCAGTGCTAGAGAATCCTGGGAATTGTTTATTGTGGCAGCAGAGGTCTCTGACAGAAAAGAGTAAATGTCTCACAAAATGACAGTTCCCAAAATTCCCTAGCATTAAGCCAGGACAGTTAAAGCGGTCTCAAACTGGATTATTTCTTCCATATGTTTTGGACCTAAGATTCTGGAGACCAGGGTTTGATTCCCTGCTCAGCCATGGAAACCCATTGAGTGACCTTGGACAAGTCACACTCTTTCAGCCCCAGAAAACCTTGTGATAGATTTATTTTAGGGTTGTCATAAGTAATTTGAAAGCAAACAACAACAAATGTCTTATAGTGCCAATCCTACCTTCACATATGACCCATTTTTAAAGCAACATGTCTCTGTTCCTCAAAAGCATCCTGTTAAATTAGTACTTGTCCTTTGAGTGGCTAATAACTTTGGAGTAGATAGTTAATATTACAGTACAATTTTAGAGAACTGCACTGCAGACTTATATTAGCTCCATTTGTCATTGGTACTCTGAAGGAAGTTCCATTTAGTCACTCATCAAGACAAAAAGGGGCATACATTTAATTGTTTCTTCCTTTTTGCTGTACACACACCTCTTCATCCAATTATTCCCAAATAGGGATCAGTTCAAACATTAATAGTTCTAACAACATGCAAGACTGAGAATCTCCCCTTCACTTATGGGCAAAGAGCTAAGGTCAGTGCAGGTGAGTTTGACTTGAGTTCTTGCAACTGAAGACATAAACCACCACAAGTGTCTCCAGTGCATATAAATGCTTTTTGGTATCAGAAAGTTCTTTTTTATATACATTTTACTCAGTTTACAGCTGCACAGATTTATAAACTGAACATTTGCTATGCAAGTGAATACTAAGACAGTGCAAACGTTAATGTCACTGAACATATAAAAATTACACTTCCTTACACTTCCTGTCTCCCATGCTATTTAACATTTACATGAAACCGCTGGGAGAGATCATCCGGAGACATGGGGCGCGGGGTTATCAGTACGCTGATGACACCCAAATAGTCTTCTCTATGTCTCCGACTGATGCAGTGACTGAGGATGGTGTCTCTCCTCTCGTGGCCTGTCTGGAGTCGGTAATGGGCTGGATGAGGGAAAACCGACTCAGTCTGAATCCAGAGAAAACGGAGGTACTTGTGATAGGTTCCCCTGGTCCAGGAATGGCGGTGGTTCCACCTGTCCTGAATGGGATCACGCTTCCTGTGAAGGACTCCGTGTACAGTCTGGGGGTGCTTCTTGATTCGTCGCTTCACCTTACAGCTCAGGTGAATGCGACGGTCAAGAGCACCTGTTACCAGCTTCGGCTTATTTGCCAGCTGCGCCCATACCTGGCCCAGAGAGACCTTGAAACGGTGGTACATGCTCTGGTAACCTCTCGATTGGATTTCTGCAATGCGCTCTACATGGGGCAACCCTTATACCATACTCGGAAGCTACAGATGGTACAGAATACGGCGGCCAGACTGGTCACTGGTACTTCCAGGGCCAGCCATATTACACCTATACTCAAAGATCTGCATTGGCTGCCCATCCGCTTCCGGGCACAGTACAAGGTGTTGGTGATAACCTATAAAGCCCTATATGACTTGGGCCCAGGATACCTGAAGGACCGCCTCTCTCCATACATTCCGCCCCGCACCCTCAGAACTTCTGGGCAGCAACTACTGAGGGTCCCAGGGGCTAGACTAACCTCCACAATGAGGAGGTCATATTCCATCATCGCCCCGGCCCTCTGGAATACGCTGCCCATAGAGCGCCGCTCGGCCACCTCCCTGGCCCAGTTTAAGAAGGAGCTAAAAACCTTATTTCAATCTGCATTTCCCGAATAAAGCTCCAATTGGTCTTCCCTCCCCGACGACAATTGGCGATTGGCTGATGGTGTTTTAATTTTGTTTTTAATATGAATGTAGTGTATTTTTATGGTGTTTTTGTATTGTTATATGTTGTTCACCGCCCTGATCGATGGAAGGGCGGTATACAAATAAAACTTTTATTATTTATTATTATTACATACCTAGCAGCAAAATCAGACACAGAAACCTGCACTACAGACAGTTCCACGATGCCCTCACTTTTCTGTCTCTACCCCACTACTCATTGATGCACTGCACCAACTTGCCCAGATTGGCCACTGGAGAACGCTCCAATCATGTGCAGCAGTAAAAAATGATGCCACAATGTGCTGCTTTCCACTGCTAAAACTCTAAATGTGTCTAGACTATGATATCTGATAGACTAACATTCCCCATATGAACCTATTTACCCTCTAAAAGTTTCTGCCAAAGTCCTTCTGCATGTTTCCTTGACCTCTGAGATGTGAGAAAGGTCCTATTTCCATTGTGGCACCCAGTGTGTGGAATTCCCACACACTGCAACATGGTTAGATTGTCTTCTTGTCTTCCAGTTTTCTGCTGCCACACAAAGACATTGCTTTTTCAGTGAGCCTTTAATCTATCTGTCACATAGGCTTGTGTTTTATTTGGCCCTGGCTTTTATTCTGGTTTCTTTATTGCTGCTTTTTGTGGTTTATTGATTTGTTTTCATTTTGAAGTTATTTCTTGTTGTTTTATTGGCTGTGTGGTTGTTACACACACACACACACACACACACACACACACAGAGAGAGAGAGAGAGAGAGAGAGAGAGAGAGAGAGAAAGAGAGAGAGAGAGAAGCTAGTTTGGATACCTCCATTTCAAGTTCAGAGGAAACCAAGTACAGTATACACCAATATATAAAGGAATAGTCACTAATGGTTACCTTGTGGAGGGAGGAGGCCTTGTCACACACACCAAGAAGCATAGGCATGACTATGATGATAAGCTTACAGTAGCAACATTATGGACACAGCAGCAGCCTAGGCAATGTAATGAGAAAAAGGTGATAGGGCTTGAATCAGTCCTGGCTTTATTTATTATTTACCAGTTGTTGTCAACTGCCTTTGAGTCAGCCCCTATCTATGGTGACCCTGTGGATGAGACATCCGTCTTATCTTCCACTGCTTTAGTTCCTGTGAATTCATGTCCATGACCTCTCTCATTGAATCTATCCATTTGGCATGTGGTCTTCCTCTCTTTCTATTACTCTCTACCTTTCCTAGCATTATTGTATTTTCTAATGAGGTGTCCTTTCTCATGATGTGGCCAAAGTATGACATCATCAATGTGATTAACTTGGCTTCTAGGGAATTTTGTTCAAGGGCCCATTTGTTTGTCTTTTTGCCTGTCTGTGGTATCTTCAGCACTTTTCTCCAGTACCATATCTCCAATGAACTGATTTGCTTCTTATCTGCTCCCCCCCCCACACACACACTATCCAGCTTTTACAACCCATATGTGGTGCTGGTGAATACAGTGGTCTGAATAATTTTCATTTTGGTGCTCAGTTTTATATCTTTACTCTTTAGGATTTTGTCTAGTTCTTTCACAGCTGCTCTTACCATTCCTAGTCTTCTTATTTCTCGACTGCAGTCATTAATCTGATCAGTGTTTGATCCAAAGTGTGGAATCTTTATTTTTGTTTTCTTTATGTTCAGCATTAAACCTGTCTTTGCACTTTCCTCTTTGACCTTCCTTAGTAAATTGTCCAAGTCCATGATGCTTTCTATTAGTCGTATGGTGTCAGCAGCATATCTAAGATAGCTGATATTACTTCCTCCTATCTTCATTCCTTCATTCTTTGAATTTTGTTCTGACAGTTGTCCCTTATAGCAGTTACCCACATTTATATAGTGCTTCTCCTCCAATGAGAACAGGACAACGTACATAGCTCTTCTTCTTCCCACTTTATCCTCACAACAACCCTTTGATGTAGGCCAGGCTGAGAAAGACAGCCCAGAACATGGTAATCCTGGCTCAATGAGCATTTGAACTGAAATTTTCTAAGTCTCAATCAAAAACACTGGAACTACAACACCATATTGCCATTCAATGAGATATGTGTTACCTTCCTATCTTTTGGGTGTCCTGGTGCTTATCATTTTATGTGGAGAAAAGGAAGAAGTGGAGCATCTAGAAATCAACTCTAGAAAGCAGCACTCTAACCACCACTTCCATAGCACCCCTTCTGAAGGGCAAGCCCATGGGACTTTTGATAGTCTTGATAGTGGTGTCATTAGGGTTAGCAGCACCAGCACAGTAACTCATGATGACACCTCCCCGTTGTCCTCCTCCCATACCCCACCATACAGAATCCTTAGTTAAAAAAAATATCTGTACTAATGTTACTTATAATTTGTAGTTCCCATATATCACTGAGTGTAATGCTAATAGTCGTGACATAAAAGATTAGCAAATTTAAACTATATCTTTAAATTACATTATCAGCCTAAATGTATTTACATGTACATAGCTTCATTTGGAGAAGTGAAAATTTGGTGAGTTGGGATTTTTTT
>NC_056523.1:121650428-121655617 GCF_019175285.1 Sceloporus undulatus | reverse complement strand
AAAAAAATCCCAACTCACCAAATTTTCACTTCTCCAAATGAAGCTATGTACATGTAAATACATATATGTAAAAGCTAGGGCCTGTCCCTTCTCCTCCTACTGAGCCTCACCCCACTCACAGAATCTCTTCAGTATTTTAAAGGGATGCAGTGGAATGCCATAGCCCATTTCTTCCAAACTGTAGATGTTTGGGGAGCAGTGGTATTACCCTGCCCCCTCAGGTGTCACCTGATGCAGTCCACACCCCCTGCATGCCCCTTTTGATGCCCCTGAGTCTTGATGCTGTGCCGTGATTGGATGCTTAGTTGCAATGGAACAGCAGTCAATCATGTGGACACCCCCCTGCCCTAGTTGAAGGTTTACAACCTAAGCTGGAACAGGCATAAGTACCACTGAGTGTATACCAGGGGGTATCTCTAGGCTGGAGAAGGGCCTGGGCAAAGTAGACGCTTGCAGGGGGTCTCCATATATGTGGTGGCAAATGGGTCTAGGCAGCTTTTTACTCTTACTAGGTGTCCAAAAGCATTGCTAGGAAGTTTATCACGTGAAAGAGACCGGGAGTTTATTCCATGAATATCCTGGAAAAATTGCATAATTACGTGAAACGACTTCACATGACATCGCACAAAGCCCACCATTAAAGTGGTCACAAAGAAGCATTAACACACATCTTTTTACTTTTGGGTTTTCAGCGTCAGTGCATTTCCGATATCATTTTATTTGTGCAATTGCATGTGATAATCATTTGCACAATTAGTCACCATTTTTGCTTTATTTGCAGGATGTTGTAAATGCACTTTAATCTCCCTTTAATGCCAAAATTAGCCCCAGTGTGATAAACTCCTAGGTCAGGGCCAGGAGACCATAGAGAATTAAAAGAGTGGATATATTTTACTTCAAAGTACTGGTCCCATTTTTTTTTAAGGGGGAGGCATTGCCAGTGGGCCTTGGCAGTTGCCCAAGGATGCCAGCTGCTTGTGCCAGCCCTGGTGCCTGCTAAATATTTGAAACATAATAATATTCCTTAATTACTGAATATTTAATGTCAGTCATCTTTGTGCAAGCAATACAGTGACATTATACAAGTGGTTAATTTAATTGTAAACTTAATAAAATGCAGTTTGAGTCAAATCTTGCTGTAATGTATTTTTGGAGCACAGCATTGTTTCATTTAATTTCTACAAATGTTAGGAACAAGTGGATCATCTGCTGCTACCTTCTCCGGTATGTTTCATTCTGGGAAAGACTTTTAGACCCTTTAATTGATCTGCACGTTGAATGTGTCCCTTGGACCCATGCTTTCTGCATGCCCCAGTGCTGGTTCAGTTTTAGCTAAAAGTTCCCCCTTCTAAAGAACGGAACCCACAGTAAACAAATGTAGGACCTAGAACAAATCAAGCCTGAATTCTCCTTGGAAGCCATGATGATTAAATTGAGGTGGTTGTACTTCAGCCACATCACAAGAAGGCAAGGATCATTAGAAGAGACAATAATACTTGGGAAGGGAGAAAGCAGTAGAAAGAGAGGAAGACCACATGCCAGATGGATGGATTCAATCAGGGATAAGATGGGTCTGAGCCTGAGGAGAGGGTTGGAGATGCCTCATTTACAGGATTGCCATGAAGAGGGTGACAACAAAAATAGATGACATGAGGAATGTTGGATGGGAATTCAGTTGACTTTAAAACTTCTAAAGCAGGGTTTTTCAACCAGGGTTCCCTGGAACCCTAGGATTCCTTGAGAGGTTTCTAGGGATTCCTTGAGAGAAGACTTTAAAAAAAAGCAACAGTTTTTTTGAGCTATAGGTATAATAATTTTCATGCTGGGTTCCCTGAGACCTATAACTGTAATGCAACAGACCTAAACATTGTTTCAAAGCTTTCTCCAGGGCAAAAGGATTGAGAAAAAAAGCTGTTCCTGAGTTGAAGTTCTATGGTACAGAGATGGGAGTTGCAGGTTAATTTTTGACAACACTTTGCTTTCCTTAAGGATAAGTCTGAGAAATATGCAATGAAAATTGTGGATAATGCAGGATTTGGCATAGTTGTGTCTGGATAACAGGAGCTTCCTCTGTCCTGACCCCTTCAAAGTAAAAGAAAGCAGGACTTCAGGCTCATGCCTGGGTCTTATTTTGTGTGGGAAGCCTATTATTCATTAAAAAAAAATAACATTAAAAGAAGTGATACAAATATAGTCTTTAGATTATCTTGCCATTTGTGCATAGAATGGGGCATTTGGCTTAACAAAGGCATTCTGAGATAACTACTGTTATCCAGTGCTCATTGTTTTTATTTCCATATTGCAGTCCTTACAACATCCACACAATGAAATCCAGTGCTCTCAGCTACTGACATCTAATATGTTTCTTACACAGCAGTCAGAGAAGTCGATAAATATTGTTCTGAAGTGCTTTAATAGAAGTTTATCTCCACCTTAGCAACAGTCATGTTTTGTCAGTAATTATTAGGGATTTTTAGCAACTTGTGAAGAGAAACAACAGTTGTTGTCAATACAAAAATATCTAGGACTAGAGTAAAGATAATTCCAAATAAATTGTCCCTTCTCCATGCCACCATCCCTTCCTCTACCATCAAATGCCAGTTCTTATGGAAAACCAATATTCAACACAACACAGAGGTTTTCTTTATTTATGTTTAGTCAGGGCCAACTAGATGCGGGCTCAGTAAACAAACCTCTATTTGCTCATGCTGTAAGGCAGAATAGGGAAGTGATGGGGATTATACTAATATGAGTACAGGGGGGATGAAGTTATAAGCAACCCCATTTTGCCTTGCTACTCTTTAGGGTTGCCAGATTTTGAAAATAGTACAATAATATATTACAAGTGAAATACATGATGTCCAGCACTGTGGCACAGGGGCACCAGTGAGGAAATGGCTAGTAACAAGATTTTTTAAAATATGAAACCAAGTGTTCTATACAATTTCCCCCTTCCTCTTTGAACCTTACTTGCATTAACAATCCATGATCCACCCTAAAGTATATATACATCTGCCCAAATAGAGATCTGCCTAATAAAATATATTAGGTAAATTGCTACAAGAGTGTTCTCAGGGTGCTAACACTCAGGATGAAGTTGCCTACCTTTCCTGGTGTAAACATCCAAACTAGAAGGAACTTCAAAGTAATAAATAATAAATAAATTTATTATTTTTATACCGCCCTTCCATAGATCATGGGGGTTCACAGCAAATATCAATAAAACAATTAAGAATACATAAAAACACCCCTCTCTCACTGACCCCTCCCCCCTGGTAAAAAGCCACCACAGCGGCAAGACAGTCCTCCGCAGTTCTGGGGAGCTTCTTCCCAGGTGACATGGGGGGGGGGTAGCGGCAGAAGTAGTCCTCCACCAGCTCTCAGGCAGTCCCCGATGTTGCTGGGTCTGCCTGATGGCTCCCTCTGAGGCCGAGACGACAGTTGAAGAGGGAGGGGCCTCTTCCTTCAGGCAGTCCTCGATGTTGCTGGGTCTGCCTGATGGCTCCCTCTGAGGCCGAGATGACAGTTGAAGAGGGAGGGGCCTCTTCCTTCAGGCAGTCCTCGATGTTGCTGGGTCTGCCTGATGGCTCCCTCTGAGGCCGAGATGACAGTTGAAGAGGGAGGGGCCTCTTCCTTCAGGCAGTCCTCGATGTTGCTGGGTCTGCCTGATGGCTCCCTCTGAGGCCGAGATGACAGTTGAAGAGGGAGGGGCCTCTTCCTTCAGGCAGTCCTCGATGTTGCTGGGTCTGCTTGATGGCTCCCTCTGAGGTCGAGATGACAGTTGAAGAGGGAGGGGCCTCTTCCTTCAGGCAGTCCTCGATGAAGAAGCCAGAATAGCACTCCATAATTTTAGGTTAATCTCAGTGGGGTTTTCCTTCTAAGTGAGATTCCTACAGCAACACTCAAGTTGCTTTTCTCTACTTCATCTACCTAAAAAATAAATGTGTCTAATGAAACTGATTAGTCTTTAAGTGATGCCTTGCTATCTCTTAAACATATAAAAAATGTTATTTTCCACCAGTCCTAATTGAACTTCCACATCTAATCCATGATGCACCACCTCTAAATAAGTATAAATCTGGCTAATGAATTCATTAATGGAAAAAGTGGGTCCTTGATTTATATTAAATATATAAATATACATTATTTACCCCAGTCCTTGAACCTGTATTTCCAGTCCATGATCCACCATTCCCCAAATAAATATAAATCTGCCTAAATATAAATCTGCCTAATGAAGTTCATTAGTAGGAGAAGTGGTGCCTTGATTACTGTTAAATAAATATATAACAGATTTTATTTTCCTCCTGTCCTAATTGAACCTTGCTTTTTCTTGCATGCATTAATTTGCCTTGCTTGTTGAGTCATTGTTGTTGTGCACCTTGAAGTTGTTTCTGACTTATGGTGACCCTAAGGCAAACTTATCTCAGGACTTTCTTAACAAGATTTATTCGGGGGGGGGGGGGGTGCCACTGCCTTCCTCTTGTGCTGGTCTATGACTGTAATAAAGTTGAACTTGAACATTGCCTTCCTCTAAAGCTGATAAAGTATGACTTTCCCAAGATCACCCAGTGGGTTTCCATGCCTGAAAGGGGAATTTGAACTCCCTCCACATAAATTTGGCCAAGAAAACACCATGATAGGGCCATTATAAGTGACAGAGCAGTTAGTTTTTGGCCCAAACATGAGATTAAGTGCTGTTTGCACTGTGTCTAATGCCCTACTTGATATGCTGCCTATTCTTACAGCAGCCCTGCAAGGTAGCACAATCCTATAAACAGCTTTATGCTGTAGACATACAGTTGATGGAGAGTAGCTCCCCTTTAGGCTGAATTCAGGCCCTTATCAGATGAGTGTGGAACTGGGGGTTTTGCGCACTGGGTGGTTCGAATTCGCGTTATTTCGCAAAGTACCATCATACCAGCATTCGAATGGCCCAATCCGCACTCACGTGAATGCGCAAGCTGCCGAACTGAATGCGTACTGGCTCCTCTTTTTGGAGCGTGTTGGCCAGTGCGCTGATAAGGGGATTGGCGATATCCGGATTTTTGCTCTGTTCGATCTCAGTGCAAATGGGTCTGGTATGAATCCCCAGTCCTGAACTCCGTCGCAAGACCCCCAGATTCCAATTTTTACTTCCGGTGGGTCTTTCCTCTTGCTGGTTCCAGGGAAGCGGGGGGGGGGGGGGG
>NC_056523.1:121634148-121647428 GCF_019175285.1 Sceloporus undulatus | reverse complement strand
GGGGGCCGCTGGAATCGCGGTTCCAGCAGCCTCCTCCTCCTCCTCCTGGCTTGGGAGCCAGCCTAGGAGGAGGAGGCCGCTGGAACGGCGGCGATCGCCGCGATTCTAGTGGCCCCGCGCCTGTTCCCTGCCTGGGATGCAGCCCAGGCTGGATCCCAAGCCGGGAGGAGGAGGAGGAAGCCACTGGAATCACGGCGACCCCAAGAAAGGCCATCCAGTCCAACCTCCTTCTGCCATGCAGGAACTCTTAATCAAAGCATCCCCATTGACTTAGATGGCCATCCAGCCTCTTTGACAGCCGCTGGAACTGCTCCCCCCCCCCAGAATACATACACACACACTCACACACACACACGCAGAACCGGGCATTGTTAATTTGTTGCAAGGGAAGGTCATGGTTACGTTAAAACCAAGCAGGAATGTAGAGAGGAAACAGTAACGGGCACTTGTATCGCGATTGTTAATGTGCATGAGCTGGCTCTCCAGCTGTTTACCGGGCTGTCATGACGTGACCTCCCCTTTCACCCCGGAAGCGTTTAAGGTCGCAACCCATGCAGGGCACCACTGAGCATGTGCAAGGCGGCCGATACGAATCGACCAATCCTCATGTTGAGCACCAGTGTGACAAAACATTCTGCACTGAATGCACTTCGCGCAAATGCGGATTGGCCAATTTGAATCCTGCCAATGCGGAAGGACTCCCAGGTATGACAGTACATTGCGTTATGACGCGAATTCGAATCGCCCAGTGCAGAAGACCCCCAGTTCCACACTCATCTGATAAGGTGGGAATTCACCCCAAGGCTGACTTTAACCAGAGTGAGACTGCCCCAGTGCCCCATAGGGGGTGTTAATAGTTTGTATGCCAAGTCAGAACTACGGGGCTGAGGGACAGGAGGGGAAAGAAAGCAATTTCTTATTAATTGCCCTCTGGCTTTAATTTTCTCTTCATGAAAACTGGAGCTGGCATCTCATAAAATGATTTCTGCCATTTTTACCTTAAAGAAACAGGCTCTGGCCTCAGGTAAATTAGCAGAGAGAATAGAGTGTGGAGAGTTGGGGTAGGACTTGGCAGATCAAGGTCTCGTCAGGACTGAACTCATTGCATCATCTTTGGCCAGGCATTCAACTGTGAGTCTGCAGCCAAAGTGGTTTCTGCCCCCAAGGAGTCTACAGTTTGAATGGGAATAAATCAAATGCTTGTTTAACTGCTATTTAGGACAATTTAAGAAAATAAGGAACTGTGCCTTAAAAGGCAAATGTATGTATTCTATATCTGTTGGCTTGGGACCCATAATGATTCTATTCTCCACTCTGTATAGGTGGCTTGGGACTATCTTTTGGGGATAGTTTGAATGTTTCTGACATGCTCAGAATATACCATGCCCTTTCAGTTTTGCCTGTTTCAGAAATCATAGGAACTAAGAAAAGGAAAGCGTCTCTACAAGGGTGGCAGGAGCTATTTGGTCATTTTAGTCTGGCCTGTCAGTTTACTTGGCAGGTAAATGGTGTCAAAGTTGTGGTTCAGTGTCAGGCCTGCTAGGTAACTCTTGGCTAGTTATGGTTAATTTTTTTCAAGTGCTTTTGATATGCTTAAAGAACCTCTTGCCTTTGGTTGGCATGATGACTTCCCTGAACAGTTTGAATACTTAGAGGATGTATTGCCTTAGGTTATGATCACATGCTTGATTTTCATGGTTATTTTTTCAAGTGCTTTTGACATGCTTAGACAATCTTTTGACATGCTCAGACAACCTTTTGCCTTTGGTTGGCATGATGACTTCTTGAGGAAACCCTACCAATTGAAACATCAGGGGATCCGAATTTCTTGAGCTTAGTATGGTCATTCTTAGGGAGTTTTAGGAACTCACTGGCATTTTAGCTTGTTTCAGAAATCATAGGAACTAAGGAAAGGAAAGGGTCTCTACAAGGGTGACAGGAGCTATTTGGTCATTTTAGTTTGGCAGGCCCTTTGTGGGGCTTTCTCACATTGTTTTCATGTTGAAAGGCCAGTGTTGCACAGCTAGGTCCAACTTGCAAGTTTTGGAAGACTTTTTTTTTTAAATCAATCTGAGGGAGTGCTATTTTGGAGGGAGGATTTGGAATATAAAAATGAGACTTTTACATGTCAGTTTACTTGGCAGGTAAAAGGTGTTAAAGTTGTGGTTGATCTCAGTGTCAGGCCTGCGAGGTAACTCTTGGCATGTTTCTAAGGGTGATAGTTTGGTGGTAATTGTCAATTTATTTGTCTATTTCATTGTTTAATTGATCAACCCAAGGTTAGTGGTCTCCAGTATAATGCTTTGTTCACTGTGAGATGTACAACTGGTATTAGCAAGTATTACCTGGAGTAGGCAAGTGTTCACTCAGATGAAGCAAACTCATAACAGGGTAGTTAGATGATGGTTGGCTGGAGAAGGAGAGCTAGCAAACTTCACAAATAAAGTCCAACTATTTTGCAGGGGAAGTCAGTAAATAGTAAGGGGCTGTGGATTTATGTTTGTTGCTCATGGGTACATGTAAAGGACCCTTGTTCTATTATGCTGACCAAGTACCACTGGACAATTTTGGGCATGTGACTATTTGAGCCTCCACTTTATTGCAAGTGGGTTTCAATAAGTGAAAGTGGGAGCTTAGTCATCTCATAGTAGAGACGGATGTGTTAGCAGCTAGGTGGCTGTGGACTTGGGATATTCAAACAATGGTCAGCTTCAGATATTCCAGTGTCAAGTCTTATGTAACCTTTTGTTTGTTACTGGGGTGGAGAAGCCTGGTGCTAAGAAGTGCCTACAGCTTTAGCATCATAGCTGCCAGGCAAACGCACTCCATTCAGGATGGTCAAGAAGACAGTCATTTAAGCAACAATGTGTTACTTATACGTTTATTCTTTTTGTTACAGATTGGGGAGCCTTTTGTTAACAGGTGGCCTCATCAAGGAGTAATTAAGGTTGGATGGCCCAGAGAGTCATGGTTAATTCATGTTGGTTTTTTTTTTTTAATTTTATTTTCCCAGGTTCCAGGTTGTGAGCAGCCTTCATAGTATCAAATATAATTTGCAGATTACTAATGTTGTTATATATTTTTTTAACTCTGTAGGTCTTGTTTGGAGAGATGGTGGACCCTACATTACAGTCACACTATGCTGTTTCCCTCAACTGGAGTGGAGTGAATGGACCATGCTCTATTGGTCAGGGAGAGAGCCCTTTATTGGACTGGTTTGCTTCTTATGTTAAGGAGCACACTGGGCTTCCTCCATATGTTTCAGTATTTGCCTTGGTGGGAATGACTTGGGCTTTCTCAGGCTCTGTATGATTTGTGTGATAGTCATGACAGATGACCTCTTGTGTATCAGGAGTGCTATGGGCCTCCTCCACTTTTTGGTCATTCACCTTGATGGGAATGACTTGGATTTGCTCAAGGGCAATGCCCTCCATTCACAGGCTCTGCATGATTTGTGTAGTAGCCATGGCAGACGGCCTTGTGTGTATCAGGAGCACCATGAGCCTCCTCCTCATGTTTTGGCTTGTTCAAGAATAAAGTCCTCATTTTATTGGCTACCTATGTTTTTTCGGAAATCCAAGGTAGATGGCATGCCCTTGTTTCGACTATTATCCAGAAATAAAGTTTCATCAGCTGGAGCTCTACTGAGTGGATGGTGTTCACCTATCCAAAGTGTGGATCCAGTTGTTTCTTAGAGATATGCAATGGGGGGGGGTGAGGTTCGTTTTGGCCAGCCTGGTGGAGGATAGGGGCTAAGCAGACACTTGCCCCTTATCCATGGCAGGTAGTGAAGGGAGAAAGAAGGAGTTTGGTGATCACCTATGGCACCCTTTTGGTGAAGGATATGCCCCTTGAACTGCCCCCACTGGGCATGAGGCTAGGGGTTGACTGGGGCATATTTCTCTCCACTGAAGTTGTGTGACTTGGGTGTTGGATCTTCTTTTAGGTCTTCTAGCAGTTGGCCAGCCAGGGAGCAACCCAGTTTTTGGATGTTCCTCAAGGTTCTGGTGTTTTAGCTAAGGGAAGCTGTGGAGGAGGTCTAGCAAAGACCACCTGCCTCAACTGGTCCTGCATTAGGTTGTTTCCCCCTTTTGTTGCATTTTTCAAGAAACAGACTTAAATAAGTGATAGTTTAAATAAAGTTGCCCATATTTTATCCCACGCTGTGTATGTGGTCTTGTTATTTCATGGTTGGTCATCAAACAACTTGAAGGCACTCAACAGGACTCTGCTTGTTGACATATCAGATTAAATGTGAGCTGGGAAAACAGTGTGAAGCAGCAGAATGTGGCCAGGAAGGGCATGGAGGACACAAATTTCATTCTCCTCTCCTGTGTTATGCCTTTGATATGGCATGTCAAGCCCTCTCCCCTGCTTTACAGCCAAAATTATAAATGTTGATTTGCTAATACACAAATACCTAGGTTTGTCCTTTGACATTGTTCTTCATGTTGTTTTGTGCCTCCAAGTCATTTCTGACATACATGGCGATCCTAAAGTGAAACTGTCAGAGGTTGTCTGTTTTTTTTTTTTTTTTAGCAAAATTTGTTCAGAGGGGGGGTTCCCATTGCCATCCTTTGAGTCTGAGAGAGTGTGACTTGCCCAAGGTCACCCAGTGGGTTTTCATGACTGAGCTGACAATCTAATCCTGGTCTCCACATAGTCCAACACTCAAACCACTACACCATGCTGTGTATAGTATGTTCTTTGACATACTATACATTTAACTTTTTCTAAATGTATACTCTCTCTCTCTCTCTTAACTCTAAGTCAACTTTCAATTCATGTTCATGTCCAATATTCTCTGTGTGTCTCTCTGTGTATCTCTCTGTCTCTCTCTGTCTTTGTCTCTCTGTGCCAGATGAAAAACAATTGGTGGGGAGCACAAAAGTCATATTTTTTCTCTTTCCCTCTCATGTGTTATAGGGAAAAATTAGTCTTTCCCTAAAAGTTTTTCTAAATATTTTTGAGAGAGTCCTTTGGGCCTCAAAAGAGCCTTGGAGCCTGCAGGCCAGCTGCACCTTCCGTACCCCAGTTTTAGCCTTTCTTCATTTTTTATTATTCATCCTATAAATCTCTGGCAAAAGAGAAGACTACAGGACACTAGCTAATGATGTCTCCTTATACTCATACTCCAGATCATACTGACTCCTAGGGGAATAAAACCTCTCAGTGCTGCTCATTGGTCCCTCACTGGTCCCAGCATCTAGCAAGCCTGTTCCTCCAGTCCACAGTCCACTTTGCTGTATATTATATTTGTGGATTTGGTTTCCCCATAGCTTTAAGTCTTCTGCCCCAAGGCTGCAAGAACTCATGTGTACACTGATAAAATGTCATGAACAGGCAGTCAATGTTGTCTGACTGTGTGACTCCTAAAGCCTGCACTGCTGTACGGTATTGGATGTGTTTTGATTTTTTTAAAAGACTCTTCAAGTCTAAGACCAGGAAAAGGTAATAATTTTATAAATCCACCTTTCATATTAGAATGGATGTCCAAATGGCCTCATCAGTGAGAGCAGGATGAGAAAAATAAATAGCATTTCAGTAAATTTAAACGGACTAAAATGGCTTAAATTCACATATTTGGATCAGACTTTTTATGGTCATGAAACTGTTTCTTAACAATTGTCTACTTTTAAAACAAGTTTTCAATGACTTTTCTTAAATTGTAAAACCAATGAAAGGATATTTTGGACAGAAAATGCTCTTTGAATGCTAGTTCTGGTATCTCTTAATTTTGTAATACTTAGGTCAGCCATTCAGACTGCAGGGGGAAGTAGTGGAGGGGAAGAGAGAGACATATTTATAAAGAATTTGTATGAGAACAGATTGACCCAAATGTAAGTTACTAAAATAGACTATATTAGCTGGAATGAAGCACATTGCATGCATGCAATCAGTGTGAGCTTTGTGAAGATGTCAGATCCTGTATATATATTCTGGAACATATGCCTAGGTTAATTCAAGGTAAAGCTTTTCCTCAAGGAAATAAATGAAGATCATTTACAAATATTGTGGTTTTCTTAAACAATGTTTAATAAAATCACTATGAAGTCTGTGATTACTGGCAATCATCCCCCCTCTTTAATTTCTACCCTACATAGATCAGGCAAAAGAAAACTTCCTGTTATTTTATAGAAGGATAACAAGCATCCAGGTCTTTGCTTTAGGCCTGTAGGTCTCAGCATATTGTTATAGCTGGAGGATTCTTAACATAGACGCAAAAGACCTTATTTCCTAGGAGGTGAGATAACTCGGGAGCTAAGTGTCAGCAAGAGTACAGGTTCTTCTTGTCCTTTTAGATATTACAATAACCAATAGCAAAGGAAATGCAAGTGACTCAGGTTTCTTGGGCAATGTGTAGCGCATGAAATTGCACATCCCCTCTGTGGATAGTGGCAGTGTGTGGATGAGGTTGGGGATGTGGGGACACACAAGGAAGGAAGTGTTCCCCTGCTCATTCTACATGCTGTTCATGGAGAGAGCCATGAGCCCCACATGCCTCTAGAACACATGTATATCATTGTATAACAGAGCCCACACTTCATTCACATAACAACATATCTGATGCGCTCTCTGCAAGGTTTTTCTTTCATTTCTTGTAGTCTGGAGTAAATAGTATGCTCAATATTCCATAGAGTAGAGCTGTAGTTGGCACACTTGGCCTGTTTCAATTATTTGTCCATTTACCCATGTAGAGAATATGCCCAACTCTCTTTGAAGCACTAGGCTTTCTAACAATTATCTTGAAAACTCACACTTTAAGAATCTGTTTCCTTCTCGCATGACTGGGGAAATACAGCTAGAGTCTGAACTATAAGAAAACTTAGAGTACTAGCACAAGTAAATTTGAAGGGGTCCAGAAGAAGATTCTCAGCTCATAATACATCCCACCATTTCGAGTAGGCAAAATTTGTGCCATTTTAGATGGAGGATAGAGCTCAAATTATTCAACATTCTTCCTTTTTTAAAAAAGAGTTCAGAGTAATCAGATACAGTGTGGTCCAAACGGAACTTTGACCAGATTTCAGAGCCAGAAACAAAGATCTGAAGAGGGAGGTGATGGAGTCTATGACAAACAGAAGCCCAAGTTATCAAATAGCCCAAGACCTTCTACATATAGCCACTCCTGACAGAAATTCAGCCATTTTAGGCCTGTACTGGGGGAAAGGCAGATAAATACACAGCATTATTTTCACCGCTATCCTTGGAGGAATATGTGGACTGGCAATATTATGTTTATATGGAAAGGATACCATTGGCCTGGAACATTAACCTTCCCTTCATTCCTATTAATTCCGGCTTATGGAGAGGTGTACAGGTTTTACTTTGCAAACATGGGCCTGAACATACAGGCCAAAATAAAGCTGCTTCGGGTCACTTTGGAGTTATGCTGTTTAAATGGCACACACATTTTAAGAGGCCAGAAGCTGCACCAAACATGGCTTTGGCACAGTTTATGGCCTCTTAGAACGCATGCAGCATTTAAACAGCTTACCCCCAAAGTGATCCAAAGCAGCTTTATTTTGACCTATCTGTTTGGGCCCCATGTCCTTTTTTAAGCCCATTTATACCTTACTCCGTGGAACTCACTGACAACAAAACCAGTTCCTAATGGGACAGATTCAGCGTCTATCATGACACTAAATGAGGGTGGGCAAATGTAGTCCTCCAGATGATTTTTAAGGTCACTAAAGTCCCAAAGTATCCTTTCTTGTGATAGGTGAACTGGCATATACACACAAGTGCATATACACCCATAGACACTAATTAGGGTTGCTAGGCTAGATCTGGAATAGGGCTACTGTAACTCTAACGCTTCAGATCTTGAAGCAGGACCAGATACCGTAAAACAAGTAGGAAGAGGGTGCCTATTCTCCCTCATCTTCCACATCCAAACTTTATACTATATATATCTTTTCCCTCCCAACATGGCTCTTGTTTTGCCGACAGAGCACAGGTAGAGGTGGCACAGAGGCACCAGGGACAAGAACAGAGCTGGGTGCTCCTCCCTGCCCTTTCCCCCTATTGTCCATCAGGGAAGCAAGAGCTATGTTGGGAGTGGACTGCTGTGACTGAAACTTGGACATTTGAAGGCAAGGGATGACAGGTACTTTGTCCCGCTCTATAATCTGTTAAGGAGTCAAGTTACTGTAGCCCTGGCCTGGATCTAATCTGGCAACCACAACTGTGATGTGAACAGCTCAAGTGAAATTTAGGAATACAAAGGGGTGGTTTATTTCAATGTTATGTCTGTGCATACTGGAAAGAGGGAAGAATTTGGATTTAAAGCGTTAGGTGCTGGCCTTGACTTTTGGAACATTATTGCAAATTTGATGCACTCTTTCCGATATTGGGTGGCCTGGCTTCCATCACGACTTGGAAACATTTTTGAACCACATTTTCTAGATTGCTCCAACCAACATGATCACTGGCTGTGCTGGTTGTGAGATTCAGGAAATTTAGCTTAAAAATTCTAATTTATCCAAGTTTTGCTCTATTGATACAACATCCATGACAAGATAAAGTGGTTTGTATTATACCTCTGTAATAGGAAAGCCCAGAGAGCCTGGATACTGGCAGGCCTTGTGGAATGAATTATGAGAACACTTCTAATGTGCAAAAGAAGATAATCGTGGGCTTATTCCATTGTTATATGTTTCTTTAGAGACAGATGCTATCTGTGTTCTAGTAGGTTCTTCATAAATGATGCTTAGTGAAGAATAGTGTTCTGTTTCAGTGCTATTTTTCATAATGAGTACCCAAAATCTTAGAACCAGTGAATCAATGGAATTTACCTATGTGTTTACTTACCATTCAATAATTGATTCAATGGGCCTGTTCTAGTTGGGATCAATCTATAGGATTTAGGCCAGTAATTTTATTGACAAGTGTGATTTATTTGTTGGGCTGGTTCTGTTTGTTCTATAGGACTGGTGTCGTATAGCTTACTATTGTAATTTTAATTGTTGTCAGTCACCTTCTAATAATATGTATTAGAACTATGGGATATAAATAAGCACCCTCCTCCTCCTTCCCCTCCTTGTGGTAAGCTCAGTTCTCATATTCAGTACCTTTACAGCTCTCTGTATGGCCACTATACTGTCATTTAGAACTTACTGCTCATCTTTTCCTTCAGACCTATGGAACTCATCACTGAAATAGGGGTGTAGCTAGGGGGAGAAAGCATAATGAAGTAATCCACCTCATAAAGTAAAAAATTGTGCTCCCTCAAATAATTTTTCCTTTAGTCACCATATTTCTAGCATTGCAGAGAGTGAGACACTGAAAATCATGCACACTTAAAACTTTTATGTCCATTGCGTTTACACTCCTTTGGTCACTTTCCATGCCCGCCCCCCTTTCCCATATGGTTAAACTGTTTTTCTAAATGCTCAAACCAAGTTTTACATTGCTGCAGTGCTAGAGGTCTGGGGACTGAAGGAAAATTTCATGACTGGACCAGAGTCCTTAGTTGGTGGAGTAATGCCCTCAGTTTGTCCCTCTTGCAGCTATACTCCAGCTCTGAAATTATCAACATAACTTTATATATTTGATATCTTAGTAGCATTAGAAAACTGAGTAGAAAGAGATATCAAAGAGAACTCAGTAGCCCTCCCTTGCTTCATTATAAATCAATGTCTCCTTTCTGAGTCAGGTTTCACCCCACAAACCATTTTCTATACCTTTCAGGCTTAAGTATTAACCCAAGTCTAGACATGAGTTCCTTGGTTCATTAATTAAAGCTCCTTCTCCCTTTGAAAGACCATCACAGATGCTAGTTGGGATTTGATCTCTTGCATGGCTTTGATTTTGTTTTGTTTTTTAAAATAGGTATATCAATGTGGTCCTTCTACTTCCACATAGTTCCCAATGATTCTGTTCAGGATCTGACAGTTTTCCATTCAACTTTCCCTATGGGTCAGAAATCAATCATGATTCAGGCAAGGAGAGAAGGGGGCATTTGGTATTTAGACACAATGAGTGATTTGCCCTTGTTTTGGAACCAGTACTGTCCTTTCATTTAAAATTACACATTTATACACAGATAATTTGAAATGACCATGTGTCTTGAGGGTAAGATACTTGGGCAAGTGATTTCACAGCTGGCATTTAGAGTGCTTAATACTTATATTCATTTATGAATGCCACAGCATTGCTTATGCCAACATATTAGCGAATGTTTGCAGCACACAATCACCCTTGCTGATCTTGTCTATATGTATAGGCAGGCACTGAGGTAGCTGGTCAAGCTGGAGAATAAGAGTGGGAATATGTCAAGAATTTTGTTTTTGACCTTGCTAGTAAAGACTGCAAGATTATACCAGGTTAAGCATACATTCACTAGACAGTACAATGCCATGGATGCAACAAGCAATGGTATAGGCAAGGGTCCCACTCCAGCACTGTTTTCTGTATGTGCTGAATCTTAGAAATCTGATTGCTTGTACAAGGCTACACAAGTATCTGATCAGCCAGTCATGATGTGGAATGAATGAAAGGCGTGTGTGAAAAATGCCTTTACAACTGCTCAGCCAATCAATTGAAGATGCACTATTAGTGCAATAGAGCATAGATTTTAAGGAAAGCACAATTGAAAAGAGTGGGTCTCAAAGATGATACAAGAGAAAGGCACGAGAAAACATAACAAAAGTCACTGGGCTGATCCATTAAAAGGCTTTGCAGATGTGGTTTTTCAGGCAGAATTACAAAAGAGTACCTGGAGTAGCATTGACAGATTAAAAAATGGGGAACAGTTATAGGAAGCAGAATAAGGAAAAGTATGATTCATGAAGACAAATTCAAAATTTCCTATTCTCTGCTTTGCCAAGTAGATTCTATTGTGGCTTTGGAGGAGAAGCTTAAGGTGTTTTGTTCTGTGACATTTGCATACCAATTGTAAAACAACCATACTAGCTGAGTAGGTGGTGAACAGGCACAAGGTATTTGCAGTAGCAATAATGTGACACCCCTTAATATCCAAAATTTTGTAATCCAATCGTATTCAAAATTTAGAACTGCTTTGTCTTGCCTTGGCCCAATCCAGGCTTCTTCTTTACACTTCCTGCTTTATACATCCTTACTTTCAGATCCAAACCAAAGTTGCCAGCCTCCCCACAAACCAGAAGCTGTAATGTTGCAACCTGTTCCTTAGACACATTTCTCTCATGGCCCATGTGCTCCCAACAGGACACTTAGGAAAGGAACACTTTGCATGATAAGCCTGCAGCAATGCCATATAGCCTGTCTATTTTTATCTTGCTCTTCTTTGTAAATCACATACATTTTGTCCTGTTACACTTAATAAACAGTAGCTGCTTCATTTTTATTATTGTCTCAGTGCAGACACAGCAAAAATGCAGTGATCTTGCATTAGCGTGATGAAAAGTTGCTGGAGCTTTTAAATGTCATTTTAAAAATGACAAACACATCAAAAGTCCTGGAAGGCAGAATTATTTCCTTCTCTTGAAACCTTTATGTACACTGACAGCCAGGAAGACAATATCCTTCTATACATGTTTACCCCAAAGCAAGTTCCACTGTGTTCCCTTTCCCTAGGTGAATATGCTTTACTTCTCCTGGAACTTATATACTGTGTGTTGTGTCTGCATGTCTGCTCTCTCCCCGTCTTCCTCCCTTTCTCTCTTTGTGCCTCCAGAGGTGGGGGAAGTCTCTCAAAGTATTGAAAGTTTCCATTTTTTTTTTGTTTTGGTTGTACTTGCTTATTTACAAGTTCCATATATTCCCTTTGTTGAAATATATCAGGTTTCCCTCTTTCCATCCCTCCCTCTGTTTTGTCCTTTCCCTTCTCTGTCCTACTCATCATGTGTCCTGTCCCATCCAATCTCATGCAACCTTTCAGAAACTGTTTTTCACCATTTCCCATTCAGCCTGTATTATTATTATTATTATTATTATTATTATTATTATTATTATTATTATTATTATTATTATTATTATTATTTTATTAATAATAATTATTCAGGAGTTATAGTCAAAGTGCATTACACTAGTTAAGCATCAGGATCACTTTATTTTAGTGCTAACATTCCTTGCACCCTTGCTTGATCTTCCTGTGTCCTGGAAACAATAGCTGTGTCTACTAGTGGTAGCCATCTTTACTGCTTCCAGGGCCATGTAGAAACACAGCCAAGCACAGATACATTTTATTTCAGTGAACACTGGGTTAATTTACACAGTCCTTAGGAGTGGGGATGAAAATGGGTAATGGTAATGAATAGAAGAGCAGTAGAGTGGTCAGAGTGCAACACTGGGATTTGAGAGGTCTGGGTTCTAGTTCTGCATAAGCTGTGAAACTCACTGGATGCCCTTGGGACTCACCTACCTGCACAGGTGAGAACAAATTGGGAAGCAATAATAATAATAATAATAATAATAATAATAATAATAATATTACTTACCTGCCTCTCCTCATGGATCAAGCCAAGGAACAATGACAATTAACAGACAACATCAGTTGAAAGACATCAGTCAAAACACACATCAGTTTAAAAGGACAAATGAGATGTAGACGTATTAAAAACAATCCACATTTAAAATTCATCATTTAAAATTCACAATTTAAAAATCATCTGGATAAGCCTCCCAGAAGGGATTGGTCTTTAATGCTCTTTTACATTCAGACAGTGTATTCAGCTGTCAGATCTCTTCCAAAAGAATACAGCTCAGGAATTCCCACACCCCTATGAACCTCCATGCCTCAGTAAATCTTAGTTTTCACCCTTTAATGGCTATGCGCTGACAAAGTCAACTCTGACTATTCCATGCCTAAGAAAACTGTGTGAAATTCATGGGGCTGCTATAAGCAGGCAAGCGACTTGAAGTTACTATAACACACACACATTAGGAACCGACAGCTTCAGCACCATAGACAGCGCTCTGGCTGGTAGATCAGACCCTATCTGACTGCTGATGCAGTAGATCAGGTCTCCCAAAGGAAGGATTTTGAAGAACACTGAAAAGGTGTTTTGGTTCATATTCAAGAGAACTTAAGCATAGCTATGTTAGATGGGGCTTGCCCAAACCTCCATCAAGAGAACAAACCTTGTCCTACTTAGAAAGTAAGTGACTTTCTGGAAAATGCTATGGAGTGAAAATGATTCTCACAGCCTTTGCCCTTTCTTGTTACTGTTTCAGTTTCAGAACAACTTGTTAGTATGTGTTTCCTAATATTTGCAACATTTAGGGACCTGTTGTTGTTGATTGTTAACCAAGATACTTTAAACTGTAGCTCTATAGGGGCTGAAACCATGGGAAAG
>NC_056523.1:121424194-121624148 GCF_019175285.1 Sceloporus undulatus | reverse complement strand
TAATAATAATAATAATAATAATAATAATAATAATAATAATAATAATACATGTCCTCTAGTATGCCATGTATTCCTGTGTATTACTTCATAGCAGAAGGGAGTTGGACTGGATGGTCCTTGAGGGTCCCCTCAACTCTACTATTTCTTGTTGGGGCTTCAATCACAGTTTATTTGTTGACACTGGGCTTTTTTTTTGCCTTTTGTGTGTGTGCCTTCAGGTTTTTTTAAGCATAGGAATGTTCTTTAAACCTCTGCCAAACTTCCTTTTGAGATGGTAATTGAGTTTGAAATGCAAAGTAATTAGCGTAATTATTCGCCTTGTCTTTTATTGTCATTCAGAGAAATCTGTGAAAAATATTTCGCTGGCTGCTGAAAGGGAGAGAAGAAATCACCTTTTGGAAGGGGCATTTGTGGGAAGAATATTTTTTAAAAAAATTATCCTCAAGGTTTCACTGACCGAGGAGAAAAACATGGGTTTCTCCAATCACTAGTATTCCCTTCCTTCCTCTGCAGAATCCAAGGGCTGATCTACTGTAAAGCCCTTGAAGCTACACTCTAAATCTATTCTGTGCTTCACAGGCAGAGGGCAGGATTGGAGAACCATCTAGTGATGTCCCCGTAGCCAGATGCACAATAATGACATCATTGCTGAAATGCCATAGAGCTCCCCTGGGGCCTCAGTGCTTTTGTAATCATAGTCCATCTGGCTATGATGTAGCCAGACATGGGTTAAAGGTATTTACAGTGTGTTGGAGGAAGTGTTTATGGCTCAGTGTAGCATAAGTTTGTATGAAAATATTTACAATATGTTGAGGAAATGTTGGATTGAAGCCCTTGTAATATCACCCTTGCGTCATCACCAGTGGTTGCCCTGTAACATCACAAGTTCCTTAATCTCATGTTTTGGCCTTAAAAGTTCAGGGCCCAAAATAGATCTGACCTGGCAACCTATTGTGTTTGTATATATATAAGACTGCACCACTGGTTTAGACATTTTGATCACAGCTTTGCTACAGTGGTACAGCCCATTTTTCCAGCTGTACAAGATTAGGTAAATAACTGAAGCCCACTGTTATGTTGACACAAAGCCCTTACAGCAGAATGTCAGAAAACATGATGGTGTCATAGAATTGCAGGACTTCCTGCAGTCATGGTGGTTAATACTATTTTAGCAGCAGTGAATTGATATTGTGTTTGAAGTAGGGACTGGAGAATTTATTTAAAAATAGTGCTGAGATGCTCTATCATTTTGTAGAGTTGCCACTGTTTTAGTAACTGCTCTAACTAAATGTATTGTGTCAGCAGACTGTAATACACACAGACACTTGTAACAGGTCACCAACTGACTAAATGTCACAGTTAATATCTACATTTCCTCTGAGTCCCATTCCTGAAAGGTGAAGCTCTTATTCATTTGAATCCATGCTCTCAAATGTGGCATTTCTTTTGTAGGACAACAAAAGACCAGCAGTTGTTTTTCATCTGGATTATTAATTATCCATTGTTATTAAAATGGAAAAGACCATCCTCCCTCTCAAACTGTATTATATTCAGGCAAAATAAATTTATTTAGTCATCTCCTGTTAAGTATATCTCAGATTCTCTTTGTCTTCTTTTCTTTTGGATTCAAGAAATCATTGCAGCAAGTTTGCATTAGGAGCTTCAGAAAGCACAGAAGAAGAAAAAAAAGACATAAGTAAACCTCTCAGGGAAGGATAGGTGCCATCCTTAAAAAGGCTGTTTCCTTAGTATCCACCAACCTCTTCTTATTTGCAGGGGCTGTCCAGAGGAGGGTGTCTGAAGTTTATCTTAGGTTCTAGGCAGATATGTAAGGAAAAAGACAATCCTCGAGCAATGGCTTCACTAGGGGTGGGTGGGGTGTGTGTGCCCCACACCAGGTGACACCCTAAGAAGGGGTGAAACCACTGCTCCTCAAACATCTGCATTTTGGCAAAAATGGGTTGTAGCATTTGCTGTATCCCTTTAAATAGAGTGAATTGAGGCTCAGCAGAAAGAGGCTCAGTGGGAAGTGAAAGGAGAGGCCACAGATTATTTTTTAAAAAATACAATTTCAAAATTTAATTTTTAAAAATTTTAAAAATTTTCTTTAAAAACATCACATTTTACCACTTCACTTTAACCACATGAAACTATGCATAAGAAAACACATTTATTCTGGGTGTATGATATTGTAATTTAAAGGCTTAATTTTAATTTGCTAGATGTTTATGTCACAACTATTACCATAACATTCAGTGATATATGGGAATCATGATTTATGAATAAATTAGTACAAAAACATTACTAAGGATTCTGTATGAGTATGGTATGGGAGTTACTGCACTGGATGATGCCAACTCTAGTGATGCCACTGTTCTTGTGATTGTTGTTGTTGTGAACATTGCTCCTTTAAGATTGCTTCAGGGCTACCAGTTTAGATTGTGGGAGAAGAATAGTGGGAAGACTTTTGTCTTTTCCTGTTATAACCCCAATCCAAACTGAGTTCCCTGCAGTTGTCTTTGGAGAACAAAACCTTTCAGTAATGGTACTCCACAGATCTCTCACATCATGTCTAGTGTGGCCCTCAGAATGAGTGTGCATGTGCCAGAGTTTAACGGAAAGAGAAAAAAATCATGTCTTTCTTTACATCAGTCTTCCTCAATTTGGTGTCTTCCAGATGTTTTCTACTTAAGCTCCCCTCAGCCCCAGGACAGGGGCCAGGAATGCTGAAAACATCTGGTGGACATTAAATTGGAAAGCTGCCTCAGAAGTTTGGCTGAGCTTCCCCAATCTGTACAGTTTAAAGACAGACAAGGCTAAATCCATGTAGCAACTTTCCTTAGCAAGTGTATAGTATAAAAAGGAAGTGGGCAAAGGAGGTACCATATAGCATGGGTATTTATTTACCTCTTCAGTCACTGGTTTGATTGCAAATCCATGTGGAGCAACAGGTGCACTGATTGAACATGTCTACCATTTGCAAAACCTATAATATGGAAACATCCTGAAGGCTTTCAGTAGTATATTTCCCAGAACCCTGAGATAGTATGACCAAAGGTAAGGGATACTCAGAGTTGAAATGTGAAACATCTAAAGGAGCAAGGTTTGAGAACCACTGTTGCAAATGCTACAAAGTGTGTAAACAGACTGCATTTAATATAGTGCATTTAAAGTTTTCAGAATCTGCCAGTATTTAGGATGTTCTCCAGTAATCTTAAATATTAGCAGTTGTTACGGGATATCACTGCATTTAATGTTGGCAGGCTATTTGAGTGGATGGATCTTTTGTATATTGCTTGCTGCTTTGGAATGTTTAGCTTTGTTCCTCTAGTTTCATTTGAGAAAAATAAATCAAGACAACACAATAGCAGAAAACACCTGGATGCTCCTCTTTTCAGCTGCTTTTGGAAACTCTACCAAAGTCTTTTTTAATGCTTGTTCAGCAACTAATGTTTAATCAGGCCAGATTTTGAAATGAACAAAAAGCTCAGCCAATCCTGAGTAGATTGTAAAGACAGGCAGAGTACATTTTAACTTCATGAATGATGAGGATAAGAAAGGTGTGCTGCCCCGCCTAACTTCTCTTCACTCTAACCATCACAGCCAAGGTGGGGAGATGATGGGATTTGGAGTCCAACACTACATGGAAGGCCAGATCTTTCCTGTATCTGTGTCTCCTTCCTTGGAGGTCTTTAAGCAGAGGCTGGATGGCCATCTGTTGGGGATGCTTTGAATTGGATTTCCTGCATGGCAGAGGGTTGGACTGGATGGCCCGTGCGGTCTCTTCCAACTCTATGATTCTATGAAACAAATCCTTTGGCAGCTTTCCTTGCCATACTCAGTACTCAGAAGGAAATTATACCCTACTATAGCTGAGGAACAAAGCTGGGTGTAACGACTGGTGAAGACTGTTTGAGAGTAGCTGTAACTACTCCGCCTCCCACTTTTTAGACACACTAAAAGGTACCTCGAGAGATTAGGTTTTCCACCTCCTTGCTAACTTTTCCTAGGCAGGTGAAGATCTTTTTGTTCCAGCAGGCCTTCGAGGGCTGGCTGCTCAGGAAGTAAGACCTTTTCACGTAGTGTGTTATTTCTATATGTTCTTCTTTCTAATAGTTATGATTTTAATTGCTTTAATTATTTTATTCATAATTTAATTATATTTTAAACTTGCAAAACATGCAATTCTTTTAGCTTTATCTATTTTAATTTTTGTAAGCTGCCTTCCCTGGGGAAAGGTGAGAAAAAAAATTATAGTAATAATCATAATAATGCTTTCCAGTTTGCAGCCTGAAAAGACAATAAAAAGTAAAAAAAAAAAAAAATAGTCACGGCATAAAACCTGATGTAGGATATCCATGGGTTTAAAGAGAAGATCTTATAAGATCTCCCTCCCCAACCCTTAAAAGGAGGAGTCAGAGTATTTGAGTCTGGCTGCAAGGCTTAACAATGTGCCCAGTGACATTTGTGTGTATCTGTTTTCAAGTTGCCTGCTGACTTATGGTGATCCCAGAAATTTTATAGGAATATTCAAAGGTGATTTGCCATTATCTTCCTACTAGCCTATAGCACCAAGCACTTCAGGGTTATATTCCAAGATGAGATGGGATCTGGTGCTTTCAGGGTATTTAGGCCTCCAATGTCATTTCCACACAGTTTAAACTATGCCATTTCCCAGGCTGTTATTAGCTGTGGAGGTGAAAATGACAATTCTCTTTACTTTCACAGCTTAATAATAATAATAATAATAATAATAATAATAATAATAATAATAATAATTTATATTTATATAATTATTATTATTTATATTCCGCTTATTCACTTGGAATCCAAGCAGATTACAACAATAAAACAAGATACATCAAAAGCTGCTATTAGCCACATGGTAAAAAAGAGGTAGGTAGAATGAGTGAACCAGAGGGTTGAAACACTGTAGCTCATGCCATGGCCAATAAGAGCAAATTAAGTCAAAGAAGTTTCAGTCTGATCCAACACCATAACCCACCCATAGTTGCTTTTAACCTAAATAAATAAATAAATAAAATGTCCAAGTCTTTCCCATTTTGAGTGCTTTCATGTGAGGTTTTTTTTTTAAAGTATGCCATCTATTGAATTTTACAGGAGCATCAAACAACATCATCCTTGCAACTTTCCCTTGTTTTTTCCACCACTTCTGTCTATTTTTTATGACCTGGAAAAATCTGCAATGGAGTAAAAGAATATTTGCATAGAGCCTTTTACGGTGGACCCTTGGTATATGATGGGGTTTGGTTTCAGGAGATTATTATTATTTATTATTATTATTTATATTTCCTGCCTCTTCCTGCGTATCGATCCTGTGAATACCAAAATCCATGAATGTTCAAGTCCCATTAAATACAATGGAATAGTGAAATCTGTCCCTAATATTGCTGTTGTTGCTGCTGCTGTTGTTGTGTGCCTTCAAGTAATTTATTACGTAGACAACCTTAAGGCAAATCTGAGTTTTCTTGACAAGTTTCTTCAGAGGGGTTTTGCCATTGCCATTCTCTGAAGCTGAAAAAGTGTGCACAGTCAGTTTTTATGCTTGAGCATGGATTCAAACCTTGGTCTCTAGAGTTGTTGTCCAATGCTCAAACCCTTACATCATGCCAGTCTTTCAAATAATCTCTCTAATATAAAATAGTAAAATCAAGGTTTTCTTTTTTTTCTTTTTTTTTCTTTTTAAAAAACTATTTAAGCCATGGATGTTTGAATCTGTGGATAAAGAATCTATGGATACTGATGGCCAACTGTAATACCTAACAAGGGCGTGGTACATACCGTCAACAAGCAGCTTATCTGCACTGATTTTAGGGTTAGGGACCGCGCGGCAACTACACAGTCCCTAAGCTTAATACGTGCCGGAAGTGTTATGCCACCATTGTGACATAAACGACGTGTGGCACCTGCACGTCGCTGTACGTTGCTTATGTAATAAGTGCGCCATTGTCGTACTCATTACGTCCGCCCAGCAGTGGAAAAAGAACCTGCTTTTCTCGGGTTCTTTATCTCTGGAGGGAAGCCACGCGTGGTTACGGCTTCCCTCCAGAAGAAAAAAGGTCACCAGCAGGCCACCCTTTTGGGCTGGTCTGTCCCAGGCCAAGAAGAGTTTCTCTATCTAGAAATATACTTGTCTCTTTTGGCCTTAAAGGGACATTCCTGGCAGAATCAATGTTCTTAGTCACCCTTGGAAAGAAGAGCTTATGGGTCCTTTCAAACTAATGACAATTCTTAAAACAGAGCTCCTCACTTAGAGCCAGTTGGTGCTTCTCCCTGTCACTTCTGGATCCATACACAACCTCTCCTTTTCGATTCCTATAAAAGGCATTGGGAGAGGGGAGGATGAAGAAAGCTGTATGACATGGTAGGCAACTTAGCCAGTCAACATTCAGCTTTCCTGTAACCACAGACAACCTGCCCAGTTATCAAAGCGATCTTTTTAGTGCCTTCTCATTTGGCTCTGCATGTTGAGCCCCAGCATGAGTGTAACCCAATTGCTGGGGTCCAGGAAGGACATGCACAAATTAGTGTATTTTAGGGGAATTATAGTATTAGCTCAAATGAGAGATATAGTATGGCTGGGGAAACAGTAGTCTTGGGATGGCAACCCAACTATACCAGGTCTGAATCACACAGAACTCCAGAGGCAGTTTCAAATAGTGTTTTGTATTTTTATTAAGGGAGATAATGAACACACACAAGCACACATACATTCAGGCACACACACACACACACACACACACACACACACACGGGCTAAGGAAGCAAAGATGGGAGACTTGAAATAGGGTTAAGGCCTTATTCTTGCTTCACAGAAGGAAAAGGGGAAAAGCCAGCAGAAGGAGGAAGGGAAACAGCCAGCCATGAGGTAAGGGAGAATCCAGTGGGACAAAGAAAGAGAGGGGAGGCAAAGTCCATCTCAACCCCCATTCTAGCCCCACGGAAGGAAAAGGGAAGCAGCTGGCCACAAGGTCAAAGGAGAGACATAGATGAGACTTTAGAGGAAATGCAAAAAGAGCCCAGAGACAGCTGAGGAAAAAAAGAAGAACATGAGGGGAGAAGGGAAGCAAAGGGAGGAAGGAGGAGATGCGTAGAGGAACAACCAATTCCACAACAAAGGGGTGTGCGTGTAATAGGAAACAGTTACTGGGCACCAACAGTACTGGTGGTTGTCATTAAAGAAGAACTACAGTGACACCATAGCTAACACTTGTTAGCACTGCGCAAAGGGAGGTGAAGGTGGCCCTCGTTGCGTAACTCCCTCATCTAGTAAATCTTATGATGAGACATTACAAGTGAGACACAGGCAGGATCAGAGCACCAACAGAGAATTAAGAAAAAATAAAGATGGTGAGACAAGTAGTAGACATACTCAGAAAGACAAATGCAATCAAAAACAACACTACACATAAAATTCGGACTTGGAATGTGAGAAGCATAAGCCAAGGGAAGCTAGACATAATCAAAATGGAAATAGACCGCATGAACATAGCAGTACTGGGGGTGAGTGAATTAAAATGGACACGAATGGGCCACTTTGAATCGGACAACCACACAGTGTTCTACTCAGGAAATGAAGACATGAAGAAACGGGGTGGCTTTCATACTAAGAAAAGATTTGGTGAAAGCAGTCATAGGATACAATGCAAAATCAGACCGAATCATTTCAGTAAGGCTACATGGGAAACCAATGAATATCACCATAATTCAAGTATATGCACCAACCACTGAGGCAGAACAAGAAGAAATTAATAGATTCTATGAAGGAGTACAGGAAGAAATTGACAACACACCAGTACAAGATATCAAGCTGGTTGTTGGAGATTTGAATGCCAAAGTCGGAAGCAAAAAGGATTTGAAAACAGTAGGCAGATTCAGATTAGGCATAAGAAATGAAGCAAGTGAGAGTCAGATTTTTGTGAAGTCAACAACCTATTAATTGCTAACACACTTTTTATCCAACCAGAAAGAAGGTTATACACATGGCCATCACCAGATGGCCAACATAAAAATTAAATAGATTATATAATTGGAAATAAAAGACGGCAAAACTCCATGCTGGTGGCCAAGACAAGACCAGGTGCTGATTGTGGTACAGATTATGATTACTAATATAAAAATAAGAGTAAAATTGAAGAAGAAAACAAAACCAGTCATCATTCCAAAATATGATCTAAACAATATCTCCATTTAATTCATCGACAGTGTAAGGGACAGATTTGCATTACTAAGCATAATTGACTGAGAACTGGAAGAGCTTTGGTCTGAAGCCAAGGACGTGATAAAAGAAGAACGCAGACAGACACTTTCAATGGGCAAAAAGAAGGAGAAAAAAACACGGATGACAGATAAAACATTTCAAGCAATAAAAAAAAGCAGAGAAGCAAAACAAAAAGGAGATAGGAACAAGCTAAGAACCATGAATGCAACAGTACAATGGCTAGTGCATAAAGATAAAGAAAACTACTACAATGAGCAGTGCAGAGAAATAGAAGACAATAAAAAGGGGAGAATGAGAGACCTATTCCACAAGATCAGGGAAATCAAAGGAAAGTTCAAACCAAGGGCTGGGACACTCTATGACAATAAAAATAACACAATTCAAGACCAGGATGGAATAAAAAGATGATGGATGCAATACACAGAAGAACTATATAAAAGAAATGACAGAATTAAGGATGAAATGAAGAGCCATATGAAGATGAATTCCAAATTCTAATAATTGAGGTGGAAGCTGCAATAAGAGAAATAGTTAAAAACAGGTCACCAGGAACAGATGATATTCCAATTGAGCTGCTGCAATCCACATTGACAGTCAACTATGGTGCTAACATATGTCAACAGATATGGAAAACAAAACTATGGCTGACAGACTGGAAACAATCAATATACGAGGGTCATTCAACAAGTACTTAGCCTCACTGCCCGATGGCGCTGCTGTTACAAAAGAGTTTTACTATTGTGCAGTACATTCTTTTAGAAGCCTACTGTCAAAGTTTCCATCAATTCCCTTCATTTGTTTTGTTTTGATAGCCTTTGGAAGCGAGCATGTCGGTCGATTTTACAAAAATGGAAAAAGAGCAGTATTGTTCGGTGATTCGATTCTTGTTTTTGGAAGGGAAAACGCGCAGCGAAATCAAAGAGTGCTTGGATGCTGTGTACGGTGACTCTTCTCCTTCGATGGCGACCATCAAGAATTGGTTCAACGAGTTTGATCATGGCCGCATGTCGGTTTTTGATGAGCCACACCCAGGTGCCCCGAAAATGGCTACTATGGAGGAAAACGTAAAAAAATCCATGATTTCATGTTGGCAGACCGCTGATTGAAGGTTCGCAAGATAGCTGAGACTGTAGGCATCACAGAAGGAATGGTGCATCATACTTTACACAAAGAACTGGGCATGAGAAAGCTGTTGGCGCGATGGGTGCCGCGTTTGCTCACACTGGACAACAAGTGCAACCATGAGACCACATCGGCAACGTGTTTGCCGTTGTTTAAGAGCAATCCGGTGGCGTTCTTGCATCGCTTCAAGACCGCCGACGAAACATGGATCCACTGGTACACACCAGAGACCAAGGAACAGTCGAAACAGTGGACTTTACCCGGCAAACGTGCTCCGAAGAAGGCAAAGACTGTCCTATCGGCCGGAAAGGTGATGGCCACCGTTTTCTGGGATTCACAAGGTGTGATCCTCATCGATTACCTTGAGAAGGGTAAAACAGTCACGGGGCTCTACTATGCTGACTTATTGGGCCGATTCAATGCTAAATTGAAGAAAAAACGACCCCGTTTGGCGAAGAAAAAAGTGCTGTTCTACCACAACAATGCGCCGGCTCACACCTCCGCGGTCGCCATAGCCAAATTGGTCGAATTGGGTTACGAATTGCTGCCCCATCCACCGTATTCTCCAGATTTGGCCCCCTGTGACTTCTTTTTGTTTCCAAACCTGAAAAAGTCACTCGCCGGGAAAAGATTTGGGTTGAATGAGGAGGTCATCGCCACTACGGAGGCCTATTTTGCAGACCCTGGGAAAACATATTTTTCAGACAGGTTGAAAAAGTTGGCGCATCGCTGGGCCAGGTGTATCGAACTAAAAGGAGACTATGTTGAAAAATAAATTGCCACTTTTCCTAAATTTTTGTTTTTCTTTTGTAGGCTAAGTATTTATTGAATGACCCTCGTACATCCCCATCCACAAAAAAGGAGGCACAAAAGATTGCACAACTATAGAACTATAGCACTAATATCCAATGCAAGCAGAAGTATGCTCAAAGTTCTACAACATAGACTCCAACCATATATAGAGAGAAATACCAGAAGTCCAAGCAGGGTTCAGGAAAGGAAGAGGCACAATGGACCACATTGCAAACATATGACGGCTAATGGAGTGCACCAGGGAATTTCAAAAGAAAATCAGCATGTGCTTTATAGACTACAGCAAAGCCTTTGACTGCATAGATCATGAAAGGCTATGGAACACTCTTAGACATGGAAGTGCCAACACATTTGATAGCCTTGATGAGGAATCTGTACTCAGGACAAGAGGCTACTGTCAGAACAGAACATGGAGAAACAGAATGGTTCCCAATTAGCAAAGGAGTCAGACAAGGCTGCATCTTATCACCCTACTTGTTCAACTTTTATGCAGAATGTATTGTAAGAAAAACAGACTTTGACACAGAAGAAGGAGGAGTTAGGAGGAAGGAATATCAACAATCTGAAATATGCAGATGACACCATAATACTAGCAGAAAACCTCAAAGACCTGGAACAACTACTAAGAAAGATCAAGGAAGAAAGTGCAAAGGCAGGCCTATTGTTGACCATAAAGGGGAAAAAATGACCACAGAGAGCCTACAAAAATTGAATTAGAAAATGAAGAAATAGAAATAGTAAAATAATTCTCATACCTTGGATCAAACATTGATAGAAATGGAGACTGCAGCCAGGAAATCAGAAAAAGATTAAGAATGGGAAGGACAGCTATGAAAGAACTAGAGAAGATCCTAAAATGCAAGGATATACAACTGAGTACAAAAGTTAGAATCGCACAAGTCATTGTATTCCCTATTGCCATGTATGGATGTGAAAGCTGGACTGTTAAGAAGGAGGATAGGAGGAAAATCAATTCATGTGAGCTGTGGTGCTGGAGAAGAGTGTTAAGGATTTCATGGACAGCCAAAAAGACAAACAAATCAGCCCTGGAGCAGATCAAGCCAGAAATCTCCCTAGAAGCCAAGATGACAAAACTCAGGTTGTCATACTTTGGACAGATCATGAGAAGTCATGAATCATTGGAAAAAGCAGTAATTCTAGAAAGGTAGAAGGAAGTAGAAAGAGAGGAAGACTGCATGCAAGATGGATGGACTCTATTAAAGAGATCACAAGTATGAGTTTGCAGGAGTTGAGCAGAGCAGTGGAGGCAGAAGATGTCTCTATCTGATCAGCAGGGTTGCCATGGGTCGAGATTGACTTGAGGGCAGTTAACAACAAACAGCAAAATGGTGATACATTACCAATGTGGATCTTGATTCCAATTGATGGGAGTCTGGAATGGAGAAGACTGAATAGCTACAGCAGTAAAAAAAAGGGGGGGAGGGGTTAGCCAGTGTATTGAGGAGCCTAGTCTAGCCAAACTGACATAGTGCCTGCCTACTTGCAAACTAGACTGGAGAAGGGCTGTTTTATTAGCTGTATATACACTCAGAATTGTGTCTTGGTGGCAGAAACCAAGGCTTGAAAGAATTAGAAGCTCTTCTAAATGGTTTACCGGGGGGAAAGAATAGTTTGGACCAGAAGCGGATACTTGGCGATTGCTGTAAACGTAGCAGACAAAAGGATTTGCCAGTGCTTCCTTATCTCTGGTAGTTTTGAGCAATCATCTTTGGCCACGATCCTCTTACTGCCCTCTGTAGACAAAAGGGATTATGTTGGAGACTTGGGCAATCCCATCATGGTGGGTGACTTCTAGAACCTAACTAGACCTAACTGTCCAGGAAAGATGCCAACAGACAGCTGATAAGAGTGTGCCAGGCAAAAGTAAACAAAAGCAAGGCTTTACAGCAGCCTCAGGAACCCTCTTCTCATGAGAGTCCCCAAGGTCCTCCCTGGAATTTTAAGTAGAATGCTACTGCAGTTTACTGTTTTGTTTTGTTTTGTAATAATGTGTATGTGTTGATGTTGTTTTAATTTGTTGGTTTTAATTATAATTGATTTAATAACTTTTAAAGGGGGGGAGGGAAACAGATTTTGATGTACACTGGTGCCTCGGGATACGAAATGATCGCGTTACGAAATTTCCGGGATACGAAAAAGTTGGATTGGAAAAAACTGTTCCGGGTTACGAACTATTTTTCGGGTTACGAAATTCATTTCGGCGCGAAATTCAAATGCGAAGCGCGGCTATAGGCTTTCCAGCGCTAACGGAAAGCCTTTTCGGGTTGCGAAATTTTTGGGTTACGAAGGGAATGGCGGAACGAATTAATTTCGTAACCCGAGGTAGCAGTGTATAATGTATTTTATTACTGTTAGCCACCCCAATTGACCTCAAAGGGGCGGGATATAAATATATTATTATTATTATTATTATTATTATTATTATTATTATTATTATTGAAACAGTTCCGAAAGCACAATACCAGTCCAGTGTCCAATAGAGCAAAAACAAAAAGCCAGTCCAAAGTCCAGGGTTCCAGAGGGCAGTTCCACAAATCCAGTCCAGGGTCAAGAGTGCCAGAGAGTAGGTCAATGAGTCCAGTCCAAGGTCAAGAGGTCTAGGTCCATCCTAGGAAGCAAGGAGTCCGGCAACAAAGTCCAAGGGAGTCAGAGAGAGCAGCTTTCACCAAAGAATGCAGATAGACTGACAAAGAGGCTCGGCATCTGCGAAGTGTTTATATCAGACCAACTCCTTATTGCAGCTTCTGGGTGATTAATGAGCCTTTCTCAGCTAACCTTCGGGAATGCCAAAGGCATGCCCTTTCAGTCATTCTTTGGCTGAAGATAGGCACCGCAGTATCCTGCTCCTCTATGTCTCCCAGGCCTGGAACCTCTGCTAGGGAAAGGCTGGGCTGCTGAGCCACAGGGTCCACTGGAGGTGATATAACAAAGGCGGTGTACAAACCGCCCGTTTGGGGAGGCCTGCACCCACCCCTTTCCCCGACAGATTGGGGCCTGAGCTGCCACAGCAGCAGCCCCGGAGGCCCCGATCCACCACTTTTCCTGGCCTTGGGGAAGCGGCAAAAGGCCGCTTCCCTGCGGCCTGGAAAAGGGTGTCCTTGGGGCTTCATGCCCCAAGTACCCCCCAACAGCGGCGTGGAGAGAGAGAAAGGGGCCGATTCTGTCTGTATCGCTGGTGTGGCCGTTTAAAGGTCGTGCCAGCAATACACACGGCAGAAGGAACTCCAAAACGGAGCGCCTTCTGGCGCCGCTGAAAGGGCGGCACAAGTGCCCTTCAGTGGCACCAAGATGTAACGGCCGTGCTGCACCATTTGGATGCAACGCTGCCATTACGCCAAAATGGCAGTACCTGTGTGAACAGGACACCACCATTTTGTACATACTCCGTACATACTAGGGTTGTGGGTGTCTAAAAGAGATGCCCCTAGGCAACCCTAGTACATACGGAGTATGTACAAAATGGCTCATCTGGACAGGGCCAAAGCTAGGGCCTGACTCAACCAACTCTCCAGGAGATGGGAGAGCAGAGCTGGGACCTGGCAGGGCAAAGCTGGGGCCTGGCTCAGCCTCAGGTTCCCCCTGCACCTGAGAGGCCAAGTCCTCATCCTCATCCTCATTGTGACTGGCCATGACACTAACTGGTTTTTCCACATGTAAGCAGGTCAGGTGTCTACAACAGGGTCATACCTAGGTCACACACACTCCAGCTTCTCTTTTTAATATTAAATTGATATGAAATATGAGGTAAAATTGTGGGCATAGTCCCAGGGTAACATGACCATATCTTCTTTGTTAAAGTAACAGTGTTAAAAATCTAAATGAAACTGTATGGAGTGTCCACTCCCCCAACAAGGAGGAAAAGTGGCCAAAGCATCCAGTATAAACCACAAGTATGGAACCATACAGTAACTTGGGATTTTTTAAAATTGCAATATATCCTGGATTTTCTCACCAACCTTCTGTGTAGGAATAAAATCTTGCTGCTGGTGATGGGAATTGCCATTGAATGTTCTGGAACAACAGAAACACAATACAACCCTTGCTTTCCCTAAACAATAACTCACTAATAATAAGTCTCCAATCACAACACCAAAAAGTCTTTTCCAATAACATTCTTCACTTTTCTCACTAGTACTTCACCAGATATTTTTAATAAGTTGCAGTGGTCTTGAAGACATGTTCTTATCACATACACACTGTTTGTTGTAAGGGACAGCCTGCATACATGAAACCGCTGGGAGAGGTCATCCGGAGACATGGGGCGCGGGGTTATCAGTACGCTGATGACACCCAAATAGTCTTCTCTATGTCTCCGACTGATTCAGTGACCAAGGATGGCATCTCTCCTCTTGTTGCCTGTTTGGAGTCGGTAATGGGCTGGATAAGGGAAAACAGACTCAGCCTGAATCCAGAGAAAACGGAAGTGCTCATGATAGGTTCTCCTGGTCCTGGGATGGTGGTATTTCCACCTGTCCTGAATAGGATCACGCTTCCCGTGAAGGACTCAGTACGCAGCTTGGGGGTGCTTCTTGATTCGTCGCTCCACCTTACCTCACAGGTGGATGCGACTGTCAGGAGTACCTGTTATCAGCTTCGGCTGATACGCCAGCTGCGTCCCTACCTGAGCTGGGGGGACCTTGAAACAGTAGTACATGCTCTGGTAACCTCTCGTTTGGATTTCTGCAATGCACTTTACATGGGGCAACCCTTGTACCATACCCGGAAGCTGCAATTGGTGCAGAATATGGCGGCGAGACTGGTCACTAATACATCCAGAACCAGTCACATAACACTGGTCTTAAAAGACCTTCACTGGCTGCCCATTCACTTCCGGGCGCAATACAAGGTGTTGGTTATTACCTATAAAGCCCTAAATGGCTTGGGCCCAGGGTACTTGGAGGACTGCCTCTCCCCATATAATCCACCCCGCACACTCAGATCAGCCGGGAAGCAAATGCTAAGAGTTCCGGAAGCTAGACTGGCTATTACCACCAGGAGGGCCTTTTCTACTTCGGCCCCCAAGCTCTGGCACTCGCTCCCCGGCGAGCTCTGCTCGCCCACCTCCTTAGACCAATTTAAGAAGGGGCTGAAAACATACTTATTCGAGCAGGCATACCCCTGACTCCTGAATGCTCTCCCTCCCCTCCTAACAGCATTGTTAAGCTGGCATGAGATATGGTATTGCTAATGTGTATATGGTTTTTTTAAATATATTCATGTTTTTAATTGTAAATTGTATATGTTGTTAAACCGCTTTGATCAATGGAATAGCGGTATATAAATAAAATTTTATTATTTTATTATTATTATTATTATTATTATTATTCTAGAATAGCCCATTGTCATTACATGTGCCAAAAGCAACAGAAACATTGGTCCTGTGTGCACAGGCCTAAAGGTCTACACACACACCCCCACCACCATTCTGGCATCATGCTATTGGCACAATGCATGTCCCAAACCCTGGTTCTCTTGCAAGAAGTCCAGAAAACATCTTATGCATTTCACATGAGAACAGTGGTATAACATTCTTATATTGAAACTGGAAATACAGTAGCATGGACATAGATACTGCAATATCAGCTTAAACATAGTTGTTAGTCTGAACTGGGTAGACCCATTGAATCGTCAAGCTTTGACTTACTGGGTTCCCATTGATTCAATGAGTTAGGACTACCATTTGGATTTAGCTCACTGAAAATAATACACTGAGGGCACATCCAGACAGATTAAAAAGACCAGAATGTCCCAGATTTTGTTCCTGTTTTTTCTGATTTTATTTTGTACATCCATACACATTTTGTTTATCCCAAAATATTTTCTGTCAGTTTCTGTCAGGTACAATAATAGACTTTTTAAAATACCAGTTTGCCATGTTGTTTAATTTATTGTTGTTGTCATTACCTGCCATCAAGCTGGCTTTGACTTATGATGACCCTATTGTCAAGGGAAAAAAAAAAGCAACATGGGATATACAGTAAATGAAATAAAACAATGTATGTGAGAGTCAGGATGACTCAGCAGAAGCCAATTGGGAACCACACAGGTGTAAATGGTAATACAATTATCAAGTCCTGAGTGCCAAGGACAGAAATGCAAAGTGAATAATTGGACACACCTGACAATTGTTAAGTGATCAAGGCTGAGATGATGAAATCATTAATTGTAGGATGAACCAAATAAGAGTGTACCGCCTACTGGTGGAAACAGACAACAGTGGGTGGTACCATATTGACTATAATAATGACATAGATCCCAATGTATTTTTGTGGTAGTAGTAGTGGATAGTGTAGTGGATAGAGTGAGGAGTAGAGTATTGTTGTGTTGGATAGTTTGGGCTGTATATAGTAAATAAAGTAGATCTTTTATATAAGACTACTGAGTTGTCTGGTGTCTTGGGTGAAGCTACAAGAACCAGCTGGATCCTGAAGAAGAGTGAAGACTTCTGTGGAAGCAAGAGTGAGAAGGCTTGGAGAATTTGTCAGGGTCTTCAGCCTGTTCTCTGTAACTCTGCTAAGCTATAACCACTGGCCAAAACTGGTCAGAGCGGTGCACAACCAGGTGGTGAGTTCCAGGCCAGAGGTGAAGAGCCACAACTCCCATCATCCCTGACACCTATGAATTAGAGACCTCCAAGTCCCCCTATCATCAACATTCCTGCACAGGTTTTGTGCACTCATGGAAGTCAAGGCTTCCTTCATTGAGTCTATCTATCTGGAATGCAGTCTTCCTCTTTGCCTACTACCTTCTACCTTACCAAGTATTATTGCCTTTTCTAGTGATCCATATCTTCTCATGATATGTTCATAGTGTGACAGCCTCAGTTTAGTAAAATCAGACTCTCAGCACAAAAGCTTGATGTCTCACAGAGTTACAGAGAAAAAGTAAGAGATTACCAAGGCATCTGCTGAGAACCAGAGATAAGTCCAAGTTGTCCATGGATCAGTACACAGTCCAGGTAGGCAGTCCAAAGGCTAGTTCAGTAGAGTAGTCAAAAGGCCAAGCTGGATTTAAGGCAAATGATCATGGAACATGTCACCAGCATTGCTTTGACCTTGAAAGATTGGTTGTCAGCAGCATTCTACTAGGGGAGGTGCTGGCTTATTTGTAGCCCATTGAGTCTCATGGGTGCTCACTAATTGTGGTGTGCTTCCTATATAAATGTTCTGAGCATCTGTGACTTTCTTTATCCTGATACCTCTCAGCTGGGGCAGATATATGTAAGTCTGCATCTTCCTCTGAGGGTTGTGGCTGCTGGGAATTCTGTTCCCGGGCCTGCTGAGAACTCTGTTCTTGTGGCTATCAATCTGACATGTCCTCTAGGCTCTCTATCAGAACCTTCATTCTCTAAGAGTCCATCCCAGGGTCCTGGAGACAAAGCATGACAGTCACCTTGGCTTCTATGGATAGCATAAACTTGACTTGCTCTAGGACTTGTTATTTCAAATGAGTTGATTTTCTTCCTGTCAGCTTTCTTCAGCTTTCACACACAAACACTGGAAATACAATAACATGGCCCCAATCCTAAAATTAGTATCATGATAGATCTTGACACTTTAGGATCCTGGTTCTTTCATAGCTAGCCATAAATCTTATGATTTCTTGACTGTAATCTCCATTCTGATTAATAATTGAGCAAAGGTGTGGAAAATCTTGAACTATTTCAATAACTTTATTGTCTAGTTTAAAGTTATATAAATAATCTATTGTCATCATTTTTCTTTTCCTAATGTTCACCTGTAATCCTGCCTTTCCACTTTCTTCTTGGACTTTCTTCAGTATTCATTCCAAGTCTTTGCTACTTTTTGCTAATAATATCATGCCATCTTCATATTTAATTGTTGCTGTTCCTTCCTCTTGTTTACATGCCTTCTTCCTTTGAGTCTAATCCTGCTTTAGGTATGATATCTTTAGCACACAAGTTAAACTGCTGGAGTGATGAAATGCAGCCTTACCTGACCCCCTTGCCAAGTGGAAACCGTCCCATTTCTCTGTATTCTGCTGTAATGGTAGCCTCTTGTCCTGAGTACAGGTTACACATCATGACAATTAAATACTGTGGCACATCCATTTCTTTAAGAGTGAGCCTTAATTTTTCTTGATCTACACAATTAAAGGCTCTGCTATAATCTAGAAAGCCCAGGCTGATGTTCTTTTGAAATTCTTTGGTGCACTCCATTATCCAACACATGTTTTCAAGATCATCCCTCATGTCTTTCTTTTTCAAATCCAGCTTGGATATCTGGCATTTCTTGCTCCGTATATGGTAAAAATCTTTCTTGTAGAATCATGAGCATCCCATTGCTTGCATGGGAAAGTACTGTAATGCAATGGTACTGTAGTTACTGCAATCCCTGGTGTTCGCTGTCTTGCAGACTGAAGTGTATATTGAGTTTTTCCAATTTGTGGGCCATGTTTTGTTTTGTTTTCCATATTTGTGGAGAGATTTTCATTTGAACTAAAGTAAATTCTGTCTCTGTAGTTTGATGCAGCTCTATTGGTATTCCATCTGCTCCTGATGAATTATTTATCCCAAGTGCTTTGTGTGGATCTTCCACTTCACTTTCTATATAATATTGGAGGGTTCTTTATAACCAACTGCAAACAAGACAAGACAAAAAAGAACAAGGAATAACGAAGCAAGAGAATGAGCAGGATAAGTCAGCCCTTAGTATCCACAAGGGTTCCATTCAGGACCCTGCTGCAGATGCAAAAAATCTCAGGACCTCAACACCTGTGGTTTTCAATGCCCGCACATATGTGACGGTTTTGCTGTGGCCATATGCATGTGTGGCCATAAGGGGTAATGGTGCTTGTTGTCCACAGCTGCTTAAATTTGTGAATGGCAAGACTGTGGTTGGGGGTGGATGGGCTGTAGTTATTCTATGTATTGTTTCTATCAGCATTTTATTTATACTTGGTCATGTAATTTGTTTTCCTGCTGGTTATATAGCATCCCTACTCTTGGTTTAAAATTTCTTTTGATTTCTTGGATCTTCTATTTCTTTTTTAAAATATTTTTAGTAATATATACACACATAAACAATTCAACAAATATGACAATAAAATAACAATTTACATTTTACACCTTTAATGTAATGTATAATAATAATAATAATAATAATAATAATAATAATATAATTTATATTCTGCCTTTTCACAAAGGAATAAAGGTGGATTACAGCAAAAATAATGATAAATACAAATAATGATAAAATTACATTTCAAAATCACAATAGACATGATTATTTTTCCATTAGTTTGCTAGTACTTTTCTTAACCTTTTTCTTCCAGATATTGTATCATTTCTCTTGTTGTTCTCTCCAGTTATGTGTGTTTCTTTTTTATTCTAACCCACTTATTATTATTATTATTATTATTATTATTATTATTATTATTATTATTATGTTGCTTACAATTTCTGGTTTTCATAATTTTTTCCTTTAACATCTTTTTGTACATTCTTTCCTCTTTCCACCATCTAGCTGTTTAATTCTCTTTATATGATTCTTTTAAAGTGTTCCAATTTTTCCTTCCAAAATGCTGATTCCCATTCCTTTATCTACTTTCTCTGTAGATTTAGCCAGAATGTATGTCCATCTCCACTATGTCTCTTAGTTTAAATATCCATTCCTCAGTCTGTGCTGATTCTGAAATTTCCATTTTTGAGCATATATAATTTTTGCAGTGTAGCCATATAAAGAATTATTCTCTAAAGTCCTTTTGGCCAATCTTTTTCAATGCTATCTGTCATAAGAGCTCTGGTTGTATCAGGAAGTTGCCATAGATCTTGACAATATGTAAATGTAATTGTTTTTTTCTGCGATTTCTCCCATTTTTCTAACTCGACCTGGCACACTATATTCCATGCCCATCTTAGCATTACTTCTTTGCATCTCCTTCCAACTCTTGTTGTAACAGGGTTTTATAGAATGCAGCTATGTTGTTTGTTTTTTCAAATATTACTTTCTTGATATCTTTTTTCTTTTTTTCAAAGCCTTCTAATTTTTTATCCATTTGTTTATATGTAAACCAATTACAACTAATTCCTGTTGCTTCTAATTCTTCTCTTGATTTCAGTCTGAATTCTTTGTTTTGATCTTTATTTAGCAAATCTTTATATCTCAGCCAATTCCCTTTTTGGTCTTCCCATTTTCCATAAAAAGCTTCTTGTGGTGATATCCAAAGTGGGATACTTCTGTAATTTTTTTTGTTTTTGTTTCACCTAAATTTTTAGTAATGCTCTTCTTATGATTTTTAAATTTTCTTTACTTTAGCTTTTCCATAGCTTGCATAAGTGTATTGTCTGAATCTTAAATGAAAACCTCCTAGTTTCATTATTCTCTCATTTTCTAATGTTAAACAGAGAATCTGTGAACATCTAGAAGGCAATGCCATAATCACAAAAAGTCAACATGGGTTTCAGAGAAACAAGTCATGCCAGACAAACCTGATCTCTTTCTTTGATAAAATTACCAGCTTGGTAGATGAAGGGAATGCTGTGGATATAGTATATCTTGATTTCAGTAAGGCCTTTGACAAAGTTCTCCATGACATTCTTGCAAACAAGCTTGTAAAATGTGGGCTAGACAAAGGAACTGTTAAATGGATCTGTAACTGGTTGACCGGCCGAACCCAAAGGGTGCTCAACAATGGCTCCTTTTCATCCTGGAGAGAAGTGACCAGTGGCGTCCCACAGGGCTCTGTCCTAGGCCCAGTGCTATTCAACATCTTTATCAATGACCTGGATGACAGAATTGGAAGCATACTTATCAAATTTGCAGATGATACCAAATTAGGGGGAATAGCTAATACCCCAGAGGACAGGATCAAGATTCAAAATGACCTGAATAGACTAAAAAGCTGGGCCAAAGCTAACAAAATGAAATTCAACACGGAGAAATGTAAGGTATTGCACTTAGGGCGGAAAAATAAAATGCACAGATATAGGATGGGTGACACCTGGCTGAATGAAACTACGTGTGAAAGGGATCTAGGAGTCCAAGTAGACCACAAGTTGAACATGAGTGAACAGTGCGATGCGGCAGCTAACAAGGCCAATGCGATTTTAGGCTGCATCAATAGAAGTATAGTGTCTAGATCAAGGAAAGTAATAGTGCCACTATATTCTGCTCTGGTCAGGCCCCACCTGGAATATTGTGTCCAGTTCTGGGCACCACAATTAAAAAAGGACATTGAGAAACTGGAGCGTGTCCAAAGGAGGGCAACTAAAATGGTGAAAGGTCTGGAAACCATGCCCTATGAGGAACGACTTAGGGAGCTGGGGATGTTTAGCCTGGAGAAAAGAAGGTTAAGAGGTGATATGATAACCCTATTTAAATATTTGAAGGGATGTCATATAGAGGAGGGAGCAAGCTTTTTTTCTGCTGCTCCAGAGACTAGGACCCGGAGCAATGGATGCAAGCTACAAGAAAAGAGATTCCACCTCAACATTAGGAGGAACTTCCTGACAGTAAGGGCTGTTCGACAGTGGAACACACTTCCTAGGAGTGTAGTGGAGTCTCCCTCCTAGGAGGTCTTCAAACGGAGGCTGGATGGCCATCTGTCGGGGATACTTTGATCTGGATTTCCTGCATGGCAGGGGGTTGGACTGGATGGCCCTAGTGGTCTCTTCCAACTCTATGATTCTATGATTCTATGCATAATAATATAATTTTAAGTCAGGCAAACTGCAACCTCCTTTTTCTTTTATTTCTGTTAGTGTTTTCTATTTCACTCTTGGCTTTTTGCCTAACCATTCATACATTGATATATCTTTCCCCCACTGTTTGAAGGTTTCTTCTTTTGTTATAATTGGTACATTCTGGAATAAGAATATTATCTTGGGGAGAACAATGATTTTTATCATCGACATTCTTCCAAAAAGCGATAATTGCATCTTGGGCCATTTAGCTATATGTTTTTTAAAAAATCTTTTCCCATGTTTCTCTGTAATTATTATCAGATAAATCGAGGTTCCTTTTTGATATCCAGATCCCATGGTATTTCATTATCTTCTATTTCTTTGCATGGATTATTATAGTAATTTTCCTTGTCCCCACGTACAAGTAATTGAACAGTTGCATTCATGGTTCTGACCTATTTTATTACCTTTTGCTTCTTGTCTTTCTTTGACTGCCTGAAGAGTTTCATCTGTCATCCATTGAAGTTTCTCTTTCTTTTTGGCTACAGAAAATGTCTTTCTGCATTCCTAGCTGACAATGTTGCTGGCTTCAGTACAGAATGCTTCTGGATCCCAGTCAATTAAGCTTAATGGTGCAAATCTATATATTATCTTGAAATTCTATGGGGATGTTCTTCTGGCAGTAGTTTGCACAATGGTTGGTTTAATGTTCTTCTTTGGCTTTAGCTTTACTCTATTTTTTTTTTTAATATATATATTAGCAGTTTGTGATGTGTGCCACAATCTGCTTCTGGTCTTCTTTTTGTAAAGACAATGGAGCTTCTCCATTTTCTGCTTCCAATTATGTAGTCTATTTGATTTCTAAATTTTCTTACAATCTTTGATTCGGACGTATTTCCTATTTTTATATTCCAGTTGCCTATGCTTAACAAGAAATCTTGTTTTGGTGTGTGATCATTTCTTTCCTGGATTCCAGCATAGAATCCTCCCATTTCTTCTTATATCTCTGTATTGGCGCATAAACATTGATTATGGCTACATTGATGGGTTTTCTCTGGTGTCTTATTGATATTATTCAGTCAGACCTTACATTATATCCTTTGACTGCTTTTAGTATACTTCTCCTCATTGATAATGCCACTCCATTTCTTCTTAGATTTTCATTTCCTGAGTAAAACACTGTGTAATTATCTGGTTCAAAATGTCCATGTTATGTCGCTCGCCCCAAGTATTGCAAGGTTTATATGTTCCATTTCTAATTTTACTATATCTAGCTTCTCCTGATTCTTGATTCTCAGATTCCATGTTCCTGTAATATATGTTGCTCAGTTTCAAACTTTCCTTTCACCTCTGAGCACATCAACACTGCACATCCTTTCCAATTGGGTCCAGTTGTCTTATTAGCCACAGAGGTACTTGTAGTTGGTTTATTTTAACCCAGTATAAAACTGAAAAGAACTGGAACAAAATCTGGGACTTTTCAATCCATCTGCATACACTCTTAGTATAATAAGCTAAAGCGCTGTAACAGTTCAGTTTACGTTTTTGCCACTGTGCAACCTTTAGAGATTATAACAGTATAAACTGATATTGAAATAATTGGAGCTGACTCAAAGATGCTTCATACTTGCTGGCTCACACATTATGTGTCATCTGTACACAACATTTTGTGCAGAAAATAGTGACTAAAAACACTACACTTTTTCTCATCAGAAACTTTATTCAAAACTTAGTGTTCTTAGTATAAACATATTATTCACAAGGTAGTTCTGAAATGGGGGGGGGGGACCCACTTGCAAAATATGCAAAAACAGTGGGAGAAAAACTTTCTAAATACTTTGTTCTTGCATGTGAGGATAAAATAAGCAACACAGTGCTTCCTTATGATGTATATGGGCTTTCCAAGACCAACTCCTCTTAAAAACAAGTTGGCTAATCTAAAATGGCAGCTGATCTCCTCCACTGAGGCATGGTATCCTTCTGGAACGCCTGAGAGAATTGGGTCTCGGGGGCACTGCGCTCCAGTGGTTCCGGTCCTATCTCTCAGGAAGGTTCAAGATGGTGAGGCTGGGGGACAGCTGCTCTCGTAAAAGAGAGCTTACATCTGGCGTTCCTCAGGGCGCCATTCTGTCCCCCATGCTATTTAACATTTACATGAAGCCGCTGGGAGAGATCATCTGGAGCCATGGAGCGCGGTGTTATCAGTACGATGATGATACCCAGATCTATCTCTCCAGATCTATCTATCTCTATCCGACTGATACAGTGACTAAGGATGGCATCTCTCCTCTGGACGCCTGCCTGGGGGCAGTAATGGGCTGGATGAGGAAAAACAAACTCAGTCTGAATCCAGAGAAAACAGAGGTACTCATGATAGGTTCCCCAAGTCCGGGCAGGGAAATTTGTCATCTTGTCCTGGACGGGGTCAAACTTCCCCTAAAGGACACAGTTCGTAGCTTGGGAGTACTCCTGGATCCATCTCTGCAGTTATCATCTCAAGTAGATGCGATGGCCAGGAGTGCTTGGTACCAGCTTCGACTGATACGCCAACTATGTCCCTGTCTGGACCGAAAGGACCTTGAAAATGTAGTACATGCACTGGTAACCTCTCATTTGGATTTCTGCAATGCGCTCTACATGGGGCTACCTTTGTATCAGGTTCGGAAACTTCAATTGATTCAAAATGCTGCAGCCAGATTGATTACGGGGACAGCTAGATCTGATCACATAACACCCGTTTTAAAATCTCTTCACTGGCTGCCAATTCGTTCCGGTTCCAGTACAAAGTGTTGGTTATTACCTTTAAAGCCCTAAATGGCTTGGGCCCGGGTTACTTGAGGGAACGAACGCCTCTCCCTGCATAATCTCGCACTCTCAGAACAACAGGTACATTACTACTCAATTATCCTAAGATGAGATTGGTGACTATTCACCAAAGGGCTTTTACAGCAGTAGCGCCTTCTCTTTGTAATGCTCTACCAGAAGAGATCCGCCTTAGTGGAACGGTGGAGGCCTTTAAAAAGGCACTAAAAACCTACCTCTTCCTCCAAGCTTATCCTCCCAATTCCTTGTAATAAAAGTCCTCCCCTATTGATATTGATTACGATATATATATACCTGGGATTTTAATATTTTGAATTGTATGTTTTTAGATAATTGCTATTGGATTGTAATTTGTGTTAATGTATGTTAAATTGTTTTAATGTCCCATTTTAATGTTATTGTTTCTATTTTATATGTTGTACACCGCTTTGATCGTAGGAAAAGCGGTCTATAAATAAATAATTTATTATTATAATATTATTTTTCATGTTCTCATGAATGAATGTAGTAATCTGGAATGGTGCTCAGAGTAGGAATTCTTTTTAAAAAAAATTTGGGGATTTTATAAAGATGCATCTTTACCTTTAGTTAATATGTTGTGGGAATACTGCTGTGGGCCAAAATCTTTTTGAAATCAAGTGTGAAGGTCACTGAAGAAATAGCTGTGTTTGATCCAAAAATCTTAGTCTTGGGTTGATTCCCAGAACAGAATTATTTTAGGCAAGTGCGAAAACTACTGACTGATATGATGACAGCATGCATCAGGGCACAATAATGTTCTGACAGATTTTTGGAAACAGTAATTCAGCTAAAATACAGATTCTTAATTGTATTACAATGATTCTAAGGAGAAAAAAAACCCAAATAACAGTGATTTTAATTGATTTTAGCCCAAATTCAAGTTTATTTATCTACCCTTCAAATGCATATTATGGAACTTATGGAGGAGGGGGACTATCTTTGATGGATTCCATGTGAAGGAGACCAGAGAGGTGTTCGTGACTGAAGCAATATGCCGTGTTATCATACATGAGAGAGGCAAAGTCACAGGCCACCCCTTCACATGCCCCTTTGCACACTCTGAAGGCCCAGGGGGTGGAGAAGAACTCTGCCCTTGAGGCATATTTGGGGTTGACTCTCACATCTAAAGTCCTGTGTCTTGGGTAGGAGCACTCAGATTTGCCTTCTAGCAAATGGTTGGCAGGAGAGCAACCCAGATATTGGATTGCCCTCCTTAAGGCTTTGCCAAGGGATGACACGTGGCCTCAGCTGATTTGTAACAGATTGTTCCCCATGTTGTATCTTCTATTAATATTACCGTCTGCCCTTGCCATATGCAGGCATCTGTTCTGGACCCACCCACCCACCCCTGCATAAGGAACATTTCACATATGGTGGAGTCCTATTGATTTCAATGGCAGTGCAAGCGCACCTCTGGTACATGCACCATTGCTTCCCTCACTGCTCACCATCTGCAGATGATTAAATCGGCATATGGTGAAAGTGCTTATGACAAGGGTACACTATACAATGTAAATAGGTCAATAAAGTGGCTCTTGCTTAATCCAACTTTTGTGTCTGGTCTCATTATTTGGTGGTAGGCCATAAATGTCAAAATAATAATGACTTATATAAGGCCTGAGTTATGTATATCACCTGTTGGTACTCATTCCATAAAGTCAGAAGACTGGAAGTGAAGGTTGATGCTTTAACAGATATGTCCCATGGTCAGGAATGATGGTATATAATTCCATAAAGTTTACTTGCTTACTCACATTTAACCACCTTCATATACCCACACTTTGCTTTGGTCTTTCAGTTCCAAAACCAGATGGAGTGGATAGATCAGCAACAGTTCCACACTTTATCCTGGTCTTGTAATGTTGTATGAAGCATCTGAGCATTGTTGCATTCCTAGATGAAGCCTCCTGTGATTTAATCCTCACTTGTTTTTTGACATGACACAGTGGAGAAGTAGATTTCACAACATCCTTTATAGAACGTGTTCCATTGTGGAACCAACAGTTGGCAATATGATATGTAATACAATGATTATTGTATTGGTTGCTGGCAGGGTGGGTTTAGCAGTGGGAGAGGATATTCATTCCATAAAGTCAGAAGACTGGAAGTGAACATTGATGCCTTAACAGATATGTCCCATGGTCAGGATGGCCTGGAAATCAGTAATATTACTATCAATAGCCACTCATCTGTTAAGAATAAGAGTCCAGACAGATGGGAAGAGATGGGGACAGAGGAGGAGGGCATCCTCTCAGCTGTGGACAACCAAGTGCAGATGATAATGATCAGGGAGTGGCAATTAAGGTTGTGCTGGGTAAAGGAAGATATGGCGATAACAGGGTGAAATACTGTTACAAGGGAAGGTGAGATCGATATTTGAAAGCTATTTCACCTCCTATTCACCTTGTTACCCCAAGTGGACTGGAAAGTGAACCAGTTCAACCATAGAACCTTTCCTTGCTCCTGTGCAATGCCAAGTCGGTCAAAACTAAAACACATATAATTCATAATCTTCTTATCGAAGAGGAAGCCAACCTGGCTTGCTATACGGAGACCTGGCTGGGAGTGTTACAACTTGGACTCAAGCTCTACCAGTGGGTACTCTGTCAGAGAGCAGGTGAGGGGAAATGGGCGAGGGGGTGGAGTGGCCTTGGTCCATAAAATAATCTTACTTTGACCAGGATACCTACCCGGAAAACAGAGCACTTCAAGTGTATTTTTAATTTTTTTTTATTAAACAACAAACATGAGTACAAATAACAAATAAATAGGTGACATACAAAAGGCCTATATCAAGAGCAAAAAAAGACATTACTAACATAACTAAAACATAAAAAAGCTTGATTTTTGAATTATCATTAATTTTCCTATTAATTCACTTCCTTATCTTCATAGCATCATCCTTATTCACAAAACTCGGTATTTCCCTAGCTTCATTGTTCCATAATTGTAAGGTAGACTTAAATATAGAAATTTAAATGATAGCTAGTAAATGATAAGTTTCCCAGACCTAGTCTAAGAGAAAAATATCTAATTTATCCATCTAATTTATACTTTTTGCAACTGTATTATGATTAATTTTATAAGTTTCCTTTTACCAATTATTAAGATCCCAACCTTGTTTTTTCCCGTATTCTTTAAAGCAATCCCAATCTTTTATGATCTCTTTTGTTGGCTCATTTTTCAATAGACTCGTGAGTAAATCCATATCCATATTTTCTCTGATCTTCAATATCCATTCTTCTTTAGTAGGTATTTGGGTTTTTCTCCCAATATTTGGTGTACAAAATTCTCGCTGATGTGACCATATATATTATAAGTTTACTTAGTCTTTTATTATTTGTAAAAATCTTATCTATCATACTGAGTAGGAAGAGTTGAGGGTCTAGAGGTAGGGTAATATGTAATATCTGGACCAACATTTCATGTATCATTTTCCAATATATATTTTAGCTTTCTCACATTTCCACCAGCAATGGATAAAGTTTCCCTCTTGTGTATTACATTTCCAGCATTTTTTGAACCTGTTTTGTAAATTTTTGATATTTTTGTAGGCATCATGTACCATAGAACATCATCTTAAAGTAATTTTCCTTTAAGCTTTGGCACAGAGTAAATTTGTTTGTAATTGACCATGATTTTCCCCAAAGCTTGAGTTTTATTATTTTCCTTAGGTCTTGGGCCCACCATATTATTGTATGTTTCACTACCTCTGTTTCCAAATCAAATCTTTTTAGTATTTTATAAATTTTGCTTATTCGTACAACCTCTTTATTATTCAAAAATATTTCATCTAGCTCATTCTCTTGCTTCGTTATTCCTTGTTCTTTTTTGCCTTGTCTATGTCTTGTTTGGAGTTGGTTAGAAAGAAACCAATTTATATTGGGGTTTTCTTTTTGTAATTGCCTTAAACTCTTCATATTGTCTTCTTTAGTATTTTCAAATGATAGGATATCTTTATACTTCAGCCATGGTTCTTTACTATTTCTAGTCCTAAATAAAAAGGCCTCTTGAAAAGATACCCATAACGGAAATTTTCTGTAAAACTGTTTTTTAATCTTAGTCCATACTATATACAAAGAGCGTCATACAAAGTGATGTTCACAATTTTTTTCCACTTTGGATTTCTCATACCACATATATCCGTGAAACCCAAAGTGCATATTATTTCCTTCAAGACAAAGTAGTTGGTCATCCTCTAGTTTTATCCAATTCTCTAACCATTTTAAGCAACAAGCTTGATAATATAGCCTAAGATTCGGAAGTGACCATCCTCCCTTATTCTTATCGTCTGTCAGCAATTTCCACTGAACTCTGGCCCGTTTCCCTTGCCAAAGAAAGCTTGAGAGTTCCTTTTGCCAGTGATCAAAATAGCTATCTTTAGAAATTATAGGTAAATTTTGAAACAAAAATAGTAACTTTGGCAAGATATTCATTTTAATAGTTGACGCCTATCCCATTATAGTACTCCCCAATTGATTAAGCTATGTATTTATTTTCTGATTTTAATTTATATAATTATGCTGTTTTTAGATAACTGTATTAGATTGTTATATTGTAATATTATTTTTAACTGTTTTATATTGTATCATGACATTTGGTCATAATTTTATCTGCTGTACCCCCTTTTGATCTCCGGAAAAGCGGTATATAAATAAACTATTATTATTATTATTATTATTATTGAGAGCCGTAATCTGGACCATCTTTCAAGGTCACTTTTAATTTCTTTCTACATCTTTTCATAATTATTTGAGAATAAATCAATATTTCTTTTAGTTATCATCATGCCAAGATATTTCCCTTTGTTCTCTAATTTAAATTTTGATTTTTGTTGTATTTCTTTTTCTTCTAAGTCCATATTGTTGCAAATAATCTTTGTTATTTTCTTGATTTATTTTAAACCCTGAGTATTTGCCAAATTCCATGATTTCCATAATTAAATGCTTTTTTGAGGATCTTCCAAGAAGCAAATTAAGTCATCTGCAAAGGCTTGCAACTTCCATTGGTAGCCTTTTATTTCAACTCCTTCAATATTAGGGTTTTCTCTTATTTTGTTTTTCAAAACTTCGAGGACTAATAAAAATAAAAGTGGTGATAGCGGGCACCCTTGCCTGGTGCCCCTTTCAATTTTAATAAATTCTGTTCTTTCTTGATTTACGATTATTTGGGCTTTTTGATTTTTATATATAGAGTTTATCCAAGATGAAAACTTGTCTCCCTTGTCCATTTTTTTGATTATCCTTGAAAGAAATGACCAACTGACACTGTCAAACACCTTTTTAGTGTCTACTATAATGTGGGATAGTTTTTTTTTATCATTATGATGTTCATAAAATTCTATTATATTAATTACAGATCTTATATTATTTCTTAAATAATAATTTGGGAGGATTCCATTCTGATCTTTGTGGATAATGTGGATCAAAATCTTCTTCAATTTTTCTTCAATTATTTTTGCAAATATTTTGTAATCCACATTTATAAGGGATATTGGTCTGTAGTTACTGATTTCTTCTTTAGGGATTAGAGTAATTAGTGCTTGATTCCATGAATCTGGAATTCTTTTGTGTTGTATATTATTTAGCATATCTTTCAATGGATTAATTAACACTTCTTCAATTTTCTTATAATATGCAGCTGAGAAGCCATCTGCCCCAGGGGCTTTTCCTAGTTTTAATTGCTTTATAGTGTCAGAGACATCTTTATATGTGAAATCTTGGTTCAGCATTTCTCGTTGTATTAGATTTAGAGTTTTTAGGCTTTGATTCTCTAGGTAGTTATTAATATTGTTTTCTTCCGTATCTTTTCCCGTATTCTATTTATAAAAACTTTCAAAATATTCTTTAAAGGCGTTTTTAATATGATCTTGTTCCATAATCAATTCACCTTTGTATTTCAGTTCTGTGATTAACTGTCTTTCTTTCTTATTCTTTAATTTATTTGCTAATAACTTTCCAGCTTTGTTTCCAAATTCTAATTGTTTCTGTCTAATTAATTTCATCTTCTTTGAAATATCATTTATTGCTAAAGATTTCAGTTGTTGTTGGAGCAACAATACCACTATCTTTAACATTTTATCCCCTTTGTTTCCCCATTCTTCTTTTTTCCTAAGTTTTTCAGTAATTTATTTTTCTTTTTCCTGTTGTTTACTTTTCATCTCTTTGTTTATTTTAATGAGTATACCACAAATATAAGCTTTACTTGTGTCCCAAATAGTTTTGGTTTTCATACCTTCCGTTTTATTTTCTTTGAAGAACATTTGTATGTCTTATTTTATTTTCTTAACTGTTTCTTCATCATTTAGCAAGTGTTCTTGTAGTCTCCAAATATAATCTGTTTCTCTCTCTTTTATTTGCAACATTATCGGATTATGATCTGAATTTGGTTTTGTTAAGATTTCCATAGATTTAATTAGAGGCAGTAATGGTTTCAGCCTGAGTTTGTTTTTCCTCATCCAGCCCATTAACAACTCAAGTCAGGGATTCAGAAGGGAGATGTCATCCTTAGTCACTGTAACAATCTGGGACATAGAGAAGCATATTTGGGTGTCATCAGCATACTGATAACCCCGCGTCCCATGTCTCCGGATGATCTCTCCCAGCAGTTTCATGTAAATGTTAAACAGCATGGGGCACAACATGGCGCCTTGGGGGACGCTCTTTAACTTGCTTTAAGGCCATATCTCTGGTTCAATTCTTTGGTTCTTTGGTTCTTCAATTCCATATCCAAGCAAACATGCATCCATTCCTCACAACTAAACTTGCTAGCTTCAAAAAAAGCTATCAAGACGTATCGTTTCTGACAGCAATTCTCTGAATAATTCACTCAATAACCCCATTTTTCTGATGACTCCCTGCTGGCTACCCCAAGATATTCTGTTTTCCCAACTTGGATTGTTTTATTGAAGTCTTTTAATGGTTTACAGTAACTTACATTTTACTATTGCTATGTTGATATTATTAGGTTGTATATGTAAGGAAAGAGAGAAGAGTGGGATTTATTTATATTGTATGTTTTTATTGTAATTGTAAGCCACCTCGGTCCTGTTGGAGAGGCAGGATAAAAATAAATTATTATTATTATTATTATTATTATTATGCCTTTCATTCTCACTGCATTAGTTTTCCACAGTGCAATTGAACTGCATCACAAGTCAACTGTCTTATTCTGCATTTGCAACAACATGATGTATTGGGTTTGAGGGTAATCCATTTGAGAGACCTGTCACCCTGTTGGTGCTAGATGGGTGTCCCCTTTTTCCCTCACTGCTGCTTGTGCATCCTTCCTAAAGCTACATGCTCAATGGAAGAGGACAGCCATCCCAGATAGAAGACGTGTTCAGTCAAGGGTATATGATAGCTGTGCTCCCTTGCTAGAACTTCCAAATGTGATGAATTAATGGGTTCCAAGTTTCAGATTATTAACTGAAGAGATGATCTGAACCATAGAATTTTGAGGTTTGTGGTAGTAGAGATGTTTTTGTGACTTGTCTTAGCTAAAAAAGTACTAATATATTCATTTAATATGCTAAAATATTAATATATCTTAATACAATAGTAATAGTAAATAAAATATTAAATATATTTTAAAACCAGAAGATGACCAAAAATAACAGCACTGAACACAGCGGTAGAAGGCCAAAGAAATAACACTGTCAACTCTGTTTAAGTGTAATAAAAGAGTTTCATTTGCCCAGGACATGGTATATTGCAGCATTTTTGTTAAAAAGTACTTAGAAACAACTGAAATAGAAACTCATCTTTTGAACCAGGCTACATGAATAAAAAAAGATTGTTGGTTCTGCTTGGCAAATGGTCAAAGAAGGTGAGCCTATCAGAGCATATTTTCAGATTCTCTCACACTGCTGTGTCTCAGTATTGCTCATATGTTCAGACAGCAGGTTCTGATGTACAAAAACAGAAGTTGTAAGTGCCATGACAAAATCTTGTTCCTTACTGAAATCTATTTAGCTAAAACAGGGACAGTCATATGGCTATCTAGATGTTGCACTGCAAATCCAATCATCCTTCACTATTGGCAATATAAACCAAGTTTAAGGGCAGTTATAGTCCATAACATTTGGAGAACCACATGCTCTCATTTTTGAACTAAATCTAACAAATCCAGACATGGTATCTTTTGGGGTTTTTTTAAAGGAGAACAATGCATGTAGTCTAACATCTGCTTGCAGCTTTGCCATCCTAAACATGAATGACAAGCATTGTTCTGCAAAATTATTTACAAATGTTCAGATTTTTCCAAATCACTCCAAATAATAAAGATAAAACAGTTTGTTGTTGGAAGGCATTTACTTCTTCCAAAATAACACAACAATTATTGCTGCTACCATGAAGTATCTGAATAGTTTTATATTTGTCCTTAACTTATTGTCTAGTAGCTTGAAAGTACATACCCAGAGCAATCCAATGCATTTTTACTCCAAAACTAATTCTCTTTTAATTTGACTCAACTTTCTCTCAGGCAGGTATGCAAATTGTGTAAAACTGCAGCCCAAAAGGTTAGTTGTCTCACTTTTTATACTGTCATGTATTTAACATATTCCAAAACATCCCCACAAATACATCTCTGAAAATTATGTAGGAAATCAGAGTAGGGAAAATTATACCATTAAGCATTATTGGAATTTAAATTGTTATCACATGGGCACTGGGCCTTTAGAGTAAAATACTGCACATTTAGAATAAAAGACTACATTTTAAAGAAGTTTTACTTAGGGATATTAAAGTGTGAATATGAAATTTTCAAGGAGTTGGTAGAAGAAATTCACTTCCACACATCTATTGGGAGTACTCCTAATTTCCTTTCTTTCTTCAGGAAATTATTACCATTACTCTTACATTCCAAGATATCCATTGACAATATGCACTCACCCCAAAGATTTGGCTTTGGCCTTCTTTTAGCATGCTTATGCTAAGATTGATTTGGAGCCAATCCATTTCAACTGGGGTACAGAACTTGGGGTACAATTAAGAAATCTGAAAGTTCAGTGTATCGCATTGGCTAAAATGGGAAAAAACAAAAATGGCTACAACTTTTTCCAGTCAGAATTGGATGACTACAAGTCTACCACTTTCTTAGGAGAAGATTGTGTCTGCCAAATGATGTACAAATAAGATTAAGGGCCATGTGGTAGATGTTTTGATTTTGAAAGCATTGGAGGGATGGGCTAGGGATCATGGCAAAGTAGCTGATACTAGAATGTCTCTAACACTAGTGATTCTTGTGGGTTTGGGTAAGCAATGGAGATGGATCTGTGCCAGTTCCTGCAACATGTCCCTTTTTCATGAGGTTGCTTTATTTATTTATTTGCATTATTTATACTGGGCCTGCATCGCTTCCTCCATGGCCAGATGGCACCAGATGGACTGGAAGGAGGGCTCTTCTTCTTAGAAGGCAGTTGGAAGGCAGAGGTCCAAGTAGCAGTAGAACCAGCAGCTTCCTCTTCCCCCTGGCCCCAGATAGTCACTGACAGTGACTATAGCCTTGACAATGTTCTTTGGAGCCATCTGTATTAGTGAACTAGTGGTGGTTTCTGAAAGAGATAGATCGAACAGGGTATTGGTCTTCAGTGATTTAACTCTGGAAGGGTGCGCGATGCCAGGACCAAGATCCAGATGTTTAAAACTGATCAGAAAGATAATTGGAAGGATGCAAGACTCAGATGCCGAAGCAACATTGTACCCTGTACAAGTATTACAGACCTTTGTTCAGCTTTGTCAGGAGTGGAAGGGCCCCCCTTTTTTGCCATGCTGATGCATCCCCCCTCATAAAACATCAGCTTTGGTCAATTACCTCCAAGGCACTGAGTGCCTGGGGTTTTGGGGTATCAACTTTTGTACACACCCTTTCATGATTGGAGAAACATTGACTGCTTCAGCTTTGGGCCTGAACCAGCAGGACATTCAGTGAATTGGGGAAATGCACTTTGACTCTCCCCCCTATCTTTTCCTTTTTTAAAATTTCTCCCTAGCCCTTCTGTAATCTCATAAAATTTTCACAAGTATCCAGCTTTGGATCTGTTAGATCTGCAGGAAAGTCTGCTTCACCTTGGAAAATGCAAGAACTTGTCCAAATGTATCCCATTTGGCTGAGACTTCAAATTTCCTCCAGTCCCTATGGAGCCCTACCTGGGATTCATTACACTTTGGCCACAAAGGGATACAGGATTAGAGAGGTTAAAGCCCATTGAATAAGGAATGCAACTATCTTGGGTTATGGCTCTACCAGAAAATATGGAGGGAAATGGTGAGGAGAGATGTTGTGATATATCTTGAAAACTGAAGTACAGGGTACCATGGGCTGTGATTAGTTTTGTGCATTATGTTGGACTGTCTTATGAAACAAGACTCTCTCTTTTAAATGACTTTTTTTAGTTAATGGATGAAATAATGTATAGTCAGATTTTACTGAAAGATGTTACCCCCAACTTTATGCATCACCTTTCTCCCTCACATATTGATGCTACCAAGAAATATAAAACACAGGTTTGCTTCCTTTCAAAATATGGATAGATCTAAGTATGCTCAGCAATTTAGGCACATTAATATATAACAAAAATCTTGTGTTTGGTAGTTTCTCTCCCTTTCTTTGTATGAATTATGTGATTTGCTTACTTGTATGACTAGCTGCTTAGTCTCATAACACAGAGTGTTTAAAATCCTGTCTCACAGCATGCATGAGCAATTTCCATCTGTTGGTTGAGTCTGTGTACATAAATCCCCCCCCCAACGCCCACTCATACCCTGTGCCAGAATCCTGCCAGCTATATGAACGGGGTGAGAGCATGCCAGGGAGTTCTTTCCAACTCGTTGACTTCAGACCTAGTTTTAGTACCATCAGTACTTAGTTCTCTTTGATACCTTTTTACATCTCACCATTTCTGTGGTTAATAGATCCTTCCACAGTGAAGCCAATTCATAGCTTTGCCAAAGTTTTCTTCAGGCATATACTTCATGAAAGGAAGAAGGTCCATATCACTCATGTTGGTGTTACTATAAGCCTCTTTGAAGAGATTTTGAATGCTTGGAGGATGTGCTGTTGGGTATGGCACAAAGAACCCAACAGGATGATGTGTCATGCAAGCTCTGTGGAAATGAATGCAACCAGTGTTAGGTTGGGTATACTGGCCAGAATATGGACTGCTCCCAGAGTATTTTGGCCCCAAATCCGCCCCTTACCTGCTCTCTTTTGCTGTGGATTTTCAGATCTCGCAATGAACAACGAGTGGCTGCCTTCCCACATGGCCCCTGTTCATCACCTGGTGTCATTGCTGAGGTCAAAACAAGGTGCTCAGCCATGCTGTCAATGCAGGACACCTCATTCTGACCTCAGAGCATCTTGCAACCCTCAGCAGCAGCAACAACAGGTAGCTTTTACAGTCCATGAATGAAGGCAGCCACCATCATCACTGCAAAGAGAGCAGAAAACTCACACCAAATGGTGAGTTATTTAAATGAGGGTTAGGGGGAGGACACCCCGAATTAGGTGTGGGTGTAGTGAAGGCAGTCCACATCTGATTCAAGGTTTTGGTCCTGCATTATGTAAACAGGATGCAGCAAGGTGAAATTCGGGGTAATTTGTTCATGTAGATAAGACCTGAGAGCTCTTGTCTGTCTGCTACAGAGGGGTGTGCCTAAGTCAACTCTTCAAAGAAGCTGCCTTATCTATATAGTAGAATCATCATGTTTTATCCTTCTGGGGTGTGTGTGTGTGTAAACAATGGTGGTCAAAGTTCAGAAGAAAAAATATGTATGATGGGTAGAAGATGTAAACTTCTGCAGCTCATAATTTCATAGCCCAGCAGTGCTGAAATCGAGCTGCATCTTTTTAGAGACTGGAGTATCTATCTGTTTTGGGTTCTACATTTTAATTTTTTAAAACTGTAAGTTATTTCCTTGTGAAACATGAAGAAATTGTAAAACATTGTTAAATACCCCCTTCCCAACAAAACAAAACCCTGAAATCAAATCCTTCATCATCTTTAGTGGCCAAATTTGATAGATACAGTTGTTTTCATATTATACTTGCCTGCTGTATAGGTGTAAGACTTGTCAGGGGGGAAAAGGTGATAGCCCTAATGCAATACAGCAGATGTGCTTGGAAAACACAGAGAGACAAAATCAGGATGTTAAGAGCTGAACAGTCAAAGCCCAGACACTGGCTGGACAAAAGTTTTGGTTTTGCCCAAGCTTATAAAAAAATTAATGAAAAATGTGAAGTTATTTCCATGAATATGGAAGCATTTGTGCATTTTAGAATCATAGAGTTGGAAGAGACAACAAGGGCTATCCAGTCCAACACCCTGCCATGCAGGAAATCGAAATCAAAGCACCGCCAACAGATGGCCATCCAGCCTCTGTTTAAATACTTCCAAGGAGGGAGACTCCACCACACTCTGAGGGAGTGTGTTCCACAAAAAACAACAACAAATGGAAGCAAAATTTCCCCCCAGTCTTAACACACAGAAAGGAATATCCTAGAGAATGTGCCTTATTGTAGTAACTGCATATGTAGTAGTATTCACAGTGAGTGAATTCCTTCTGAGTTTTAGTCCAAAGTATAAAGGAGCTATCCAAAGGGCTCAACCTATTTGGGAGATAGTTTCTTTAAAGCTTGTATCAAAACCGTGGGCAGATTCACTACCCTATTGATATTGAAGCTCCTGGAATCACTGCAAGCCAGAGAGGTACAGAATAATAGTGTCCAACATTCAAAAGTAAGCAGTGGGTTGTCTAACATTTCAAAAGCAACATTTCAGAGTTTGGGCACAGGGGCTGTAAGATGTAGAAACAGAGGAGAGGTATGTACCAGGTGTTTTTGCATGGCATTGCAGTTAAGTGGTGACAGTTTCACCATATGAGAGCTTTGAGGCTGTTATCAACTCCTTCCCAATGGTGAAAGAAATTCCATCAAATGCCCATTATCAAGGATTTTACGTATGTGTGTGTGTGCATGTGTCTGTGTCAAGAGCTTCAGTTGCAGAAAGGACTTGAAAAACATTGGACAACTGATTTATAATAGTAAGCTATGCAATGAATTCTTTACAAAGGAACACTGTGAAATTCTTTTGCACCTTCATGCGCAACAATTTTAGGGAAAAAATGTCTGCTAAAGAATATCCACTCACATGAAGTAGCTTAAGGATGAATTAATATGACTTGAGTTGGAAACATGTAAAGTAGGGATGTAATTCTTCACTCAGTTCATTCTGAAAGAAAGCAATGAGTAATTTTAGCAGTTTTCCTCCTGCTGCAAGAAAGACTTCAAAAATTGTGCAGTTTTTCAAAAAATATCTATACTTCAGGTCTTATTCTGTACAAAATCTGCACATGATTCTTTGCACTGAAAACATCATTTCTTGCAGAGGAACCAGCATTTTCTGTTCAGGAAATGATATTTCTGAGGAGAAATGTTATTTTATCTATGCAGAAATATGGTTTTAGCACATAAAATGCTATTTTCTCATATAAACCATGTGCGAATTTTTCACAGAATAAGTCCGAAACTGTGAACATTCTCATTATGCCAGCATTCTTCTCATCAGGGTTTCCCAACATTTGAGAGACAGGTTGTTGTTGTTGCTGTTTTGACAATTATTGAGTATCCTTGAATAGTTCATCCATCCCTCATGTGAAATGATAGGACTGAAAGAACAAAATCTGGATTTAATTTTGACTACAGCAAGCATGGCAAGGTGAGACAGGATATTATAAGGGTTTTATGTCATCATTCTTTATCCACCAGTTTTAGATATGCATTTCACCCTAAATATAATAGAAGGGAATGAATATTTAATATGGCCATCATCATCATAATAAAATTTGTTTTATGGTGTTCTTCTTGGCTTCTGACCAAAATGAAATACTTAATAAAAGCTCAAAGATATATTTGACAAGAGAGACAAAATACGTGTGCATCAGAATAGTTTCAACTTCAGATCAAGGAAGTAAGAACAAATGATGCTAGGCATTCTTTCTGTATATCAGGTAGTGTAATTTTTCAGACTGTCTTTTCCATAAACAGTACATAGCATGAATCACTAAGCAAATGATATCTTGAAAACATGAAAATTTGTATAACAAAAGCACTAGTATATTTAGAATAAGAAGAACCCCTCCTTCAGATTTTAGTTAATAGTGCAGTGTTTTACACTGGAGGGGGGGGGAGAAATTGCAATCCTCTTACTTGGCACTTGTTGGATCAACTGCAATTGCGCTGGCAAATTTTTGTTGTGAGGTGTAAATTTCTATCCAGCTTCATGGAAGGTCAGCATTTATTTGTTATTTCTTTCTAAATGGACCATTTCCCTCCCTGCTTTTACCCAGCTTCATGGAATTCAAAGGATTTAGTTCAACAAATTCAGTTTAACTTACTTTTTTGTTAAAGAGACAATAAAATGTATTGAATTATTGTAGGAATAGGTGATCTAAATAATCCAAGGACTTGAGTAATCTTCTCTATGAGGAAAAATTACACTGTTTGAGACCTTTTTGGTTAGCAGAATGACAAGTAAGGGAAGACATGGGAAGAGTATATAAAAACTATACATGATGCAGATAGCATGGATAGGGAAAGACATTTTTATCTGCAACTTCTTTTATACTTGTAAAACCTGAGGTTATCAACAAAACTGAATGGTGTGAAAATCCTTAGAATAAAAGGAAGGACTTCAGCCCTGTCTGTATGGGCAAAAAGGCCCATGCTCCCACCCCCGTTCTGATCCCATTCAGATGATAAGCAACCTAAATACTAGTTCTGGTCTGGACAGTCTGGATGACGTCTGACAAATCCAGCATTAGAATTGGGATATAACACTATTAAAATGAATTTTAAAAAATCACCTCTTACTCCAGGGCCCTGTCTTCACAGTAGAGAATACGATGGGGCAGCATGCAGTGTCTTGGCCTCAGAGCTCTTCCAGCCTCCCCCCATTATCTAGCTTTCTGTTCCTGAACTGAGGCATTGTCTACACATACTTCCCACTGAGCAGCCCAGCATGTCTGCCACCACTATGGGTCGTTCACTTCTGAGGTCAGAACGAGGCATTCAGCTATGTGATCATTACTAGACAACCTGTTCTGACCTCAGAGTGAGTAACTGGCAACAAAGGCAGATGCATAGGGTGGTTTAGTGGGACAACCATGCAGACAGCCACCCCAGCATGAGAATGGAGGGTTCCAGATCTTCCTGGAAGATCCAGAGGAACAGGCAAGTTTTTAAAATTCATGTTAAGCGTATTATATCCCAGTTCTGGTGTGGAGTGTGCCAGATGTTGTATGGACTGTTTTCACCAGAACTGGGGTTTGAGCCATGTGTTGGTCAAACAAGATGCCATCAAAATGAGGGGAAACAGGTTTTTTGGTTCATGCAGACAAGTCTTGGAACTTCCAGGAAGACCCGGAGCCTTCTGTTCCTGCACCAGGGGCAGCTATCTGCACAGGCATTCCACTGAGACTCTTGGTGCATCCGCCACTGCTGTATGTTGCTCACTCTGAGGCCAGGTGATCATCACTGTGTGTCTCGTTCTGACATCAGCAGCAAGTAATTTGCAGATGCAGTGTATGCTCCAGGTGGCTCAGTGGGATGCTCATAACAGACAGCAACCCCAATGTGGGAACAGAGGGCCAGGCCATGCAGAGAGGTTGAACAGCTGACGGGACCAGATGCTCTGGTCTGCCCAAAGAGTATCCTGGTCTGCACAGACAGGGCCTTCTTCTAACAGTGGAGAGTTAAAAAATGGATTTCTCTTCCACAAAATGTATTTTATTTTATTTTATTTTTATCTTGCCCTTCTCCCATGTTGGAACCCAAGGCACACAATACACACACACACATTAAATCAACATTATAAAAACAATTTAAAAGTCCAATAAAAACAGTAAAAACTTTTTAAAATTACATCATACAAAATTTGAAACATACAAGGTTAAAAATAATCTAAACCAGGGAGCCAGCCTAGCCTTCTGTGGAAGGGAGTTCCACAGGCTGAGAACAGCCACTGAGAAGACTCTCTCTCATGTCCTCACCAAATGAGCCTGGGATGGTGGTGGGACTGAGAGAATGCCTTGTCCTGGGGCTCTCAGGGTTCTAGGTGGTTCAAATGGGGAGATAGGCCTGTTACAGACTGCCAAAATAAAGCTGCTTCGGGTCTCTTTGGAGGTATGCTGTTTAAATGATGCATGCACCCAAAGAATCCGGAAGCTGCACCAAAGCTGCCCTCCAGTGCTTAGGAATGGAGAGTGGCTTTGGTGTGACCTCCGGACTCTTAGGACCCATGCATCATTTAAATAGCATACCTCCAAAGAGACCCGAAGCAGCTTTATTTTGGCAGTCTGTAACAGGCCATAGCATCTCTCAAATAGTCTGGACCTAAGCTGTGTAGTGCTTGATAGGTCACTTTGAATTGCACATGGGAACGAACCAGTAGCCAGTAAAGCTGTTTCATTACAGGAGTCATGTCAATTTAAAAGTAGTCATTTTCATGAAGGATGACACTTTCAGTGGTTCCTAGTCATTATGGTAGCTATGAATCAGCACAGGTATGAGAGATAGTATGTATCTGAATGCCAGCTGATGGGCATCATGAATGTGATGGTAGCGTTTTGTGGGTTTTTCAGGCTATGTGGCCATGTTCTAGAAGAGTTTCCATGTGATGTTTCACCAGCATCTGTGGCTGGCATCTTTAGAGAATGCTTGCCTGGAAAGGAGTTGGGTATATATATTGTGTGGCCTGCCATTAGCAACAGAACAATACACATGCAAATCACTCCTGCCTTTCCAGGTCACACAATGTATATACCGAACTCCTTTCCAGGCAAGCCAGCCTGGAAGATGCCAGCCACAGATGCAGGCGAAACATCAGGAAGAAACTCTTCTAGAACATCATCATCATCATCATCATCATCATCATCATCATCATCATCATCATACTTTATTTATATACTGCTTTTCCAGCAGATCAAAGCGGTTTACAGAAGTAATTAAAAAATACATATCTCAATATATCACAATTACACATTGAATTCAATAAAATTTTAAAGATCTGCATACAACAACAAGCATAAAATCTATCAATCGCAGAATCTATCAGTTGGATCCTAAAATAAACTTCCATCAAGGAATAACATTCTACAAAGAGTCAGGAGGGTATGCTAGCCGGAAAAAAATGAGTCTTCACAGCCTTCTTAAAGGTGTCCAAAGTAGAGCTGAACCGGATTTCATCTGGAAGTTTGTTCCAGAGCGTCGGAGCTGTCGATGAAAATGTCCTTTGGTGAGTTGTTGTCAATCTCACCTTAGGGTACTCAAGAAAATGTTTCCTGTTGTTCTGAGAGTGCGGGGCAAATTGTGTTGGGAGAGGCGTTCCATCAAGTAACTCAGGCCCAAGCCATGTAGGGCTTTATAGGTAATAACCAACACTTTGTATTGAGCCTGGAAGCTAATAGGCAGCCAGTGAAGAGATCCTAATACCGGTGTTATATAGTCTGACCTTGAGGTTCCGGCGACCAATCTGGCTGCAGCATTTTGTACTAACTGAAGCTTCTGAATCTGGTACAAAGGTAGCCCCATGTAGAGCGCGTTACAGAAATCTAAGTGAGAGGTTACCAGTGCGTGTACTACTGTTTCAAGGTCCTTTCGGTCCAGGCAGGGACGCAGTTGGCGTATCAACTGGAGCTAGTACCAAGCACTCCTGGCCATCGCATCCACTTGTGATGACAATTGTAGAGATGAATCCAGGAGTACTCCCAAACTGCGAACTTTGTCCTTTAGGGGAAGTGTGACTCCGTCCAGGACTGGATGGCAAATCTCCCTGCCTGGGCTTGGGGTACCTATCATGAGTACTTCTGTTTTCTCTGGATTCAACCTGAGTTTGTTTTCCCTCATCCAGCCCATTACTGACTCCATTACTGACTCCAGACAGGCATCCAGAGGAGAGATACCTTCCTTAGTCACTGTGTCAGTCAGAGACATGGAGAGATAGATCTGGGTGTCATCAACGTACTGATAACACCGTGCTCCATGTTTCCGGATGACCTGCCCCAGCGGCTTCATGTAAATATTAAATAGCATGGGGGACAGAATGGCGCCCTGAGGGACACCAGATGTCAGCTCTCTTTTACAAGAGCAACAGTCCCCCAGCCTCTCCATCTGGAACCTTCCCGAGAGGTAGGACCGGAGCCACTGGAGCGCAGTGCCCCCAATGCCTAACTCTCTCAGGCGTTCCAGAAGGATACCATGGTCAATGGTATCGAAGGCCGCTGAGATGTACAAGAGCACCAACAGGGTCACACTTCTCCTGTCGATGCCCAGACGAAGATCATCGACTAAGGCGACTATAGCAGTCTCAACTCCGTATTCCGCTCTGAAGCCAGTTTGAAATGGGTCCAGATAATCTGTTTCCTCCAAGACGGCTTGGAGTTGGAAGGCACCCGCCCTCTCGATCACCTTGCCCAAGAATGGTAAAAGGGAGACCGGTCTATAATTATTTCTCAACAGGGGGTCAAGGGAGGGTTTCTTTAGAATTGGTTTTACTATTGCCTGTTTTAAGGCGGATGGAAATATGTCCTCCCGAAGAGAAGCATTAACTATTAAACGTAATGATGTCTTTATTGTATCTCCTCCCTGGACGGTCAGCCAAGAAGAGCAAGGGTTGAGAGGGCAAGTTGTCCTCCTTACACTTCCAAGGAGCTTATCCACGTCCTCAGTATTTACATACTCAAAGCGATCCAGTATAACCTTGTTTCCAGAGTCACTGGATACCTCTTTTATGGATTCTGTTAAAAAAACGGCATTAAGCTCAGCCCTTATCTGAGAGATTTTATCGGCAAAAAAGTCATTAAAAGCGTCACAGCAGGCTGTAGTTGGTTCTAATAGAGGGTTCAGGGTGGTTGGTAGTTGTGTTAATTCCCTAACCACCCCGAACAGCTCTGCTGGATGAGACTCTGCCGATGCAATCCGTGCAGCACAGAAAGAATTCTTAGCTGCATCGATTGCCACTCCGTAGGAATGTAACATATTCTCTTGGTGTGCCTTGTCAGATATACGCTGATGTTTCCGCCAGTAGCACTCTAGTTGTTGCGCAGCCCGCTTCATTTGGTGTAGATCTTTGGCGACATAGCCCAAAACCCCACAAAAAACAATGGATGCCGACCATGAAAGCCTTCGACTTCACAATGTGATGGTACTTTAGTACACATGTCCTGCTTGTGAGCTTTCCATGGGACAAAGTTGGCTGTTGCAGGTACATAATTCTGGTCAAGAGAGACCTTTGGCCTGATCAAGCAGTGATGTTCTTATGTTCGTTCTATCAACATATGCATTTTAAAGGATTTGCCAAAATTCTATTTCATGTCTACATCACATCAATCCATCATTCACTATATACTAAGAGGGATCTCAGACTGCCTACAGTCTGGCTCCCTGAAAAATAAATAAGTCATTCTCTCTTTTCCTTTCAATTGCTATTGTCCCCACTTTTCCATGCTTAAGCCCCAGTTCTCTATGGCAAAAAATCCAACTATTCATCATGGGATTTACATCTAAATATATTTAGCGGCCTGCAATTCCTTTTATGTCTTTGATGTCAAAAACTATGTACAACAATGATGTTGTATGAATACTATAACAGCATTAGAAGGAAAATGGTAAATAAATACTTATTTAGATGCTTAAACATCTATTTATATGTGGCTAATACTAATGTTTGTTTCTACTGGTGTACTGGTACTGTTTCTCAGACAAAAACAGTTGAACAAATCATTTTGTTTTCCCATGGCACCAAATCAAATATTGTTGCTAGAAATGTGTATTTGTTGTTGCTGTGACAAACTATTTTTGTTAGCATGACTGCTCTATTTGAATATCGTCTGTCAAAAAGTAAATTGTGTAGAATATCATTAGCATGAAGAGAAGAACCATAAGTGGTCCTTTACAAATTTAATACCAATAACCTTTAAATGGCTATAAATTTAGCTCCCCTGACTTTTGTGAAATTTGCATGGGCATAACTACTCAATGAATCTCTAATAGGGAAGATTACCTTTTGTATATAATGAAACACTTTAGCATCTCTAAGTAGGTGAGAAAAGGCTACTCTGCAAAGCAAAGCTTGGTTATTGCTTTCTTGTTCAGCAGGACATTCTCTGATGAATGAAACATGAACAAGAACACTTGGATTCCCTCCCTATGTTTTAAGAAAGAAATGTACACATCTGAAAACTTGCTTCGCCAGATATCTAGTTTACTAATAGCATGAGAAAGGGGTTTAATGGAAACCCTCTGTTTCTAAGAGCTAAGGGACAAAGCCTTCATAGGCATGTTAATGGTGTATAAAATAGAACAGCTGAATTTCATGGAATTATTTTTTCCATGAGAACGCCTAGAGACTGCATTTTCTATTACTACTATAAATCTAAAGAGACAAGACAAACGAATGGTATGAAAAAAGCAAGTAACATTATTGTACATCCCTTGCTCTGTTTTTTTGCTATAAGCTCTTACAACTCATTTCAAATCAAGTAAAATATTGTCCAAAAAATCAATTAATTAAATATTTGTACTTTTCTTGGCTAACAATTCATTAATGGAATCTTTATTACCAAGATCCAAACACTGTAGGGGCTTGTGGATGGCTAGGAGGGAGAGAACACCATTACATCCCTGACTTCTCATCTATATAGGCAGTGCAGGCAGTTACTGTGATCAATGGTATCAACTAAGAACCACTGAAAATTCCATGATAATAATTAACAGGGTCACACTTATATTCTCTTTCTCTGCTGGCAGTCATAATCCATCAAGGCTGAAACTGGTCCTCTTGAAACCTAATTCAAATTGTTCTAAGAAATCAAGAGTCATATAAAAGACCTTTCAACATTTGCTAGGTTACATCTGCTTTTTCTTTTTGTCTTTATATATGTTCTTCTCAAAACTATCTTTCCATGCTGTGCCACTATGGCATGAAGTTTCCCACATTACTGGAGGAAAAAAAAAGGATGGATCAAAGAAACAAACAGAATTCTATTAGGCTATGTTTTCTTTAAAGTCTAAAGTGATTTGGCATTGGAAGTGGAATTGCATGAATATGCAAATAAGCAGAAACACCAACAAAACCAAATAATTGGCTAGGAACTCTGATTATCTAAAAATCCCAAGTGTATATTTTCTGCACATTCTGATAGTGCAGAAAAGATGTAGTAGACATATTGGAAAAATGTGGGGCCTAATCCTCTTCCCCCTGGTAACACACAATCTAAGATCTTCACAATCTTAGAAAAGCAAAGGTCGTTACTGATAAAATGTGACTTACAGTGGAACTAGGGATGGATAATATCTGTGGATTCTCTTGTCAGCATGCTTAGAAATGTTTTATTGCTTAATGGCTAGTCTTGGGTAACAAACCTATCCCCCCTCCCCCTTGCATATTTCTCTCTTTTAGGTCTACTGTTCTACTGCAAATTCAAAATAACTAATCTCTGTTGCTTTGCATCTAGTTATCCTGGGAGTGGCAACTGAGCAGTTGGCTGATCAGCATCCAAATAGCCTCTCACACATGCCACCCCTCCAGCAAAGACCAGTGCAGGCAAGGGGCCTCTCGGTTGCTGCTTTACCAGCTGCTCAGTCGTTGCTCCAAAGGCAACCAGATGCAAAGCGAAAAGCTTCTCTCTGGCAAGGAAGGGTTCTCAATCCTTCTTTGTTAGGATGGAGAGGGGTGCAGCATGTGTGTGTATGTGTGTGTAAGGGGTATTTCCTGCATATCAGTATTTTGCCTGAATGCCTCCCTGCCCCCCCCCCCCCCTTTTCCCTCACTGCCACTCCTACTGCCCCCTTTCCCCCTCACTGTCCTCCTGGATCTTTCCATCGCCTCTTGGGGGGGGGGCATACCACCTACTTTGGGAATCATTGATTTAGAACTTTAAAAGATAATACAAACACTTTGAATTACACTTAAATGCCAACTTGGGCCTCATCTGCACTGTGGAAATAATCGTTTGACACTGCTTTAACTGTCATGGCCCAATACTATGGAATCCTGGGATCTGAACTTGGTTGTGGCACCAGAGCCCTCTGATAGAGAAGGCTAAATATCTCACAAAATTACAAATCCCAGAATTCCTTAGCATTGAGCCATGGCAGTTAGTGTCAAACTGCATTATTTCTGCAGGGCAGATACATCATGGGAGGCAATGAAATTTGTACAGCACTGATGTTTTTTATGGCTCAGGCTTCCAAACAGATTTTTAAAGGTGACTACATTGCTGTAGCTTTAGGAGTTTACTGAAATCTATATGGCAGGGGCTATATATGCACAGTGCCTCAATGCAGCTGGACTGGAGCAGCTCCTTGGAGATTGTGACCACTAGTTTCCTTCCATAGCATGTTTTACATCAATATTTGTTAGAATGGCCACTTATGCCTTGCTAAAATGAAGGAAGTCATCACCTAAAGGAGGAGAAAAGAGGAAACAAAAGTGTGCATGTGCTGTTTTATACATATAGATGCAAATGTAAAATGTTATGATTCTAATTTAAAATACAGAGCAACTCACCATAGTGGAGAAGAGTATAAGCGGTGACTTGTACTGTTCAGACTACTGCACAGGAACAAATAGGGAGCTTCAAGGCCTCTGCTCTTTCCTTTCATTGCTCTTTATCTTTAAATCAGGGGGTCTTGGAGTGGACAAACAGAAGACCTCTTCAAACAGAGGACTGCCCTTTAAAATTTAGGCGACATCCCCCTTCCACCACAGTATTTGTCAAATAACAGCAGCTGGCAATTATGTTTCCACAAAAACAACTGTTTGCTCCTGCATCTCCTCAGTTCTTACAACTCTTGCCAGCTCCTGCTTCCCACTGAAATCTATAAATATCAATAAAGCAAATACTATAACCATTTCTATATTTTATGTTAAATTAAATGGAACCAAATATTCTCATCTGAGAAATGAATTCCACCCCTCAACTAAATGGCCAGAGAGAAATATAGACTGTAATGGCACAAATATGTTCCAGTGAAAGTGGCAATTTGACATAAAGTATAAGCAATAATACAAAATGTAATCCAGATGGTAAATAATTTTACAACGATAAATGTGCTTCCATGCAAAGTAGGGTGTGTTAGATTTTCTTTAACTTGGCTACAGAACCAGAGTGGGAAACTGAGACTACCAAACCCCACTTTTTGCAGGAGGCAGAGTCCCCCACTAGCCCCCCAAAGCCTCCCAAATTCCCCATTCAAAAAGGGCAATTTTTGCCTAAAAAGCATGCCAAGAAAAAACAGACAACACTCCACTATACCTTCCCATGGCTCCAGAATCCTTCACTCCCCCCCTCCATACCTTTGGGATGAGGCTTCATATGATCCTGATGATGATCATTTTGGCTGATAAACATCCAAAAGAATGGAAAAGTATTTGTGGACTCAGACAGGAAGGTGCAATCCATGTTGTTGTTATTCTTGGTTATTAAAGGAAATTCCCAGCAGTGTTGCCCACCCTGCTATAGCATCAAGGTTTAAGATATTTATCATAACTTTTAGTCTGCTCTCCCAGACTCATGTTCACTTTAAAAAGTAACAAAATGAATAGATACATAAATACTTTTGCTAAGTTAAAAAAGAGCATAGTCCTTTGAGGGATTACGTGGTTTTTCCAAAATGGTTGTAGAAAGTGTATCTTTATATATGGTGGTGTACTATTGATTGTTGTGTGGGTCCCTTTTTATATTCCTTGTGCAAATCTGTGTTCTGCTCTTTTACAATGAGGATTAGACATTCCAGAAAACCTGTTATAAGGCCAATGCTATTTTAGGCTGCATCAATAGAAGTATAGTGTCTAGATCAAGAGAAGTAATAGTGCCACTGTATTCTGCTTTGGTCAGGCCCTACCTAGAATATTGTGTCCAGTTCTGGGCGCCACAATTCAGAAAGGACATCGTTAAACTGGAGCGTGTCCAAAGGAGGGCGACAAAAATGGTGAAGGGTCTGGAAACCATGCCCTATGAGGAACGACTTAGGGAGCTGGGGATGTTTAGCCTGGAGAAAAGAAGGTTAAGAGGTGATATGATAGCCCTGTTTAAATATTTGAAGGGATGTCATATTGAAGAGGGAGCAAGCTTGTTTTCTGCTGCTCCAGAGAACAGGACCCGGAACAATGGATGGAAGCTACAGGAAAAGAGATTCCACCTCAACATTAGGAGGAACTTCCTGACAGTAAGGGCTGTTCGACAATGGAATGCACTCCCTCAGAGGGTGATAGAGTCTCCTTCCTTGGAGGTCTTTAAACAGAGGCTGGATGGCCATCTGTCAGGGATGCTTTGATTTGGATTTCCTGCATGGCAGGGGGTTGGACTGGATGGCCCTAGTGGTCTCTTCCAACTCTATGATTCTATGATTCTATATGGACTTGGCTCTGAACAATGTGTTTTATAACTAGGAATACAATATTCAGCTTATCCAGCCAATTCATTGAAGTTAACTAGTCATAGTTTTAAAGGAGGTTTTCAAGCTGCTGTCTTTTGGATTCCCAAATATTTTTCTAGCCCAAACCCAATGTCCCAGAAGAATGAGGGAACAGATTGAGACAGGTGGGTGGGTACATTGTTTTGGAAATTCCAGTTTCTAAAAGGGTCTGTACAGTTGCATTCTAGCAAAGGGTAGAGCTAACGCCAAGGGCAGAGCAGATGAGGTAATGTCAACAGGGCAGGTCCAACTGTAATTCTTACCAGTTAGCACATTATCCCACTGAGCATACAGAAAAATAACCTCTTTCTTAGCTGCAAAAACTCACTTAGGCTGCCTCAGCACTGCAGAAATAAGCAAATTTGATACTACTTTAACTGCTATGGCTCATTGCCAAGGAATTCTGGGAAATGCAGTGCTATGGAACTAGAATTCCATAGCACTGAGCCATGGCAGTTATTGGAATAAATTTCCTATTCGTAAAGTCCAGTTTGGTTATATCCAGAATATTTAAAGACTGAAGATAACAGCAGAAGAAACTTGTGGGCCAAAATGTGGAAAACCCATAGATCCTCAGGCTTGCAGGGTAGAATTTCCGTACCCTTGACTTAAATGCTGGTATACTGAGAGTTTTCTTGTATGCTGACACCACAGCTCTCCTGACCATATCTCTTGCAGACATTTGCTTGACAAGCAGGAAGGCCAAGTATTCTATCTGCCATGAAGACTACCTTTTGGAGCACTTCTGAGTAGGGTGTGAGGTCAGGAACCTGCACATTTCAGTCAGGGTAAGTGGGACATATGTCTGGATAATTGGTCCAGAAGTTGTTCTTTCTGCCCAGGCTGATTTTCTGCACATGAAAAGTTATATAAATATATGAAAATGAAATTGGTGGATTGAATAAAACTCACACAACCAATTGATGAAGTTTTCTGTACAGTAAACCTTCATCTTTTTCACTGTTGTTAATAGTCTTCGAGTTAACTCCGACCTATGACAACCCTATATATGAGAGATCTCCAAGTCACTCTATCCTCAACCACCTTGCTTAGCTCTTGCAGGTCCATGGCTGTGGCTTCTCTAGTTGAGTCCATCTGAAATGCAGTCTTCTTCTCCTACTACCCTCCACTCTACCAAGCATTATAGTCTAGTGAGTCCTTCTTGTGATATTGGGAAAATGCATCAACCTTAGTTCTTGCTTGCAGGGAGAGTTCAGGCCTTATCTGCTCTAGAACCCATCCATTGGTCTTTTTAGTGGTCCACAGTATTCTCAGAACTCTTCTCCAGCACCACATCTCAAATGCGATGATTTTCTTCCTATCAGCTTTCTTCATTGTACAGTTTTCACATCCATACATAGAAATAGGAAATATGATGACATGGACAATCCTAACATTTCTGTTTAATGATATACCTTTACACTTTAGGGGGTTGGATAGTTCATTCATAACTGCTCATCCAAGTACTAGTATTCTCATTTCTTGCCTGCAGTCTTCACACTGATTGATTACTGAGACCAAGTATTGAAAATTGTGGACTATTTCAGTCTCTTTATTGTCTACTTTAAAATTGTGTAGATTACCTGTGGTCATGATTTTTGTTTTCTTGATGTTCCACAGTAAGCCTGCCTTTGTGCTTCCTGTCTTGACCTTCTTCAAAAATCTTTCCATATTTCTGGTATATTCTGCTAATTCTATGGTGCCATCTGCATATCTTTGATTATTGATGGTCCTTCCTCTAATTTTCACACCTCCCTCCTCTGAGTCCAATCCTGCTTTTTGTATTTTCTTAATACACAAATTAAATAGATAGACTGATAGAATGCAGACTTGCCTGACTCTTTTTCTAATTGGAAACCATTCTGTTTATCTGTATTCTGTCCTTACAGCAGGCTCTTGCCCTGAGTACAGATCATGCATGGGGACTATCAAAAGTTGTGACACAGATTAGGAGAAAGGGGCAGCCTGAGGCCATCCCTTCTCCTCTAGATCATTGCTATGGCAACTGCATGGCCATGACAATGATCTGCTGGAAAAAGGAGCTCCGAAATTTGCACCCTGGGACGTTGCAGTGATGTGTCTTGGACACGTCACAGAAGACACATCATGGATGCACGCAGTATGGATGGCGCTGCATCAAGATAGTGCCACCCATATATACTAGGATTCAGGAGTGTGTGGTTGCTGTGCGCTCTCGAACCCTAGTATTGGCGACGCCACACTGCTTTTGACCTGTGTATACCAGGCCATAGTTTCTCATGATCTATACAATCAAATGCCTATAGTCTATAAAGAATGGAATGATCTTTTGAAACTCCTTATTATGTTCCATTATCCAGCGTATGTTTGCTGTTTGATCCTTAGTGCCTCTTCCTTTCCTGAACCCCACTTGGATATCTGGCATTTCTCACTCCATATATGGTAAGAGTCTTTGTTGCAAAATTAAGCATCATCTTGCTTGTATGAGAAATTAATACAATGGTTATGTGATTACTGTAGTTTTTGTGTCTTATTTCCTGGGAATTAGATTATATACTGAGTGAAGTTGAAGGCTTTCATGACCAGCATCCATAGTTTTTTGTGGGTTTTTCATGCTATGAGGCTGTGTTCTAGGAGAGTTTATTCCTGACATTTGCTGGCAAAACTGTCAGGAATAAACTCTTCTAGAACATGGTCTCATAGCCCCCAAACCCCCACAAAAATAATATATACTGTTTCCAGTCTGTGGGCCAGTGTTTTGTTTTCCAAATTATTGACATATTTTAGTTAAAACTAGATAGTAGATTCTGGTTTTGTAGCTTGGAACAGCTCTATTGGTATGCCATCAGTTCTTGGTAATTTATTATTCTCAAGTGCTCTGAGTGTAGCTCTCACTTGACTTTTTAGACTCTGGGATTCATCCTCATATCTTCTTTAAAGGAATTTGTCATCAATTTGACCATTTTACATAGCTCCTCTGTGTATTGTTTCCATTGTTTTTTATTATTACTTCTTGATCATGTAATATACTTTCCTGCTGTTCATGTATTATCCCTACCTCTAGCTTAAATTTTCCCTTAATTTTTCAGATCTTGCTAAAGAAATCTATTGGTCTTTCTTTTTTGTTCTTAGTTATTAGTTCCACTTTCACTGCATTGATTATTATAGTAGTTTTCCTAATCCCTGCACACAAGTCTTTTTACATTTGCATTCAGGGTTCTGGTTCTATTTCTGTCACCATTCTTTTTTGCTTTTTTCTGTTCTTGATTGATTGTAGGGTTTTGTCTATCATCCACTGAGGCTTTTCTTTCTTTTTGGCTCCATATAGTGTCCTTCTGCTTTCCTCTCTAACAATATCCCTGGCTGCAATATTTATGCATTCCATTTCTTGTTTCACTATGTCTAGGTTTCCCTTCATTCATGCTTCTCACATTCCATGTTCCTATAATGTGGTTTGAGTAGCTTTGGAATTTCTTTTTGATTCTAGGCATGTCAACAGTTGCTCTGCCCTTTGCCTTGATATCGTGTGTGTCATTTGCCCCCTCATTATTCCTAGTTAAACTCTGCACTGCTCTAGTGATTTTCTGTGTATTTCTTAACATTTGTCTTGTTTCCTTATGGACTGTCTCATCATAGGGTTTCTGTGGTAGAAAGTTTGCAAAGGGGTTTACCAGACCTCTCCTTGCAGAATACTAATAAGTGTCAGCTATGATGCCACTGCTGTTGGCTTTAACCTTTATCTCTTACCTGCCTTCAAACCTTGTGCCTCAGCCCCACACCAGTGTAATGGGGAGGATGAGGATGATACAGATCTCCCTCCATTCTGGCTGGAATTCAGGTCGGACATCTGCACACATAAGTGTCTCTTACATATGTAGAGGTCTTTTTGGCACAGTGTGGGTTTGCTATTCACTCCTCTGCACAGTGCCCTAAAGGACCTCCCCCGCCAACTTACTTTAAAGCCTACATGCTGCCTCAGATGATTATTTCATGCTTCACAGTGAGCAGAAAGAATCAGAGGCAATTCTCTCATTTTTCCATAGCCAGATGACAATACAGTTGGCCCTTCTTATACACTGATTTTTTTATACACGGATTCAAGCATACATGGTTTGAAAATGTTCAAAAAAAGTATAAATTTCAAATATCAAATTTCCATTTTTTATAGGAGACACCATCTTGCTATGTCATTATATTTAATGGGACTTGAGCATCCACGGATTTTGTTATACACAGGGGATCTTGGAACCAAACCCCAGCGTATAACAAGGGTGCACTGTAGAAATACTGAAATTCCTGGAAGATCCTCAGAGATCTCAGTGCTTCTGTTATTCTTGTGTGTCTGGCTTTGGGGGTGGAGGGAGAGGGACCAGCCAGACACTTGTTCTCAAAGAAGCATGGAATGGACATGGAGATTATCACACTGCCCTTTTCCATCCTTCTCTCCTGACCTTGGCACAGGATGAAAACTTTTAAGAACAGATTGTATCTCACACCTCCGTGCCCAGGCAGGAGGCAGCCTGTACATGATCATGGCATCTCATAACCAGTGGTGTCCCTAGCATTGGTGTCATTTGGTGTGGTCATTCATGGGGGGGGATTTATGGGGAATGGGGCGTCCAGCATACAACTTTGGCACACTCCTGACACATGCAGGAATGTGTGTGCACAGCTGGAGTGGCACCATGTGCCCACAGGGAGCAGCCACTGCACCTGGGGTGGGATGGGGAGCAGGATTTCAGCCTTGCTCGCCCCCAGGCAGAAGCCACCACACCTGGGGTGCCTCTGTGTGGGGTCTAGGCAGTCTGAAAAGGCCCTGTGCAGGGTCTAGATGGCCAAAAAAGGCCCTACATGGGGTCTAGGCCACCTGAAAAGGCCCCACGCAGGGGTGGAGAGCCAGCCTGGTGTCACCCCCCTTCTCAGGTGTCACCCCCTTCTGGTGTGTCACCTGGTGTGACCTGCACTCCCCAGTGATGCTACTGCCATACCTGATTTCCCATACTTTGCATACAATGGGAAAGTCACATTCTTTCAAAAAGTGCCTGAGAAGTCCAGATTGGGTATGGAATGCCATATTCTGGTATGGGATTCCTCTGGCCTGGGCGCAGAGGCGTGTGATACAATCCATTTTTAAAGGTTTTCTTTCTGCACCAAGGTCAGGAGGGAAGGACAGAAAAGGACAGTGCAATAGTTTCCTGTGTGTACTGGCTTTGAAATAAGTCTAGGAAGTGGTGTATGGCTCAGCTATACTGATGGGATGTTGAATTCAGGCCTATGTGTGCCACAACCATTTTGGCAAAAAAAAAAAGAGAAGGGGGATTGTAATGGAGGAACAAAGGACATTTTGAAGATGTTAAGGGATGACTGGGACTAAGGAAAGGAAGCCTGGCTTAAATGTTGATCTGGCCTATGTAAGCCAAAGGAAAATACAGATGCTTCTAAAGCTCTTGCCCTATTTGAAGACTGCACCAATGAACCTAGCATGGGAGGTCTTTCTTGGAAACTCCAGATACCCATGGTTTTCTTTTCAAAAGCTTTCCTAACAATGCCAAGCATAGAGTTTGCCTCTTTCACTGCTGTTACACATTGAGGTGATACATTCATCTACCTATCAGTAAGGCTGAATCGAGACATATGGTTACCTGAGGCTAAAACAAAGGTGGTACCCATTCACATTCTGTACACAAAAGCCACACTGACAGATTCCTTTAAAGATGGTGATGTTGGCTCCATACAGTACAGTTCAGTAAGCTGTGTGTCTCTCAGCTCCCTCTTCCAAAACTTTAATGTAACTTTTTGGCATTTGCTTTCTGAGACTAATATCTCACAATGGTACTACCAGCCGTGGTGTCCTGGCCCAACAGGGAATTTCTATTATGATATGCTGCCCTAAGTGTAATTGTAATTATAACACTGTGCAATGTAATTATAATTGTGGTCTATATAGATCTGTCAACTGATCAGGCCTGATTCCTTGCATCTGTGACTGGGTGGTTGTCTCTTATTATATCTCCTCCCCCAGGCTTTGTTCTCCTCCACATTTTGCTATTTTCTGCTCTCTGTTTTCCATGCATCTTTTTTTTTTTTTTTTGCCTCAGCTTGTCACTCCTCTACTCCTGCTATTTCTCCTTCTATTCTTTATCTTCCATTTTTGATACTGTTATTATGTTGTTATTGTATATACCTATATATAATCTGACATCATCAGGCCTCAGAGGGAGAGAAAGTCCAGCCAGTTCCATCAGGCCTTGCCTAAAGTATGAAGACGAGCCCTCTCTCTTTGCCATCATCTGGCCTCAGAGGGAGAGAAGAACTGCTGGACTTATACTCCTTCCCCTTCCCCATTGCCATTCCCTTTCCTTTTGTGTCATGTCTTTCTATATTGTAAGCCTGAGGGCAGGGAAAGGTGTAATTAACTATCTGTAAGCTGCTGTGAGAGCCTTTCTGGCTGAAGAACAGGGTATAAATGCAGTAAATATTTATTTATTTATTTATTTATTTCCTGCTTTTACCCCAAAATTGGGACTCAAAAGGGCTGACAATTTAATTTATTGTTCCATGATAAAGTTCAGTTTTCATTTACATCAGTGTTTGAAAGTAAGCTGATTGTCTGGATAGACATACAGCTAAACACATATGTTAAGACCTGTTTACCTGGTTTTTACAGCATGAAACACAAAACTGGTCTCCCAGCTGATCAGTGACAGTTTAAAACACATGCACTTATATACGAATTTAGGATTTATTTTTTGTCCCGGTAAATGTGTCAGTCTACCTTTACTTACATGAAACTTAGTCATGTTGCACATTAGTCAGATTTAGATAGGTCATTTTTGGATTCCATGAAATGTATTTGCTTTTCCCCTGTCCTATATATTTTTTTCCTAAAAAGAGTCAGACTGAGACTGCTGATTCCTCCAGCCTGCTGATTTAAAAAGGTGAGAAGTGAGATAGAAACTGTCACATCCATCCAACAGAAGGTGTGAGAGTAGAATCAGTCCTTTACCATCCCTAAAACATTTCTTCAATGAACCACCAATGCACTTTTCTAGTAAATGAGAAATGTTCCATGTTTCCAAGAATTTTCACATTTTAATGCTGAGATCCCTCAATTTTATTAAACCAAATGAACATACCAATTATCCAAGCAGCTCACTTCATAAAATTTAAATGCACAATATATTTGAACATAGCTTACTGTTATGTGTAAATATATTCATTATTCACGAAAGCAGTACTTTTAATTTCTGAAATCAAACACTGCTTGGCTACCATTTTATTGATTTATTCAGAAAAGGAACTAAAAGCATGCAATTAAGACATCATTTTTCAGTAAGAAAAAAACCTTAGTTGTTTAAATAAACTGTAGATTCTGAATTGGATACTCTGAAGACTTTCTTTTTGTACCCAAATCATTATTTAAAATGTTCTATAAAACTAGGGTTGCCATAACCCGGCTGCAACCGGGCTTTTCCCGCTTTTGGCGGCACCTGCCCGCTCACGTCATGGATGCCGCCAAAAACCGGGAAAAGCCTGGTTGCAGCGGGGTTGCACTGCAACCCGTGGGGCCTCGCTGCCCTCCTCCTCTTCCACCTCGCATGGCCGCTTGGAGGAAGAGGAGGACAGCGAGGCCTTGGGCGGAGGAGGCGAAGGGGGAGGCGGTGCCTCCTGTGCGCGGCTGCACCACCCTTCCCGCCTCCCTGCGGTCCCGCACCCTCCTTCTCGGCCTCCTCGGAGGCCGAGAAGGAGGGCAGGCCCTGGCAATCGCCAGCAGCCCCGCGCCCTCCTTCTCGGTCTCCTCGAGGCCCAGGGCCCAGGTGGCGAGGGAAAGCCTCCCTCAGAGGAGGATTCCCTTGCTGCTTGGGCTCCGCTCCCCGCCGTGATCGCGGCGAGGCCCGGGGCCCAGGCGGCGAGGGAAAGCCTCCCCTATTCAAATGTAGGACACAAAAAAAAAATGTGTCCTACATTTGAAAATTTTGTCCTACATTTTTCCCGGTTTGGAGGTCCGGATGTATGGCAACCCTATATAAAACTGAAAATCATAAATAAATGTGTAGAATTAACAATGGAATTCTAAAATTCCATCTGAAAAGATGAGCTAGTTAATACATTCAGATTGGATCTTAGAAACTTGCAGTTTCTTCAGTATGCCACACAAGTTAACAAATAACTTCTACAGTGCTCATAATTCTGAAAAGAATAGGACTACATACAATTGCAATACTCTTCAACTGTCCCTATTAACTCCCTATGGTCCTACTTTTTCAGCTACTTTCAAAATGAACCAGGTTATCTCTCCTCCTCCTGCTTATTTCGACTTCCGCAAGCTGAGTTCAACATGTAAAAGTAGTTTAAAAAGGAAAGGTAAAGGTAATATCTTGACATGAGTGTCTAGTCGTAACCAACAGTAGGGGGTGGTGCTCATCTCTGTTACTAAGCTGAAGAGTCAGGGTTGTCCGAGGACTACTCTGGTGGTCATGTGGCCAGCATGACTACACCAAACACTGTTATCTTCCCACCAATGTAGTACCTATTTATTTACTTGCATTTGCAGACTTTCGAACTGCTAGACTGGCAGAAGCTGGGACTAGTGATGAGAGCTCACTCCTTCAGACAGCACTCGGGCCTCGAACTGCCAACCTTCCGATCTTCCGATAGTCAGAATTGGTATCTTAACCACTATGCCGCTACAGTTATTTAATTCATCTGGGGAGGGAGGAGTAGAGAAAATGGGATGGACACTTGCTTTTCCCTGTTAACTCAGGAAAAAGCAAACTGCTACAGTCTCTCCAAGCTTGTCTGTTTTTTTACATTACACTAATAACTTTTGCCATTGTGACCACATTCTGATGTTATCAATAGTAATAGTAATAGTAATAATAATAATAATAATAATAATAATGTTGCTCAGCTGCACATATCCCACTTTTCATCTGTGAAAAGTTGGAGGGTAAGAAATTGTTAGTCCAAAAAAGACACATGCACTCGATAGATCCTACGTAAATGTTTACCTGCAAAAGGAAATAAACAAGTCTAGAAGGTATGGCAGCTATGACAGCTAACTCTCAGAATTGTGAAAATATAGCCTGGCCCATTAATTTTGACCATCATGCTGGATTTCCATGCAATTTTGGAGCTCTGCTACCACAACTGAAGTTTTTTTTAAAGAAATAAATAAGAAAAAATAATAATAAAGGGAACCAGCCTTCTTAGAAATGGAAGGGGGAGGGGGACAGGGGAAAAGGAGGAGACAATAACACCACATGATTGCCAGTATCACAATTGTCTGGGGCAGCAACATCTTGCACCTGAAGACTAATGTAATTGGGAGGTCATTGACATGTTTTCCCCATCAGTGAAAAGGGATGCCCTAACCATATTTGTGAGACACAGCAGCAATGGGTGGGAGGCAGCATCCTGTGATAAGTGTTGTCGAAGCTGCTTACGTCCAGATCTAATTGCAGTTTAAAAGCTGTATGTAATAATCTCCTATATTTGATTTTAGGTTTTTGTTTTTGTCCTGTTACGTGTGTCAAGATGGATTACCACTGCTGGAGGCTTTCTGGATAGCAAATTCATCTCTTTCTTGGCCAGAAAAAAAGGGTGACCCAAGGTGTCTGGAGATGCTGAGAATCACAAAAGCAGCTTTGAGGAACCAAATGGTGGCCTTAGACAGCAATTTGTCCTGATTTATGGTAGGTAAGAGAACAAGGGAAATCCAGTTATTGCATTACCTATCCAACCATTAATTTTAGCCATTTTGGTGAAGCCACTTTTAGAGGTAAGCAGAAGCCACTTGCCTTTTTCTGGCCAAAATAGAGGGTGAATTGCAGCACCTGGAAGCCCCCCAGGTAGAACACTTAACCTTTTAAATAGGTGACATGGCCTCCCTGTACTGTTTAATATCTATCATCTATCTGTGTAACTACACACACATTTTTGAGAACCTTTGGTCATTTTGGGGGGAAAGTTTTATTTCTTGGTAATTCCTATGACTTCCAGAGGATACCAGAGTATAAAAGTGGACCGTGTACCTGCTGCAGTTTCCCACACACCCCTTGTCTTTGCTTTGTTCAGTAGGAATGCTGACTCTTGCTTTCCTTTGAACAGCAGAATCTATGCCACATGACAAAATATCTTTGAAGAGAGAAGGAAAACACTCCAGAAGTGTGCTATGTGTCTAAGGAACTAGTATTGGGAAATATGAGAGACAGTGTTGGATCTCTCAAACATGTGATGCGATGTGATGTTTTAATTGTTTTATTGTAGTAGTTTTTAAAAGAGGTTTTATTTGTGAGATGTCTTGGGTCACTTTGGCCTTAGACAGATGGCCCCAAAAGGCTGCGATTGGGCTGTGTTCGGGGTGGGGCATGCACATGACACATGCCCCAAATGTGGCTGGAAGCTACCCCAGGTGTGGCTCTTTTTGAAAGAGCTGGCCCAAAAACTGGACTGAAAAGGAGAGAAAAAAATCTGTTACTTTTCAGTGGGCTGTTTGGGGACCATGGTGGCAGCCCAAATCAGGGCCAGGTGCATGCGGCTGTCACAGCTCTGATGTGAACGGGCCCTGTGCGATCCTGGGATGGCCCATCTGGGCTGTTTGTTTTGCCCTTTACTGGGAGAAAGACAGCACAGAAATTAATTAATTAAATATTTTTTTTTTAAAAAAAGTAATCACCTTGGTATAGCAGAAGCTGAACAATAACTGTTTTTCCCTCCATCCTCTAGCATACAGGCTATAGCAGAGGAAAAAAACTTACGGTAATCTTATTGTAGAAGAAAGTAGCTTTACTTACTAAAATGTATATATAATCAAATAAATAGTATAATGGAATAGAGAAAGTAGCTGCAGGTTAGGGTGATGTAGGAGAGATGGTATGGGAAAACCCCTAACAAACAGGAAGTCACTATATATATGTACTGTATAATTCCCATAAAACCCATAGGGATGTAGTGATTTGAATGTAGGACTTGGACTCGGGAGACTGCGGTCTGATTCCCCACTCAGTCATGAAAAACCATTGGGTGGCCTTGGACGAGTCACACATTCAGCCACAGAAAACCCAATGATATGTTCATCTTAAGGTTACCATAAGTTGGAAATGACTTGAAGGCATACAACAACAACAGCAGTAATTACCATAAAGCAACATTTAAACTAGCAGTTAATGAATAAAGGTAGATTTCCTCTTTGACAAGGTGTGTCTGACTGTTGTCTCCATTACTAAGCCAAAGAGCCAGCGTTGTCCGAAGACGACTCCAGTTGTCATGTGGCCAGCATGATTGCACAGAACACTGTTACCTTCCCACCAAAGTGGTACCTATTTAGCTACTTGCACTTTTACATGCTTTCAAACACTTGGGCCTCAAACTGCTGGCTTGCTGACCTTGCAATCCTCAGAGTCAGTATCTTAGACACTGAGCCTCCGTATCCCTAGTTAATGAATACAGGCATGTAAAAGCTGCTAACAGCAAAGCTCTAAACTTCTTGGGTATGTGGAAATAGGCAATAGTTCTTTGATTCCAGCTGCAGTGTATTTTCCACACATCTGGTTGATTTTTTATTTTATTTTTTATCTGTCATATGTTGAAATATGCAATAAGACTTTTGGTGAGTTTGGTGAGACTTACTCACCAAACTGGCCTTCTAAAAGAAACACAATAAACAAAGATAGTGGTGTGCGATTTTCAGTGAAGTTGTGGCCAACCTGAATTGAAAGCATAATATAGTTCTATATGCTAATGCTTCAATAGTGAGACAAACTTGAGTGGTGTGACTTTTTCTAATTAACACACTACACTCTTACAGCATTGCTATTCAACTTTAACTGCTCTGGCTGCCTTCTGTTGCACTTTTTTCTGGAGCTTGCAGTTTGTAAGACCTCTCTAGCTGGATATTCTAAATGCCCCTCTCTAAACTGCAAATCCCAGAATGCAGCAGGAGGCAGCCAGAGCAGTTAAAGTGGAATAGCAATGCTTTAAGAGTGTAGTGCAGTTATCTAGTCTGTTGCCTTTAGGGGTTGTCTGCACAGGCCAAATAAAACATCCTTCCCATGTCCTCTTGATGAGGAGTCTGGCTGATGCAGGGTCCAATACTCAGCTCTGGTGCAAACAGTCTGAACAACATACGGCCAGTTCAGCACCAAACCTGCTGAATACCCCCTTTAAAAAGTTTGAAATAACTCATTATTTGCTCTGAATCTTCATGGAAGATCTGGAGCCCTCTGTTGTGATGCTGAATGGCTGTTCACCAGTCTGGGTGGCCACTGCTATGGCAAGTTTCTCACCCTGAAATCAGAACAAGGCACCCAGCCATGTGACTGACTGCTCCCGGAGTATTCCAGCCCATGGTATTTGCAAAGAGTAGCCTAGCAGCCCCCTGTTATCTTCAGTGGTAAAACTACAGTATTCCATACTTACAATATACAAGGAAAACCTCATTTTGAAGAGGGCTGAGGAAACCTTAAATTATAGATTTTGCATTAGTTAAGAGGAAATGTTTATTTTCTTTCAGTAATATTAATCAAGTCATGGACAGTTCTGGGAAGCTGTGAATATAAAAAGCCCTGCCAAAATATGAAAGTGCAATAGCGGCACAATTACAGATTGGGCATTGATAGTTTGCTGAGTTGGCCTCTGGAATTCCTTCCTCAGACTAACTAGAATGGCCCCTTTCTTGCCATTGGCAGGCAAACCTCTGAATTTTTTTTTAGAACTGATGATTTGTAAGGAAAGCACTTTCAAAAGGCTGCTGTACCATTTTATTATACTGGCTTTAACTGCTTTTTAATGATTTTTGTAAGTGTATGTTTTAAATTGTTTTAATTTTATTAATAATTTTATTTCGTTTAATTTTGTCTGTTTTTAACTATATTGTATTCATTTTAAGTTGTAAACTGCCTTGATTTCCAGTTAAGAGAGAAGCAGGATACAAACAAAGATGCTGCTGATAATGTTGAAAGGTAGTTTTTTTTTTTGGGGGGGGGGGCAAACCAAAATATAAAAAAAACAAAAGGGAAAAAACAAACCCAACAAAAAAAAAAAAAAAAACAAAAAAAAAAAACCAGCACTTTAGCCAATATTCTTCTTCCACCATTAAGTGAGACAACACTCCTGTAACAATACACACTACATACACACACACACACAATTGCTTAATGGTGAGTTATTGTTGTTAGTAGGGAAAAGGTAATTACTAGTGAGTCCCCCCCCCCAGTAGTTACTTCTAAATGCTGATCTAAGAATGGAAATATCTGTCAAAATTCTTCTAGTCCCTGGAGAAAGGTAGACAAGCTGGGATCAGTTTTCCATTTCAGACCCTTTTGTGTTGCATTCCAACCAAAGCAATTTATTGAAGAAGCACTCTGTGTAGCTCAGGAAACACACACACACACACACACACACACACACACACACACACACACACCAAACACATATACTCTTCAGAGACACTTCCCTGAAGAGACTACAAATATTCATTCAGTTGTATCGTTTCTTATCTGTCAAAACTTGGAAACATTGCCTTTTTTGGATTTCAGAGCCCATAGCTGGGTGAGGATTTATAGGAGCTGTTGATCAAAACTTTTCCAAGTCCTAATTCTCCCTCACCATCCCTTTTCTCTAGTGCATACTGTAATGCCCAACTTATTTGGATCAGCTAAACAGAGAAAATACAGCCCAGTGTGGTGTTCAGCATGTTGGACTTTAGGTGGAAATATCTGGGTCCCCATCCTTGATACAACTTAAATTTACATTGTGGCTTTATGGCAGTCACTGTCAGAGTTTAAGGCCTACCTTACAAGATCATTGGACTTAATCCAAGCCCATGTATTCCCCTCTGAACTCAACAGAGAATACAGATGTTCCATTTATTTATGCAGCTTTTCCTTTTTTAAAGCTACTTTTGGACCGCTGTGTTATTTTACCATAACATATGGGTCTCCAACTATTGTTGGACTACAAGTCCCAGCATCCCCTAGATGGTGTAGCCAATGCTGAGAAACCATGGGAGCTGCAGTCAGCAACATTTGGATCATGGAAACTGTGCTACTTGAAGTCACAATCTCTGCAGTCCCTGGAGTTTATGATCTAAGATGGCTCTAAAAAATTAATAATCAGGCAAGCTTAGACCACTGGGTCAGAAACCCACTGGGTGACCTTGGTCAGGTCATGCTCTCTCAGCCTCAGTGGAAGGCAGCGACAAACCCCTTCTGAACAAATCTTGCCAAGAAAACTCTGTGATAGGTTTGCCTTAGTGGTGCCAGGAATCATAAAGGACTTGAAAGCACACAACAACAACAAAGGAGAGAGTGTAAACTGCATACCCCACAGCTTAAGTGCTCAATTTAGTACTAAGGCCATAAAACCATTCAGAACTAATTTCAAATGGACATTTATTGTCTGTCAGGTCATTTGTAAATGAACCATCTGAAGATTCTCAGGCATAGCCCAAGGAAGTGGCAAATTTCTTGGGTCATTAATTAAAATGTAAAGGGGTGACAAAACAAAAATCCGAATGTTTACCAAACTGCATGGAAGGATGGTTACATCACTACTCTGATCTATAATATGTTTAGAACAATGAAAAAAAAAACTTTGAACTAGTTTTAAAAAATATTTCTGAAGAGAATCTTATTAAAAATCTTGCAGCTGGCTCTTTCAACAAGCCTCACAATAAATTCAGGGACACCCTTTATCTTCTGTTATTGCTGCAATTTTTCTTTAAAATAACACTCTCATGTATGGAGAGAAGAATCTAGGCAAACCCAGTCTTGGGTTATGAGCATATTGTAATGACAAATGACACTTCTATGGGCACAAGACTACATTGACAGCCACCTGCCAATAGTGCCATCATATTTGGTGAAGGCTTGATGTCTGTTTGAATTTGGTAAAAAAAAAAAAATCAGGATTTTATTATAAAAGAAACTGGTTTGACTTCTTAGATTATTGCTACAGACAGTGACAGGTGTGAAAAGCATGGATGCTGCAGTTTTAATTGGCTTATAAGAACTACAAAAGTTACTAAAAGAGAAATTTTGAATCTGTAACCCCCTACAATTTGCATTGTCAATGACTGAAAAATCTGTCACCTATATCTTTAATAGCTTGGGGTAAACAACACCATACAGTACATAAAAGAAAAGGCAGGGAAATTTAAAAGAAAGCACAGGGAAAATATCCTGGTTGCTGAAGAACTTGGAAAGTTTTCTCGCAAAAGACTATGGACAATATGGAGAGTGGGGCTGAACTGTGCAATATACAGCAGTACTATATGATACATTGAACCAAAACCAGATCAATTCTAAGTTATGCGTGTTATTTTCTTCAAATATAAAATATATATTACTATGTAATGACTATTCTCATTCATTCATCCACCATTATTTTTAACCATGTCTATTGTGTAAAGAATTAGGCTTTAGGCACATGGGAGGCTGCATGTAGCATTCAGTGTCCAATTCTTTTGTTCTTTCCAGTGCAGTGCCCTTCTGATGATTTGGACTAAGGCAGGTTGGTTCCCTTGGGTTTACTGTTTTGCCTAAGTTATATTACATTGTTATATGCGTACCCAAATCTCTGTGCAGAGAAAATTTTCAGCTGTGTGTAGTGCTGGGCTTGCTTTCCTTTGGAATCAGATCTCCAGAGACTTATAGACATTTTTCAACATTTGCATTCATTCATTCATTTGCAAATATGTAAGCAGAGCAAAATGTTTGTGGAATCTTTAGAACTGTCACACATTTCAAATTTAAATGTCCTTAGATCTTAACCATAATCCTAGTTTTTAAAAAATAGATAAACTCATGAAACTATGTGCATTATTTTCATCAGGTTATCTATTGTTTTTAAAATTAGTATTATGCATTTTTAACAACTAACTAGTTAAATAAGTTTAACTAAAGTTTATTGTGGCACTAGAGCCTAGTGGTGTAATGGTAAAATGCCAGTAGTGCAGCCACTCATTCACAAACCACAAGGTTGTGAGTTCGATTCCAGCCAGGGGCTGAGGGTTGACTTAGCTTAGTATCCTTCCAAGGTTGCTAAATGAGTACCAGCTTGTTGGGGGCAACTACTGTAGCTTACAGTTGTAAACTGCTTAGAAATTGCAGAATATAAATGAAGCAGAATATAAATGAAGCTGCTATTGCTATTGCTCTCTGACAGAACAAGCTAAATGTCTCACAAAACTAGTTCCCAGAATTTTCCTAGCATTGAACCAGCCGCTTTTCCTAGCATTATTGTCTTTTCTAATGATTCATGCCTTCTCGTGAAGTGGCCAAAGTACAACAGCCCCAGTTTGATCAACCTCCAGGGAGATTTCAGGCTTAATCTGTTTAAGGACCCATTTGTTTGTCTTTTTCTCTGTCCACAGTATCCTCAACATTCTTCTCTAGCACATCTCAAATGAATTTATTTTCTTGTCCACTTTCTTCACTATTCTTAAACATGAAATTTCTTCCACAGCCATTCTTCAATAGATCTGTTTGAATTTTAAGGATCATGATCATGTTGTATGACCTACTTTTTGCTCAGCTTCAGTTCTTTCATGGAGAGTCTGAGATTCTCATCTAGGATTTCCTGATATACTGTAGAACTCATGGTTGCATTAATGATGACAAGCCCTCCATTTCCTGAGGCATCAAAGCAAGTCCAAACTACCATATTTTCACTATTCTTGGGATGAGTTTTTTTCTAGCTGAACGTATTGTTTGTTCTTTGACTAATATAACATTTCTTATTGCAACCAAAAATTCTGCCTTTTTCTTGACTCTCCAAAGAATATTTCCAGAGAGCAATGATTTCCTCCCATGAACACCATTCTTATCTAGTCATTGCTGATAGTAAGGCAAGAACATTTGAAAATACGACAGTAGCCTGCAGATTCTTGAATGTTACTCTGAATGTTATTCTCTGTGATTTCCTGAATGGTGTGCCAGTTTCTTCTGGTAGATTTTGGCAAGGCAGCCACTTCTGGATAGAATGATTATGGTCTTGTACCTCTATTTGCAGATTCTTTTTTTGATAGTTGACTGATGGAGTCCCAAATAATTAGAAATGGTTTTGTAACCCTTTCTAGACTGATGAGCACCAACCATTGCTTTCCTGAGGTCCTCAGAGATGTCTTTTGATCATGGCATTTGATTGTTTGCAGATGAAAGGCTCTCCCTCCATCCCAACTGCCACTGTTCTGGCCTCAGAGGAAGAGAAGAAAAAGAAGTCACTACTCCATCATGTCTATGTCCAGAAGCAGGGCTCCATCATGTCTATGCCCAAAAGCACCCTCTATCTCATCTGCCACTGCTGTCGTCTTGGAGAGAGGGAAGAACGGAAGGTACCTGCTGGACTTGATGCCCTCACCCACTGGTATCTCCTTTCCTTGTGTGTCCTATCTTTAGATTGTAAGCCTGAGGATAGGAAATTGTTTTTTCCTTTGTTCTTTTTCTTGAAAAGCAGAATGTACAGTGATGGCAATAAACAAACAAACAAACAAACAAATAAGGCATAATCTGTTTCCACATAACTATATCAAGATTAAACCAAAAAGGTTTATGATCCTTAGTCTACAGGAACCTTTACCCAACTACAGCTCAGAAGACAAACCTGATTGTTCAAGCATCTGATTCTAGTTTTCCCCTTTGAGCTAATACAACCTTGCTTTTACACCTGCCTTTTCACATACTTATTGTTTGTCTAATTTATACATTGTTTTATTTCACAAGATATGGAATTGATTAATATAATAAATAATACAAAATAATAAAAAATATTTAAATTTTCCTGCCTCTCCCAGATGGATCAAGGCGGGATTGCAACCTCACTGAATTGTATTCCCATACATTTAGATGAAACCCATAAATTTAGATGAAATCAAACTGGCTATAAGCAACCTAAAGCTAGGAAATTTATCAATGGAGAAAAATACTCTGGAGTTTTTTGTGGGTTTTTTGGGCTATGTGGCCATGTTCCAGAAGAGTTTATTCCAGATATTTCACCAGCATCTGTGGCTTCTACTTTGTATACTCTGGAGTCTTACAATAATGGAAAAATTAACACAGCAGAAGAGATACTCCAAACCATTGATTCCTTCTATGAAATGTGACCCCCTTTTATAACATTTTTGAATTGATGTCTGTGTATATGTGTATGTGTATACACACACACACACACACACACACATACATACATACATACATAGATATGCATGTGTATCTAAATCGTCTGTATATGTCTATACAGCTGTATAGGTAATGTAACTATTCCTCTGGCTTCCCATGGATCCCTTTGGAAACCTACTATAGGCCAATTGTCACATTATTTTAGGGGGGTTTATTTGATTAATAATTCTTGTTTTCTGTTGCATATGTATTTGCTGCTGTCAATTACATTAGTTTTTATAGTGTGTGTGTGTGTGTGTTGTTGTTTTTTTAAAGAGAACACCACCCGTCATCTAAAGTGATTCCAGAATGGTTTCTAAATTTAAAGGATACATAAAAATACTTTAAATAAGACAACAGATTATAAATATTTCATAAATTGAATAGCTTTCTTTTCTTTCTGGCAGCTAAAAGAAAGCAGTGGAAATCGAGAAGGATAACACAGATCTCTAAAGGTTGCCTCCTTCTTTGCTCTCTATTTGCATCTGACAATTGTGGTTGGATCAGGGACTCATCAGAGGTCAGGAAAGTTACTTTCTGGACTAAAGCCATCATAGTTTGCAGAAGACCCAAGCACATGGATAGGCTGATATGGAAGAACATGATCCTTAATTAACAAATAAAAATAAATATACAATAAGTTAACATTTTCTCCTGGGTAAATAACATAGCTGAGAGAAAGAGATAAACATATGTGTGGTCCATGTGAGGAAAAGGGAGATTTTCTTTTCTTTGCCTGACTGAATTTATACTATCGCTACTAGGTTAGTGCAAGAGTACATTACAGTATGGACCACGTAGAATGAGAGGCACAGATCAAGGGTGTGTATGTGTGTGTATAATATCTGACTCTAATGGCTTCTTCCTTATGCTGTAATATAGGATGGCAAAACCGGCCCACTGAAAGATAACAGTGTTTTTTTATCTCTCTCTCCTGCTGTGAGACCAAAGTAGTACCAACATGATGCTCTGATCTCTAACAGATTGTAAATGGGTTGCTTAAAATTGAGAAATGTGCCATAGCTTTTCCATTGACACTCAACATGTTCTCTCACAATGTGGCAGAATTTCATATTTTGCATTTTTCAGAACAAGTAGCACTGCTCTACGGTGTACAGTCAAGCAATACGGTGTACTGCCTCGACACAAAGGTTATAAGTTAGCCCATATAAGTTAGTCATGGGAGCTGCAGTGACAGAAGGTTGTCATCATGAACATACCTATCAGAAAGTTTATCCTAGCAAATACAGAGAGATTTCACTATAAACATGCTGCAACCACAGTGGTCCCTTGGTATCCACTGGGGTTTGGCTCCAGGAATCTCTCCCCCCCCCATAACAAAATCCATGGGTGCTCATGTTCCATTAAATAATACAATGGCATAGTAAAATGTCCCTTAAAGTTTGTTTTTTGGAATGTATATATTTTTGAATATTTTCAAGCCATGGATACTTGAATCCATGCATAAAGAATCCATTGATGTGGAAGACCTAGCCTTCTTTGTTTTTTTCTTCATTTCAGAAGTGCATTATAGCACTACAAAGGAAAGGGCTCCCTCCTCTCCAGTAATGGAGAGCTGGTTTTGGAATGCTCTCCCTGCAACCTATTTTTCAAAGCTTAGACAAGTAGCTTATTTGGACTACAACGTCCAGATTCCAAAAAGTAGTCCAAAAAGTAACTTTCCCTAGCTTTTCCTGGTACCAACTTTACAAGCCTTTACATGCCCACTTAAAACATTCTGATTATCTGAATATTTTTAATGGAGGCGTGGAACAGGTGAGCCAAATGAAGCAGCTTCCGGCCACTTTGGGAGCATGGCATTTACATGATTTACATGCGATAATCCAGCTCCAGGCAGTGTGGCTTGGGTCTTGCAGTGGTGGCCCAATGTGGGAGAGGGCCGTGTGGTTGCCATGCGCCCAGCCTGTTTGTGGTTGGAGCAGCCTTGGGCCAACCCTTCTTGCCTGTCTGCCTCTGGTCCATAATTAAATCTTCTAAAGTGGTTCTGTGGTTTTATTTGCTGATTCTTTCCTTAGGAATCTCTCTCTCTTTCTCTCTCTCCCAAATTTATTTTAAATCCACCTTTCAGGATTCACAATTTTCATAAGGCAGTTTGCAAGACTCGAGAAGAAGTTAGGGAGCCGGGGTTGTTTAGCCTGGAGAAGAGAAGGTTAAGAGGTGACATGATAGCCCTGTTTAAATACTTGAAGGGATGTCACATTGAAGAGGGAGCAAGCTTGTTTTCTGCTGCTCCAGAGAACAGGACCTGGAGCAATGGATGCAAACTGAAGGAAAAGAGATTCCACCTCAACATTAGGAGGAACTTCCTGACAGTAAGGGCTGTTTGACAGTGGAACAAACTCTTTCCTCAGAGTGTAATGGAGTCTTCTTCTTTAGAGGTCTTTAAACAGAGGCTGGATGGCCATCTGTCGGGGATGCTTTGATTGTGATTTCCTGCATGGCAGGAGGTTGGATTGGATGGCCCTTGCGGTCTCTTCCAATTCTATGATTCTATAAAAAAACCATTTATGGTTTCAGTGCTTTAAGCCACATACAGAAAAGCAGCTAGAGATTTACTGTTGTATTGGCACAGCATAATCCTTCAAAAGCAGACTGGAATAAATGTATATTTTGAATATTTTCTAAGTAAGGGGGGGGGGAGCCATACATAGGTCTCAGGGAGGATGTGCAAAGGACTGGGGACACCACTGAGAAAGCCATATCCCAACCAAGTGCAAGCCTAAGATGTTCTTAATATCTGGGCAAGCTTACACAAGTGTTCCTTCAAACTGGACACTGAAGGCTAAAACAGCACTGGAATTTGTAGCTAAACAGTCAGTATAATGGATACAAAATAATATACTTCTAATGTTTACATCAATGACTCTTGTAATTATTCTAGCTGCCATGTTCTGTAGTGTTGTACGTAGTTCAAAACCATCTTCAAGGGCAGTCCCTGTAATAATCTAACTTGGATGTAATCACACTAAATGTTTGTAGCTAAACCAGCTTTTCCTAAATAACCACTCTGGGTTACCAACAGTATCTGCAAAGCTCATTCGTCTTATAGTTGTTATTATTATTGTTACCATTTTATTATATTGTTATTGTTTTATTTTCGTGAAGGATGATTAAAAATAAATATACACACTACTAAGACAAAGCAAGACGGGGGAATAACTGGAGCTCCAGATGTTGTTGGACTACAACTCCCATCATCCCTTATCACTGGCTGTGCTAGCTAGGGCTGACCAAAGCTGCAGCCCAACAACACTTGAAGGAGCACACGCTCCATGCAGAAGACTTACATCCTATTCCTAAACACACTTACTCAGAAGTAATCCCCCAGTGAATTTAAGGGGATTTCTTTCGTGAGTGGGCATAAGACTCTAGCAATAGCAGCACAGAGCCCTTACTTGCCACCAGTCAGTGAAGCCGGTGATATTTTCCCGAAAGAGAAGAAACGGTCGCCTTTTTAAGGCCCAGGTTAAGTGATATAGTTCATGGGATCTGAAGTGTTTCACTCCCACCGGAGGAAAAAAACCTCCACTTTCACCAGGCTATGGATGTGGCCGCCAATGAGTCTTAGCATGTCGCAAAGTGCAAAGGACAGGGCTGGCAATCTGTCAGGAGCCCCGATGGAGGTCAAATGACAAAATTAAGTTTGCTGTTTTGTTAAAACAAGACAAAAGATCAAAAATATCAGCTGCACCGCTTACTAAATGTCCATCCCTACTGGAGAAATAACCCCCACCGCTTTAACTGCCCTGGCTGAAGGCTATGGAATTCTGGGAGTTAGTGGTGGGCCAAGCCGGGTTATTTCTCCAGTGCGGATGCAGCCCAGGGTCGTAAGGCCTACTCCCAGCTCAGGCCTCAAAGCAACACCTGACCAAGGAAAGTTCCCGAAAAGAAAGGCGAGGACTGCTGCTTAAGAATAGTAAGAATAAGAAGAACAAGAGCCCTCTCTCCGTGGGCCATAAAATCCTCCTACTCAGGCTCAAAAGGCGGAGGCCATTCCGAGCCCCTAATCCGCCTCGCAGCAAGATGCCGGCGCTTTCCCGGATCCCCTCCCGGGTCCCTGCTAATTCCCTGCCCAAACTAGCAGTGGATTTCTCCCTGCTTAATTCCCCCTAATGCCTTCTTCCATGATTGTGTCCCTGCTCTCCCTCCGACCCAGCCCCAGCCTGCCCTTCCCAGCCGAAGGGAGGGAAGGAAGGAAGCAAGCGAGGCGGGAAGGCGAGGGGGCCGGAGGCCAGGGCCATCTGTCCTGGCTGCCAGCCTCCCTCGGAGCCACTCGAAGGCGGGTCGCCTCCTCCTCCTCCAGTCCCAGGAGCAGCAGCCAGGGAGCAAAGAGCCCCCAGAGCCCGAGGGCGATGGGCTCTGCTTCGGAAAGGGGCTCCAGTTGAGCAGCTTGTCTGGAGGATGGCGGCCTTGGGGGCCCTGGGGCTCTGCTGGAGCTCCCTGCTGCTGCTGCTGCTGCTCAGGTAGGGGAACTTTGCCTGACTTTCTCCTGGGACTCCTTGGGGAGAGGGAGGGGGGCCGCGGCCTCTGACCCTCTGCTCTTGGGTCTTCTTGTGTCTTGTGGCTTTGCCTCCGCAGCCTCGACGGGGTGCTGCTGGCGGAGGAGTCCAGCGCCGACGAAGGCGACCTCTACGCCGAGAACATCTCCCGGATCCTGGACAAGCTGCTCGACGGCTACGACAACCGGCTCCGGCCCGGCTTTGGCGGCAGAGGCAGCCCAGGTGGGGCTCCTGCTCCTCCCTGGCCCCTCCAGCCCCGGACCCTCGGGGAGAGCGAGCGAGGAGCAGAGGGAGAAGGCGGAAGAAGAGCCTCGAGGGCGCTTCCCGGGAGAGAGGCCTCCCGCCAAGGCGGAGCAACCTGGGAGCCGGGCCGGGAGGGCTTGGACGGGCCGGGCAGCCCCTCCTCTGAAGCTGGGACCCCGCACCGCCCGCCCGCCCGCCCTGGGAGGGAGGAGGAGGGGGCCGCCAAGGGATGCTCTGGAGCGCAGCAGAGGGAAGTTTCTTGCCTGGTGGCGGCCTTTCTCTCTTGGACGGCGAGGCCCCGGGAAGAAGGAGGAGGAGGGTCGGGCTAGGAGGGCTCTCTGGGCCAAGACGGACCCCCGGGGGACCTCGGGCAAGTCACACTCTCTCAGCCCCAGAGAAAACTTGCCAAGAGAAATAAAGCCCGGGATAGGATCATCTTAGGGTGGCCATAAGTTGGAAATAAGAATACTAATCCGAATACTTTAGCCCCTCTAACCCTCTCCATTCTTCTGGGGTGGCTTCCCCCCCTTTTCCCTCCCAGGAGCCGTGACAGAAGTCAAGACAGACATCTACGTCACCAGTTTTGGCCCAGTGTCAGATGTGGAAATGGTAAGAGCTCCCAGAGGCCCTGACGGCCCCTCTCCCCCAATTTAGGGGCACCCCCATTTCTCGTCTCCCCCCCCCACCTCCCCGGGCCCTGGCCCTATTTCCCAGGCGCCATCCAGGCAGCCTCTGAGGGGACTGTCATTAGGGCAGATTAGGCCTTTTAATCCCCTCCACAATCTCTGCCTGGCCAGGCCTTTCCTGTTGGGGCGGCCCAGAAGCTGCTTGGCACAACAAGGGGAGGAGAGGGGTTTTAAAATGTATTAGTCTTCGGTGGTGCTCAGGGATCTGCAGGAAAAAGACGAGGGGCTTGAGCAGCCTTCCCAAAGGAATGCTTGGGCCGCCAGGCCAATGTGGGCCATTCCTGCTTGCCCACCCCCCTGGACAGGCTGGACTGGACTTGTTGGGGAAGGCACCCGCCCCGGATAAGAAGATTGAGGCCAGGATGATACCAGGAATTACAAGGCAGAGCACAGAGCTGGGCCAGAAAAATGTAGCCAAGCTCACATCAGACAAAACAGAGAGTGGCCCTTCTTTGCTCAGGGGAAGAGCAGATGGCAGGGGGCTCTTAGTTGGGGGACCAACGTGATACCTGTGTGTGTTTCACTCAGAAAGTGTAACCTTGGTTGCCCACGGCCCACTGTTATTAGGAGCACTTCTGGATGCTGGATTCAGTTTTGAATTAGGTTCCCTCCCTGTCCCCTTTTACCTTGCCCTTGCAAATTGGTTATTGGTCACCTCAGAATGCCCCAATGGTGCTTACACTTCCTCCTGAAACGAATGAGACTTCAGCTGCCATTTTACAGTGGGCCCTTGGTATTTGCTGGGGTCTGGTTCCAGGAAATGCCATGGATAACAAAACCTGTGGATGGTCAAGTACCATTGTATATACGGTAATGGGGTAGTCAGATGGTGCCCTTTATATAAAATGGCACAATCAAGGTTTGTTTTTGCGAATTTGCGAAATGATTTTTAAAACATTTTCAAGCTGTGGACGGTTGAATCTGAGGATGCAGAATCTATGGAGATTGAGGGACGACTGTATAGACTTACTTCTGAGTAGATTTATATAGACTTGAGCGCTTTCTGTCATGTTTATGCTTAGAGTTGGATTGGTGTTCTCAAGTGTTCTGGCTGTTGGTTTTGTTTGCCTGCTCACATAGGCTGATTCTGTGAAGTTCTTGCAAAATTCACAGTAATGCTCTCAGAAAAGGATTTGAAAGATGGAACATAATCTCGCATATCTGAAAGACATCTGTTTCCCTCCCCTACTTTTAATAAGGGGTCATATACTTCATGAAGACATTTGGAGGGGACAGGGGACTGCTGAAATAGCCTATTGCTTGCCCTGTAAAATGGAATACTTAGTTCATTTGCCCATGACATTACACTTTATGCAAAAGAGTCATGGGTTTGGGATCTTTCATGGATGGCCATTTTCTTTTTTGGGGGGGGGGGGGGGTGGGGGGGGTAGTAACAAGAGTGTAACCAAATTTTGTAACCAAATTACATTTTTAAAAAATTATAATTAATACATGTGAAGTTACTTTAGCCAATGAATTTGTTTATTGGTATTTTTTTTTAAAAAAAGTTACTGTAATGGGCATTTCAAGCAGTTATTTAGCATGAATTTGGCAATCCTTATTCAATTCTCTGATGTGACAGAAAGTAATGGAAAGTAATGGTAGAGTGAAATCAGTGCAACAAGTAACATAACAAGTTATGAGCAAACAGTAACAGGCTACTTTTTAAACACTGTAATGAGTAACAGAATACATTACTTTTGAAAGTACAGTCGGCACTCCATATTCACAGATTTCTTATCCTTGGATTCAGCCACCCATGGTGTGAAAACATTTTAAATGTATATAAATTCCAAAAGGCAAATCTTGATTTTGGCATTTTGTATAAGTGACAACATTTTACAAATGCCACTGTATTTAATGGGATTTGAGCATCCATGAATTTTGGTATCCATGGGGTGGTGGTGTATGTGTCCTGGAACCAAACCCACTGAAACTTTCCAGCCATGATAAAGGACTTTATTACACAGGAGGCAAGCGCCTGCATCCCATGAATAAAGGGTCATTTCTCATGAATATCCTGGAAGAGCCGGATTGTTTTTGAACAACGTTACACAACGTCGCCATTATCCTAGCATTATCCCATGAATAAAGATTCTGCAAAATTGCACCACTGGGATAATGCTGGGATAATGTTGATGTCGTATGAAAACAATCCTGCTCTTGTGGGATATTCACAGATTTAATGGCCATTTATTCACAGGATGTGGGTCCTTGCCCCCTGTGTGATAAAGTACTAAGACTAAGAGTTTGTTTTCAGACCAAACTGTGTCAGAAATATGAAGGAAGAAAGTCAGCCAAAATCCTCATTCATGTTGGAACACTATGGGTTCTTCGTGTCTAAACAAATTCTCTGAGCCACTTAACACAACAGCATTCATTAAGAACTGAGTTTTCTGTAATCCTCACTTGAAATGAATGAAAGCACCACAAAAACTAGCATTGGGCTGATCTAGCTTGTGTAGGTAGGATTTTATAGTATAGTGATCTTAGATCCCTAGGGAATGAAATTTGGAATATAATGTGGTGGTAGTGGTAGTTAGGATGATGTGTTATCCTGAAACTCTTGATTTTTAATTATAATGGGGACCTTGTCAAAATTTAGAAAGATAAAAGGTAATCTCATCCCTATCTAACAGGTTTCCCATTTTCAGGATTGTTCCAGTTGACCCCTTGTTGGAGGCAGGCCAGCTAAAGTCAAAAGCTAGTATCTTAGGACAACTAGACTTTTTTTTTCTTTCTGTTTTCAGATATCTTTATTGAAGGCCATGCATTGCTCTCAGTTGTTGTATTTCAAATCGCTGTAGATTTACTTTGTGAAAACACAGTCTGCATTTTCTAGTACAAAAAACTAAAAATCGTTCAGGAATGTAGACAATATTCAGCTTAAATAGCGGAAAAGTGCACCAGGTACTGCTGCACTGCAGACACTTCTGCATGTTCCATAAGATTTTAAATAACTATGCTGTCAACACACAATATAAAGAGCAATTATGAAAAAAAAAGACAAATATAACAAGACTTTTTAAATGGATGGCCTTACCATTAGACACCAGAACCTTTATTTCAAGCATTTTAACTTTGCCCTTCTGGCTTTTACAGATCAATCCTTAGAAATCTTCCTTTTCTTATAGTCTTCTTACTCTTTTCATGAGTTATTCTCATTTTCTCTTCTATTTGCTTATTATTTCGAAATGAATCTTTACCAAATCACTCATTTTATTCCCACCAATCCTATGGTTCTCACTCTAGGAAAGCTTTTATTCTACCACAGCACTGTTAAATCCAAGTCTCTGCTAAAAAGCTACTTTTATCTTGTCCAAAACCAATATTGCATATTCATTTTAAGACATTAATATAGGGAATTACATTTTGTTTTATGAATTCACGTAAGGTTTGTGTTTATTATGTGATTGCAAATTATGCACTCCATTTTTGCTTACTGATATGAAACCCTTTAAGAAAGGGATATTTTTCTTTCCTTCACAGGCTGGCTCCTTTTTAGTAACTATTTAAGAATAATAGGATTAAAGTGATTAAGAAGCAGATGGAATGGGGCTGACTTGTCCATGTAAGCTCTCCTACCAAGAAACCACATATTGTTACTTGAATGTCAAGGTGGGCAACCTGCATCCCTAGTGCCACATCTGGTCCTTGACCTAATTTTATGTAGCCCTCAACCTAATTTCAGAAGCTCTCTGCAAGTGGTGACCTCATACCTCTGACGAGAGAGATGTCTTTCTTTTTCTGGGCACCTCCCCCCCCCACACACCCCTAAGATGGGGTAGAGAAAAGCATGCCAGAAGGAAAGGGGCTGGGGATAGAGATAGAGGCTAACAACTAAAAGAAAGGAAACAGGTTTGGGTCGTGCAGACTTCCAGTATATGTCCTTTGACAGGTAACCCCAACAGGGAAAAAATGTTTCCTCTACTAATTCTGTCTTCAGTAGTTATTTAGTTGATTTGTTTTGCTATAGGAATATACAATGGATGTTTTCTTTCGCCAAACATGGATTGATGAGAGGCTGAAATTTGGTGGGCCCACAGAAATTCTGAGGTTGAACAATTTAATGGTCAGTAAAATATGGACACCAGACACCTTCTTTAGAAATGGGAAGAAGTCAATAGCTCACAATATGACAACTCCCAATAAACTTTTCAGGATAATGCAAAATGGCACCATTCTCTATACAATGAGGTAAGAATAACTAGTTTTTTTCTGTTTCATAGCCCTCTTACATGAGGGAGGGGAGTGGCTTTTGTGGTGATTAATTTCAGTTGTGCTCTCCTCCTTTTTAGACTTACGATTAATGCTGACTGCCCAATGCGTCTGGTAAACTTTCCTATGGATGGACATGCTTGTCCATTGAAGTTTGGGAGCTGTAAGTCCGCAAAAACTTCATATCTTCCAATATAAGCAAAGTTTTAAAAAGCATAACATAAGTTCATCTGACATACTGCCATTTTTGAAGTAATACTGCAGGGCATTATAGAAGTATGCAGTGAGTTTCTTTGGAAAGAAGTGTTAGAAGTAAAAAGAACAGACATTGTTAGCTAAGATTTTTTTTTTAAAAAAATCACATTTAATTTTTTTAATCAAATCTGAATTAAATTCACAAGATCAAAAACATTCTGTTGGGTTAATTGACAAAGAATTGACAAAATAGTTCTCTACTACTTTATTTTCTGCTTGAGATCAGGTTTTATTTAATTTTCCATTTTTTTCATATATTCATCTAACTGAGGTTGATGTATACATAAGTGGTTCATGTGACTTTATGATAGAGATAGCTTTTAAATAGTTTAGCAAACATAGGAATGGAACAGGTATGACTTGTAAATTACATGATGTGTATTAACATCTTCCAGCATCACTTTTGTTACTTAGCCACTTATGCACATATGGTAATATATGCATAAAATCAATTTTGATTCTTTATTATTATTTATCCCATGTCGTAATTATCTTACACATTTCCCTTGAAGCCATATATATAATTGCAAGGTAACCTTGAAAGCATATTCTTTAAAATTAAGTGAAAACTGAGTAGCAGTCTTAAACAAATTAAACCATTGATTTGAACTTGCATTATTTAGATACTGATTCTGTTTAAGGGTATAATTTAAAATAGAGATTGTTTCATTGTCATTTAGAATGTTATGCATTTTAGCTAACTTTTTTTTTAGAGGCTAGTGGTTCAAATTAGATTACCAGTAATTTTTTCTCTGTGTTAAATCTTTTGTTTTGGTATATCAGTAGAACAGATATATCACACTGAGGTGTAGTTTGCACACAAGTAAATGAAGTTTACTTCATTATCTGAAAATATTTAATTATACATATCAAAGACATGATTCTGTCAAATGTTAAAATACACAAATGGCAGCAGAAGATGCTAGGGGAGCTAATCTCTTTCTATACATATCACATGTTGCTAAAAGAGTTCTTCAGTGATGAAATTGTCATTTAAATAATGCGAGTAATTGAAAGAATTCTTAACTCATAAAAAACAATTAAATATTATGGAAATATTAATATGATATTCATTTAGGTATTAGATCCTTGCTAGGTTAAAGATGCTCTTCTGATTTAGATCTACAGCCATGTATGTAAGGGAAAGGAAGCCAGATTAAGGCCAAGTCAGGTGGAACAAGGTTTCATTTTTTTTTAATATGACCTTTAGGATGATAGATCCATGGAAGCTCTGTTCTGTCTGTCTCACCTTAATTAGATACAATATGTACAGCCATGCTTTTACAACATTATTTTTCTAAGAAAGGAAGAAAACATTTATCCCCACTGAAATTGCAGCCAGTGATGGAAATTCATATGGTGATAGCCTATGTTTGGGATAAAATCACTGATCAAGCTCTTCTCAGGAACAGTGTTTGTTTGAGTCAGTAGACTTTTTCTGAGAGAAGGACTTGTGTAGTTCACTGTAGGGGAAAGATGTGACCACACTTTGGCGGGGTACATACCTCCGCTTTGCGGCGCTCTGCCGCCGCCGCCAGTAGGTCCGCGGGGGAGCCGGAGCCTTCACACGGCCCGACTCCCGCACGGACTGAAAAAGAAGCTCCAAAATGGAGCTTCTTTTTCCGTCGCGTTTGCGACGTAGCGAGGCGCCAGGGGCGCACTCGCTACATCACAAGGGACGCGACGCGTACGGACGCTCAGCGTCCGATACGCAAAGATGGCGCCGGCCATGTAGAAGGGCCGGAGCCATCTTGTACGGACGGAGTCCGTACTAGGCCCAGGGGCGTCTAAAAGAAACACCCCTTTTTTAAAATGGGACGTCCTCCGGACGTCCCAAATGGCAGTTTAGAAAGCCCCTTTCTTCCCTTTCTTGTTTTCTAGCCAAACTTAGGAATGTCTTGTTCAAGAGTGTGTTAATACTGAGACAGATATTTGCCAAGCCCGTACATACCCCAAGTTACCTAAGGTGCTTTGCATTAAATCCTGAAATTGCCAGTAAGGGATGCACAATATCATGTTTCAGGACTCAAGTTTAGAATATTTGTCTCATGGAATTTGTGTTAGAGTGTTAAAATAAGTTTGTCTTGCGACTTGCTCCAGGGTATCTTGCCCAAGCTGAATGGAGCATAAAGGATCCTGATGGAACTGAATTTTTAATTGCACATCTCTAGCTTTGAATAAAAGTTATCTTTCCAGCCTCTGCATGTCTTCTTACCCATTGTTATGACAGAGAAAGTGACCAAGGTAGACTAGGTTGAAGTAGTTTATCTGTCACTGATAATCATGCCTTTGATAAGATTGAAGGATATGAAAAAAAAAATCTTCCTTGCTTGCTGGAATGCAACAAGGAAGAGTATATAAAATGGGTCTCAAAAACTCTCTGGATGTCAAATAATGTCTCTATATGTTTGAGAAATTCACCGGCTCCTCTCCCTGTTGTCAGTCATAGATTGTTGGTGAGAGGGGGACTCAATAATACAGTGAGTTCTGGATAAGTGATGTCATAATAAGTACATTTTTACTATCATCATTTCTGAAATAACCAGAAATAAAGGTCAACTCAGGAAAATGGATGAATCATTTTGGAATTGTGTTATAATCATTCCTAAATTTCACCTGTTTTGAAACTTGCAGAGCAGTGGCTGCATCACTTGTCTGCAGCAAAACCAACATCACATAGCACCTTTAAATCTAGAAGCCAAAGTACTCTATGACCATATTTATTTTAAAATAGGTATAGATTGGATGTAGAATAAATTAGCCATTAAATCAACAGCACCTACATTATGATTAAATATCTTTAAGTCCCACTGATTTCCTTTCCACATAGGGAGTTTTGACTTTTGGGAAAGTCATCCTGATTGTATCTTTTTCATATTATAGATATTTGCCTACATTTTCCACCAGTTTTAAAATTACATACAAATTGTACATTCAGTGTAAATTCATGTTTCAGGTTTATGCTAGAGAAAAGCAAAATGTTAGCATCATTAGTTTTCACTTTAGCAAATTGGAATACAGGTATGAATGTAAATCCCAAATTTATCCATCATTGTGCACTAAAAGAGAAATTGCAATTTTGTTCCTTCTCCCCGTGGCATGGCAAGATTTGTTGCATGTTGTTGGAGAGATTTTGCTCATTTCATTGCTTCTTCTGCACATTTTTGTAAAATGTGCGTAATTGGAAAATATGATGTGTTTACCTTCTGCATTTAGATGAGTTGTTCATTTTATTTTTATCAATCAGCTGGTCCTTTTGAACATATTCTCTGTGTGTGCGTGTGTGTGTATGTATTTAACCTCACAGAGGGAAAATGCATTGGCAAGGTTTTAGTCATTCAGCTTGATATGAGTTGTTCATGTTCCCATATGTTCTGACCAGAGGTGGGGAAACATCTGGTGCTGGCGAAGAACTGGCTCTGCCATGCCTCCTTACTGGTGAGGGTAGCTAGGGCTGATGGGAACTGGAGTTCAGCAACCATTCAGAACCACAGCAAATGGAGCAGGAAATTTGTGAGTGGAACAGTACACAGAGCACAGATCGTACACTCCATGGAGGCCACAGAATTTAGCAGAATATAGATTTTCCTGCATATTTTGATATTGAAAGTTTATGGATATCATAGTTTTCTTCTTTCTCCCTTCTTGACTCAGATGCCTATCCTAAAAGTGAGATTATTTATACTTGGAAAAAAGGACCATTATATTCAGTGGAAATACCACAAGAATCCTCCAGTCTTCTCCAGTATGATCTGATAGGGCAAACAGTCTCTAGTGAAACAATAAAGTCTAATACAGGTAAGCTCATGATTCCATGTGGAGTGGCAACATTAGCAAGCTTGTTTAGTTTCTGAGCATATTTAGTGAAATTGGCTCTATTTGTTGGAAAATCTACTGACTTCCTCTCAGAGACTTATGTTCAACATGGTGCTTTAACATGTCCATAGCATGTCCTGTCCTTCTGACAGTGCTCCAGTTACCAAGTGAAAATGGTAAGATTGTTGCCAGGATTGCTCCCCACAATGCCAGGCAACACTTTCTTTCCTGTCACACAGCAGGCAATTTTAAGCAGAGACAGGATGCAGAATCAGGAGAGACTATGTGTCATGGGCACAATGAGCCCAGCTTTTGCCTCTAAATTTTTCTCTAAGATTGCCCAGAAAACCAATTGAATAAAGACGCTTACTTGCAAGGTTATTTTTTCTCTTACTTGCAAGGTTAGTGTACTCTGTAGTTCATTGTCCCTCCCTAAGGACTAGAAAAACTAGAATGAACTATGCAGGGGGGGATGTCAAAAGGGTAAACATTTGCAAATTTATTTGTTTTATCTGATCCAGTTCAGGTCTGTAAAGCCTGCTTATTCACATTTTTTTTTAAAAAATATTGAGTACACCAGCTCTGCCTGCCTGCTTATTTGAAATGTTCCAAGATAATACATGGACAAAGGTAATGCTGATATACTTGTTTCCTAACAGGTGAATACGTAATAATGACTGTTTATTTCCACTTACAAAGGAAGATGGGCTACTTCATGATACAGATATATACTCCCTGCATCATGACAGTCATCCTTTCTCAGGTGTCTTTCTGGATTAATAAGGAGTCTGTTCCAGCTAGAACAGTTTTTGGTATGAAGGTTATGATCTCAGCCCCAAACCACTCTGTTTCATTCCATTTCAACCATTTTTCATTGCTTATATGTTTCCTTTAGGTGAATATTCACTTCAGGTGCTCTATTTTCATCTACAAAGGAAAATAGGCTATTATCTCATTCAGACATACATTCCATGCACTATGACTGTAATCCTCTCTCAAGTTGTGTTTTGGATCAACAAGGAATCTGTTCCAGCAAGAACTGTGGCTGGTATTCATGCTTTTTTTACCCTCATGATCTTCGTTCATTAATGTGTTCGTTCTTGCATTGTTTTGTGTCTTATGCTGTTCTGTGGTGGAAGTTAGCATTAGGATTAGAGTTTTCCTTTCCTATCCTTTCTTTCCCTTTGGAAAGACAGTAACAAAGGAATTAAGACAGTGATGTTTTACTGCGAATATGTCCCATTGAATCAATGAGTCGTACTTTTAACTAAGACTAGGAGCAAATTTGTTCAGTTTGCATTTTAGTTTAAACAAATCTAATTTCAAATTTTCAAATTTTATGTTGAATAAAATAATCTGCAAAATTTTCCCTTTCCTGAATATTGCATTGGTGTTCTCCAGTTAAAAATGTGTACACAAATATATGTATTGAGCAGATGTGGACACAAGAATGCAGTTATTAGGGGAATACAGTGGTACCCCGGGATACGAATTGATCGCGTTACGAAATTTCCGGGGTACGAAAAAGTTAGCTTGGAAAAAACTGTTCCGGGTAACGAAAGATTTTTCGGGTTACGAAATTTTTTTTGGTGTGTTTCGGCGCTTTTTGGCACGAAATTTAAAAGCCGTGGCTTTCCAGCGCTAGCGGTTTCGGGTTGCGAAATCTTTCGGGTTACAAACGGCGCCGCGGAACGAATTAAATTCGTAACCCGGGGTACCACTGTACTATGCATTGTATTCAGTCAGTTTGCTTACATTATATCCATTAAGGAAAATTGCATACAGAAATGAAATTTAGGAGAGTTGTGCACAAAAATGAACATGCATTTTAATATATACTTAAAAGACAGTGAATTCTCAATGATTGGAAAAAATTGAAAAATAAAAAATGATAAGATTCATCTGTCTTGGCTTCTGATTAATCATGAGCCGGCTTTTCTACTTGCTGAGGAATATCACAGTGCAGGGCTTTTTGTTGTTCTTGTTGTTTTAAATAAACTGGCTTAGCATCAGATCACAAGCCTGCAGATCTGTGGAAACTCACCAGATAGGAAATGTCCTTGTACCCAGTGGGTTTGAATTCTGCAAACTTGTGCTCTGCCTATACTTCTGCAGAGATACCTATTGAAAAATAACAGGGTTTCCTTCTGATCATAAATGGCTTGCAACTTAGGGGCGAAAAAGACCACCCAAGGGTGGATCCAGGGTCTCCTGGCGCCACTTATTCCAGTGCTGCATCAGCGACATGCATTGCCCCAATCTGACTGATAGCTGCTATTTCAAATCAGCCTCTGAAAAAGAATTGGTTATTTCCTACTCCTTTTCAGGCTGGTTCTTTTCATTTAGAGAGGCACTGGGGCAGCTTCTGGCTGCATTCGGGGTGTTCATCGTCTAAACATGCACCCAATGCAACCTGATGGCATCCCTTTTGGTCCGTCTGTTTCGGGCCATGGTCTATAAATTGGTTAATTGGTTGAAATGACATATGACACTAGTGCAAAGGGAGTTTAATTCACTAAGTTTGAAAATATTATATTCATGGAGTCCTTATGTCTTTCTTTCCATTCTTCCTTTCCAGGGATCACTACTGTTCTCACCATGACTACACTGAGCATCAGTGCCCGCCACTCTTTGCCCAAGGTGTCTTATGCTACTGCCATGGATTGGTTCATTGCTGTGTGCTTTGCCTTTGTCTTCTCTGCACTTATCGAGTTTGCAGCTGTCAACTACTTTACCAATCTTCAGACTCAGAGAGCAATGAGGAAGGCAGCCAGGGCAGCCGCACTAGCAGCCGCCCTCTCAGCAGCTACTGTACCGGCGGAGGATGAGATAGTCTCGGTAATTGCTCACATTTCTGATAATAAGCATCATATAGGAAGAGACAGGCAAAGTAGTGAATGCCAAACAATTGAACAATATTACAGCGATCTTAGTCTGTGAGAGCTTACATAACACAAAGAGCTTCATCAGTTCAGGAATCAAGTTGTTGTCTTAGTGAAAGTGTGGGGGTTTATATAATTATTTTCTAAAAAGATAATTGGAAGAGATCTTGTTCTGCATCTGTTTTATTACAATACAGTTTCTCCACCTTCTGCATAAGAGAACAATGCAAATTGCCTTAGATAGTTTTGCAGGCATATTCCTGAGCTGTGCTATCAGTGTCATAGTCCTGCAAGCAGTGCAGGATCCTGTTCAAGTGGATATACACTGGCCACACATTTTTGGATCAGTTTGTAACAGGCATTCTGTAAGTGGGTCATGGGTGCGGTGAAAGGAAATTAGACTTTACATAGACTTGGCATCTTCACATAAGCTTGGCTATGTTGGAGGAAGCCCAGCAAAAGGCATGAAACTGGAAGCTCACTGTGCCTGACTCTTATGAGATACTGAAGTGCTTTATTTCAGGGAAGAAAAAAAGATCCTACACAGATGATGCCGAGCACAGTGTGCCCCCCTCATAATAGAAATATGATTGAAGAATGGCTTAGCAGCTGCAGCACTAAATTAAACCCCTCTGTGCCACATTTTCCTCTCTACTAGGGATGTGAAAATCTGTCATTTTTGTTCTTGTTGTGTTTTTTAGAGCCACACTGACATTCTAGTCCCATACCAGTTCCATCTTGGGTTACACTACTTTTTTATTCTTCCCGAAATGAAAATTCATGTGTACTTTTCTACAATCCCTCCCTCCTGGTAAATGCACTTTTTAAAAAAAATAAAAGAAACAAAACCTTATGACACCTTAAAGATTGTCAATATTTATTTGGCATATTTTTAATGGATTCTGGCCCACCTCATTAGATCCATCTGATAGGGTGTTTTGGAGTTCACAAAACATCATGACAAAGAAAACTACCTAGTATTAAAAGTGCCACAAGCCTCTTTGTTGCTGCCGCAGATGAAACATATCTATGCCCTTGGCCATTTTATTTTTCTAATAGTGTATTTTTGTATGCATATGTACATGGCTTTTTATGCCCTATCCCAGTGTTTCCTAAACTTTGGTCCTTCGGATGTTTTGGACTTCAGCTCTCAGAATTCCTGATTGTTGACTAAACTGAGTAGTGCTTTTGGGAGTTCCAACCTGGAGGATCAAAGTTGGGAAACGTTGACCTGTCCAAAAAGGGACATAAACATGCATAGCTTACTAACAGAGTGTCAACCTTCCTGTGAGCAAGCAATAAAGTTGAAGTTTAAAATTTAAAAAAATCTGTTTTAAAGAAGATCTTGTTGGAGGTTTCTGAAAATCTACATAATTTGGAGAATGTCAACAGAGTTATTCCTCCCACTCACAATCACTCAAAGAGATAGATCACTAGCAGTTTCAAGACAGATAAATCAAAAGTATTTTTGAAGTAAAAAATTAAGGAATTCACTGCTGAAATGTATAAGCATGATTACAGGCTTGAAAGGGCTATTATTTCTGGGAAAGTCTAAAGCTGGGGTGGAGAAACTCTGGTCTTTGAGATCTCTTGGTTTATAACTCACATAAGCATGGTCAGTAGTAACAAACTGCTGGAATTGGAATCCAAAACATCTGCAAAGTAAAAGGTTCTGCCCCCCCCCCCCCGGTCTAAGCAGAGACCTGGAGTTACAGAGTCATGATATATCAGGTTTTGGCACCTTATAAATATGTGTGTATGTGCGCACTTGTGCAAGCATGAATATTTGTGCACATGCACGCACACACACACAGACGTGCAGGTGTTACAACGATCCCCTTCTACATTTGTGATTTTTAAGGCAGGAGTGATCTTTTTATAACTAATTAACCTACCATCCAGTCTAATCTTATGCAATGTCAGTGTTTCCTAAGACACACTTGCAAGAGTACTCAGTGTAAATGAGTTATTTTTGCCCTCCCTGTAAACACTTCTCTATATTCATAGTCTGCCTTGATGACTCTGAATTCTGGATGCTTTGTGTGGATAGCATGTGACCCCCCCCCCCAGATGTGCAGTACTCTCACTCTAGGACATGGTGCTTTGAGGATGCTTGTTAGTTTTGATAGTGAGTACAAGTTGTCTGATTGCTCTTCATGAAGTATATTATCTCATTTGAGTTTGCTCAAGAACTGAGAAAAACCTTTGATTGAGATCCACATGCATAGCAGCAGGTTAGGTGAAGGATGGTTCCCTCGCAAATAAAATCCTACCCCCTGCAATTCCTTGGTTCTGTTTAGGATATACAGGTTTGGTCTTGTAAAAGTTATTGTTAGTGGGTGACGGTGTGGGGAAAAATCTTTTTAGTATACAGAATCGGATATATTCTCCAGCACAATCTCTTTCCATCTTTATTTATACTTTTGCTCCTGCTGTTCATCCTGTGCCCAAATTACTCAGTATATAGGCTGCTGAAGTGTAGGAGGTCAGCCATGTGTTTGATGATCAAGCTGTGTAGGTTTTACAAAATCTGATATTGTTGTTTAGTCATATCTGCCTGCTGTGGAAAAGAGATTTAGATTTTGCCTTCTGCTCTAGAGGTTTTCACTGAAGGTTGCAATCTCTTTTTATTTTATTTTTTTTTATTATTGGACAAAGGCTCTGTGTTTGCCTCAGGCAGCTGATACTGGATGTTATGAAAGGGAAGCAAATTGCTAGTTATTTTATTTATTAATGCTGCATTTTTACTGCTTGGGAAAGTTGTTTGTAAGATATTCTTGCTTCAGGTGCCAAAATAACTTGACCAGGCAATACTATGTACTTAGATTGGCAATGTACGAGTTTGGGTGTGTGGGGAAGGGGAAAGTACAATTTGCTGTTCTGCCTCAGGAGGAAGAATATCTCTGGCCAGTTCTGCACTGAATCATAGAACTCTGAAAGTTACTTTTGAAAGTGAATCTGATGCCATACAGACGTCATCCATAAATTACCAAGCATCACCCTACTAGCTTTCAGTTACAGATGGCTTATACTTTTTAGAAATAACTTTCCAAAACATGGCTGTGGAGAAGACTGCACATGCATTCTATTAATTGTGCTTAGAATCTCCTTTCCCTCTGGCTAAACTCATACATGTTGGGAACAAAGGGGCAGGGACAAAGACATTGTTGGGGAGGAGGAACTGTCATGTGGTACCCCATTTCCTCTCCACATGTTCTTTGATTGTGTAGAGACCTAATGCTCCAATAGGGATTGAGCTTGCTCATGCTGCAGTTTTGCCATGGACTGCTGGGTTGAAGAAGCTACTAATGGCTAGTACCGCATTTCTGCTAATATAAAATCTAGCAACTGCTTACCCAGACCTGTTGCCATCCTTAAGGGAAACATGCAGATTCCTTTCCTAAGACATGACTTGTCCATTAAAAAAAAAAAGAAGGGGCAACCTGAGTATGATTTGTAGCCACGACACTTACAACTGCATTTCCCGTAGTCAATCTTGTGCCATGCATTAGAATCAAGTTATAAAACTTTTTCTTGGTCTGTACTATACATTTGGAGTGCACTAGGTTTGTAGGCACTAAGAAAAATACATGGAGGGGGATAAGAGAAAAAGGGAGGAGAAAATTTCATTCCATTTAAGTGAACTTTGGAGATGTTTATGTCATCACCTAACATTGCCTTTGAAAGTGACCACAGAATAGATACAGTTGATGTTTTGCTATTGCATATGCATATAAATTATTTTATCGTTTTTTAAATATAGCTATGGACATGTTTATGGACAAGCTTGGTAACATTTTAAAAATGCATTTGCCCCACTCTCCATTCCCAAGTTCAATATTCAGTGAAATAATTTCAGAGAGCCAAACTATTACCTTTCTGAAACCTGGCTACACCTGGCTCTCACACTATAGCTTGTTAAGATGCCTAGAAGCAGAGGCAGCACCTTATTATTCATTTTTTTGTTTTGTTTCCAACACTTTATAGAAACATCTAAGACTAAGCACACATAATATACTTGTTAATGTTCAGAAAATGTTATACGGATTTTAAAAAATGTCATGACATTTGAGAAGGGCTTGGTAGAGACAAGTGAAATATCATCGATTTGTTCATTTCATATTACCTATTAGGTATATGTTGTTACAGCAAAATAAGGTTATAAAAGCAATAAGAGTTACCGATAAATAGAAAGGTTTGGAAAGTAGAATGGGACTGTATGTGATTACCTGAGTGTAAACATGAAATGAATCTTAAATGCAGTTTTTGTATGTAACAAAGTTATGTAGTCTAGCCTTAGAAGTCAACATGGAATCCACTGGAACTAGCAACCTATGTTGAACTTGGTCTTAGTAAACGTATTTTGGCTTATAGCCTTAATTCTTAATGGCAATTACTCAAAATTAACCCTATCTGCTTAAAACTGCATTCCATTAAAAACAAAAGAAGTTACTCTCCAATGGTAGGTGTACAAATGCTAACACACAACTCTGAACCAAAACAGTCTTGTTCTTGAGAAGACCTGTCCTTTCCCTCAACCGGGATTGGCACTACTAAGTGGAATGAGGTGTCTGCTATTACCAAATCTGGGCATGGTAGCAAAGTGTCAGAGGACAAAGTGGTGCCCTGCAGGCTGCCCTCAGGTGTGTTACAGCTAATGCCAATGTTCAAACAAGACTCATCTGTCATAAGTTTATTACATGCCATTTCAAAACCATTCTGGGCACAGGATGGGATTGGCATGGAATGGTGAGAATGGGTGTTACTGCATAGGAGCTGCTGATGCTGCTGGGAGTCCCTAAGCCATACCCCATCCATGCTATGGCAGCCAATTTTGAAGAACAATTTTGAACCCTTCTTCAAAATTGGCTGTCATAGCATAGAAGGGGAACAGCTTGGGGACTTCCGGTGGCATCAGTGGCATTCTCCTGCGCAGTAATATCTGTTATCACCCATTCTATGTCGATCCCATCCTGTGCCCAGAATGGCCTGGAAATCGTGTGTGATAAATTTGTCAGTCTAGCTGGTCTTTGTGTGCAGAATGACTAACAATGCTATTTTGTTCCCTGCCTTAGGTGGCAATATGTTTTTCACTAGCACTGTCTTTAATTTCAGTTAAATGTTGTAGTTCAGCTTGTCCTTTGGATCTTGGGTAAAGGGAATTTTCTCTCCATTCCTTCACTGCTTGAACAGCAAAACAGTGTCTATGTGGTAAAGCTTGAAGATCTATCCTTGGAGGCCATGGGTTGTCCATATTTCACTTGTCTGATCTTTTTTAGGATCCTATGGAGCTGCAAGGCATCGTAGAGTTAGAATCCACAGAATGCATATGCCTGCATAATACTCCTTCAAGCTGCAGCCAGTACAGCATTTACTCTCCCCTCCCCTCTATGCTGTATCTAGTGTCACAAACTCTTTCATTGCAAGATGGGAGTTAATTATTTGGGGAGCCTCATCCTTCTTAATCTTCTTAGGCCTGTTAACTTTGGTGTCTGAGATCAAAAATAAAAGCAAGGCATATGTCTATATTAATCTGGGACTCTCTTTGCACTGCTGGAATGTGTATGTTAATAACAGGCAGAATGATGCCATTGTTGATAGGAGTCAATGATTTTATCATCACATTACTCCAGTTCTTAACCTTGTTAAGCTATAATACTTGTAGTTAAATCGACTTAGTCTTCAAATCAAGGAGACCAATTAATCTCAAATCCATGTCCTTCAATGTAGCCGATTTGGCTGATGAATATGCTAGTGACAATTGTCAGTGTGCCTTTCTAATGCCAATCTCTTTGATGTATAGTGTTGTCAGTTGAGGAATGTCAAATTATTCTGGCATATGATTTAGAAAATCACACACTTCTTCCCTGGTTGTAAAAATAAAATAATAACAAAGTAAATAGCAAACAGCTTTTTGCCCTTTTGTGGCACCCAACACATGAGGAAACCACTTTAATTACCTTAGGCAACTACATCAGTCTGAATAGTGTTTATCAAAACTTCCACTGTCACATTGCTTTTATTATTCCAGCAAGAGGTTAGTATCTTTGATGTCTAGCGTTACATCCCCAAGTGTTGCTGAATTGTAGATACAGAATCTCTAACAATTGCCTATGTTCTCTGGTACTTCTGGGCTGAAGTCCATAATTTTTGGCATTAGCACAGTATTGTGCCATAGGTATTTCCAGTTACAATCTGATTTCATTCTAAATTATGTGGTATACAGTAGCTATGTGCTTAATATAGACTATATTAAGATAGAACAACTATGATTATAAATCACATTGAGAGAATATCATCTGTCATTTTAGAATAATAATTCAAATTCTGGAGTGACATTGGTCACAAACAGTATATACTATGCTTATATTTATATCAGAGTTAAAATGAAGTAAAATCTGATTCTAGATATTGAATCGAATAGTAAGCAACAAACATAGGGAAACTAAGCCAAATGATGCATGAGTTTGGATATTGTCTGTGCAAACTTTGATATGTTACTTTCAGAGAATGCAATGACAAATAAAGGTAATACATTTTTAAAATAAGCATAGAAAAGCTTTTTACCTGCCAGGTTCCTGTATATCATCCATGTTTCCTTCTACTAGCATTTCTGACATTACTAGAACCAAGAGACCCAAGTGCACATACTTCCTTTTCTAAATGTAGATGCATATAATACGTAACAGAACAAATGAAAGGTTTTGTTTAATATATTAAAAGTGGATATTAGAGTTCTGTAATAGGCATGGGGGAAAAGTTTAAAAAAAAAGGGGGGGGGGTTAATTTATTTTACAACTCAGTGAAATGTTAGTGTCCCATAAGACTTGAGTTACTAATGGTCTAATGGAGAAGGATGTCTTCTTTCATAGGGTTTTCTGACATGTAACTTAAACTGTGTTGGAAGCTTACAAAATTAACGTGTGGTGGGTCAAATCAACTTGTCAGCTAGTTGTCAGTAGATCTATGTGACATAGTGAGACAAGTTTTGTGTGATCTCATAATAACTGGGAAATCAAAGAAATACTAATATTTAGAATCCAGCTACAATTCTGATTAGAAAAGGGTATCTTGGGGCTAGATATGGCAGGGATACAAATTAAGTCTGGGTTTAATAACTAAAATTAATTCTGTTAGCTAGGAAAATTAGTAAAAGTACAGTTGAATGCATGCAAAGTACCCTTTCCTTTCCATTGCACAGGTGGCTGCCTGAAAAATCCACAGAATTAAGAATGGCTTATAGAACAGATGGAATTGTTTTCCATAAGGCTGAGTCCTTTGTAGGTTTTTTTCTTTTAAAGAAAATTAAACATTGCCTCTATTTCTGTAGCAAAACCCAGAGCAGACATATATTTTCTACACCAGAGTTAAAAGCTCCTTGATGAACTAGTTAGTGCTTATTTGTTTAATTCATATGCTGCCTTTCTCCCCACGTAGATCCCAAGGTGGCTCATCAAGAGAATCCACATTCCAGTCTTTTATTTTTGTTTAGTTCTTTATCTTAGGTCCAGGACAGACAGGCCAAAAGTGGTGTGCTGCTGCCGATATTAGGGTTCAGGAGCACACAGTAACTGCATGTTCCCGAACACTAGCATGTAATGGTGGTGGCATCATGGCAGTGTCCCGTCCACATGGGTGCCGCCATGATGATGTAAGCGAAGTGCAGCGTACAGAAGTTGTGTTGCTTATTTCACCCTGGTGCACCTATGATGTGCCTCTGGCACCTTAAAAAGAACCTGGTTTTTCCGTGTTCTTTTTACTTCAGAGCGATGCCGCATGGTTTTCCTGCTGCAGAGTCCCTCCAGAGTTAAAACGGATGCCTCCAGACTGCCCTTTCGGGGTGGTATGTACTGCGCCTTAGTTAACCTCATGTTGACCAAATTTTTTTTAAAAAGCCGGGGCCTCTACCTTCTCCCATTTAGCTAGTTCATCAGTTTATTAAGCCAAACTTCCTTGTTTTTTTTTTTTTAAACTACCTGCAGTTGGGATGAATTAGCAAATGAGCTTGTTGATATTTGGAAGAAATATATTTTCAAGATGAGGAGTGGAAGCCAGGGTTTCAAAGGTCCATTCAGTGTTGCTGTAAAATTCTTGAAAGAGGATAATGCTGGGTTGAACAAGGAAAGAGGCTGGGGGAAACAGCTGTACTTACAGAGAGGAAAAGCAGTGAAAGGATCAATAGGAGAGAGGAGCTGATAATAGTGAAAGAGTGACTCTGCCTCTTCAGCCTATTAATTGGCTCTGCTCCATTTCCAGAAAGGAAGGAGAATAGAGGTAAAAGAAGAGAAACACTGCAAGTGACATTCGGGACATTGCAGGGTAGTTAAGTTGGCCATTTTAAATAGAGCCAAAATTATTCTGTGATATTACCTCTATAATGGTGCAAAATGAAGCACACTAGTTTTTGAAACTTCACATACTTCTTCATCAGGCAGAAATGGTAAAAGAGTGTGCCAAGTAAAGAAAGTGACCATGTTGTGTTGGGAGTATCTGCATTTTGTGTACAGATGTTTTAGGAAGTGTGTATAGATGAAACGTGACCTCCCCACAATCTTGGCTGTAAGAAGAGTGGGAGCAAAGACAGTAAAGGTAAAAGGTATAGCTTTCCCCTTTGATAAGGTTGTCAAGTCGTGTCTGACTAGAGGGTGGTGCTCATCTCTGTTATGAAGGCCAAAGAGCCAGTGTTGTCAAAGATGACTCTGTGGTCATGTGGCCAGTATGACTGTACAGAACACTGTTACCTTCCCACAGAAGTGGTGTCTATTTATCTACTTGAATTTTTGAACTGCTTGGTTGGCAGAAGCTGGGACTAGTGAGGGGAACTCACTCCGTCATGCAGTGCTTGGGCCTCAAACTGCTGACCTACTGATCTTACAATTGTCAGAGTCAGCATTTTAACATCTGGGCCACCGCGTCCCCTAAAAAGTCAATAAAATAATGCTGCGGCGTTGATCTGGCATTTCTGCTGTACAAAAAGTAGCTGCAAAAAGTAGCTCCTTTTTGCGCTGCAGAAAAGGCACCTTTGCTGCTGCGGCGGCACCATCTGGTGCTCCTTTTGGTGCTGTGTCATCTCGATGCAGTGCCAAAGGAATGCTGTGATGCCACCTTCCATGCGGTCAGGCACATGGAGTGATGGTAGCATCAGGGCATGTATAAGGGCATGTGTCAGGTGGATGCCATGCCTGCACTCTGCATATAACACCAGTCTGTACAGCCTATGAAACAGGCAAAATGTATTAGTTGAAGTCAGATCAGGCTGCTTTACTTAGCACTGAAGGAGTTAAACTGTCAAAAGAATAATTCCTAGTGTAGGATGACACAACCTGCTTGCTGAAGTGTAGCTTTTGTGTCATCAGATGCTAGGAACTGTTTTTCTCTATGTTAAACCACTCCAACGTGGTTACCCATGTAGCTGGGCCCTAATTATTGAACTGTTTCCTTATGCTATTTTGATTTATTGTTGGTATGGATTAGTGCTGACAGAGAAATTTATCATGGGGCTGATCTACCTGTTGGGAGGCTTTAGAATCCTTCCCCATCAGAAGCAGGATTTTGTAGTCTTTCATGTGGCTTAACACATGAAGTTCCTTTTAAACGTTAGCTTTATGGAGATAGTCTTTCTCTTCAAAACACTAGCACTCGGCATTTATTGCAATTGGTAGACAATGTGCTTGAGGCAGAAAGGGGAGGGATTTCCTCAAGACATTGTGATTGTCCTTGGCATGGCTTACTTTATAAGAGGGCTAGACAAGTGCACACAAGACTATTTTTCTTTCCTGGATCCAGTGGGCCACAGCAGTGTGTCTGCAAGCTGCCATTTTGGCTGATTTGGGGGCATTCTTCTTATTTTTTTTTCTGTTTTGGGGAGGTTTAGCGGGTCTGTGGGTAGTAGAGCAAAAGTGTTTTTATTTAGTGTGATTTTAGGAGATCTGGGTTGGTTTGGGGCCCCAAAATTTAAAATAAGTTCTGGGCTGGGTGGCAATGATGAGTTTGAGGGACTTCTAGGGAGGTCCTGTGGGCTGCACTTAAGGGTCCCAAGCATGTGGTTTATGGGCTGCACTCTGCCCTTCTCCACTTTAAAAAGATGTTATGCAAAATCATCTATTAATGATTATTGGTCATGACCACAGGAGACAGAGGCCCCCATGAATAACTATGACCAAATGCTGCAGACAACCAAGAACGTATGGCAGAGGGTAGGTGGCCTGTGAGAACCCTGATTAGGTGACATCCTAGGAGACTTCCCCTCTCAAATTTCCTGACTGGCTGTGCTGTTCATTTTGATTGGAATCCCAAAGACACTTGCAAGGCACAATAGATAAAGATCAAGGTTGGGCTACATGCAATGCATAGGCAGCACATGTTCCTCTACTTGATTACACTGATTACTGTAATGCCACTAAATTTTGACAGCATTGCAATGACAGAAAAATCTGTTTTTTCTCTTTAAAAGCAAGGAACACTGGGAGCTCACTCCTTGTCTTAAATCATAATCTTGTTTTTGGAAGCTTCCCAGAAATATAATTTGGCTTTAAACCAAGTCACAATTTCCCCATTAATACCCCCCTTTTAATAAAGGAATTGTGCCTCCTCTCACCCTGCTTTATCAGTGGGTTCTGGCCTCCAAATGAAACAGAATACCCAAGGAAACTGGTCACCCTTGGATTCAGTTATAACACTTTATTTGTGCTTCAAAATTACATGCTGATTTGGGAATAATGTTCCCTTCTGTGCCTTGTCTTGTGAATCTCCTTTGTTACAATGCTTGACTAACACAGTAGGTAAGACAATGGAAAGAGACTTTAGGCTTCCTGTCAGGAACTCCATTTAACATTAAGCAATCATCCTGGCAGATGCATTTTTAAAATTGTGAAACTGATTTGAACAGCCACATAAATCAAAGGATACAATTTATTGTTTCATTTATAATAGGGGTGAGCAGACTTGCTAAGTCAAGTTATTGTTATTTCACTGGCCCCCTGAGGCTCACCAAATACAAAGCTAGCTGTACATTTGTGTATGTGTATACATGCATATGTGTATGTGAGGACCCAGACAAAGTGATTCTCAATACATGCTCAGGAATTTGTTTTTTGCACCAGAACAGAACGTATGGTTCTTGAACACACAAATCCATCCCTGCATTTCTTCTACATTTTCTATGTTTTAGCAGTCTTTTTCTTTTCTTTTCGTTTCTTTTCTTTCTTTCTTTTATGGAGGAGGTGGCACCATTCCATTCTCACTGTTGTTAAACATCAGTATCTACTGTATCTACTGTACTATAAATTACCACTCTCTTCTAGCAAAATAGGATTCTAAGTGACAAAATTGTAGTGGGTGACCAGGTCATCTGTAAATGCATGTGATAAGTGCAAATAAATTTATATTTCAAATGAAGAATTGGCTTTTCATCAGTATGCTCTAGCCAGCTGGGTGTAGCTATGCTGGCAGCTTTTCCTCACTTCTGTGGGGGCAAGGTTGCTCTTGCTGCATTATCAAAATGGATTAAGAAGTGGCAGCCCCATCATGTTTTTAAATATATCATTCTTTTAAAAGCCACAGCAGGAATCCTAATAAGAACTCTATTGGCAACCTATGGCAATTATGCCTAAAGTCTTATTGAGTGATATTTCTGCTTGTTTAATTTCTTGTACACTTATTGAGCTCAGGCAACAATCTGATTTTCCCAGCAATAGCATTATATCATCAAACATCCACTTCCTGAATTGAACAGATTACAAAGGAAATGAGAGAAAGGCCCATGCCCAGAATGTCAATTTGATGCTAGTGTAATTGATTTTTTTTTCTTTAAAAACTTAACTGTATTTATCATAAGGGTTGATAATTCCGGGGGGTTTAAGAATGGCAGAAGGGACAATAAATACAGGTATTTGTTGATTTCAGCATTTAAATGGTATCTAAAAATCTAAAAAAGCATTTACTTTTGTGTTACTGCCTGCTACAATCCATTCTGTTAGCAAAATCCATTATCCATATAGCACAGAGCCGAGATGATATGGAGATATTTTAATATGGATGTTCCTTGAAAATATTCCATGCAAATATAAGATGGTAGGTATAAACTGCTTCTTTGAAGTACAGTGTGAATAAATAATACAAATAAAATAAAATAGCCATGAATGTCAGCAAAATGTAGTGCAGTAAGGAAAAGTAGCAGAATTTTAAACTCTCAAGTACATACAGTATTGCACTCCTACAAGTCAAGGATTGTATTTACATTTATAGTGCGCTCAAGTATAAATGCAGATATAAAATTCCACAGAAATATAAAATATAAAAACAAATATAAAATTCCATAGAAAAGAGAGTACAGTTAACAGATGAAAGCAATACTGACTGTCCAACCCTCTGTCTACTTCATCCCGTCTTTAAAAAACAATCCTAATTGACACTGATGAAAATAAATTACAGAAATGAGTGGATATATTGCTCTCTCCAAAGGGAATTGGAAATTAAGTTGCTTCATTGCTGCCATCAGTAATGTTCTCCAATTAATTTTCACTATTACACAGTTTCACTGTTGTAATGCACTTCTGGGAAAAAAAAACAAACAAAGAAAGAAGGTAGATATTCCATATCCACAGATTATTTTTCATGGATTCAACCATCCACTGCATGCAAATATTTTAAAAATACATAAATTCCAAAAACCAAACATCGATTTTTCCATTTTATTTAAGACACACCATTTTTCTATGGCATTGTATTTAATAGGACTTGAGCATCTATTGATTTTTGAATCCATGATGGTGGTAGGGGGTTCCTGGAACCAAACCCCAATAGATAACAAGGGCCCTCTGCAACTTGCTATGCAAATAAATGCAATATATATTTCAGTATACAGCTAATCAATGCAGCATAGTAAACAATAAGATGCCACTTCTCTATATTTATTTAAGTAAACAGACAGAATAAGATATTTACTAGGATAAGGCATTTTTATCTTCATGTAAGCCCCAAACAGTTACCCGTATCCTGTTTTTTTTTTCTATATATGCATCCATACATTTTATAAATAGCTAGATTAGGGTGCTGAAATACAAAATTAAATATTGTATGTACTGTTTTACATATTTAGAAATTAGTAAAACATATTAATTCTGTATATTTGCCCCCTCTTTGCTTCCCCACTTGCTGTCCTGCTGTGATTTTTCCACAATAGTAAAATCCCATTTTTTTCATATAATTTATCCATAGAAGGTGCTGTTTTGCACTCTCTGTCTTTTTCATACAATATTCTTGCTGCAACCAATTCATAAACTTTTAATTCCATACATTGTTGACTAACAAATTTCCCCAGTAAATTCAGAAGATGAAGCAAAGCAATAGGATAACCCATTTTTTTCTATAGTTACATTAATCATTCTTCAGTAATTTTTTGAAAAGATTAAAGGCTATTTCCATTATAAATGATAAAATCCCCTTTTGTTTCTGACATTTGCAGCAATTAATGTTATTCCTTCTTTCCTGATACATTACCTCATAGTCACCTTATATAGGTCTTCTCTGCTTGACATGTTTTATTATTATTATTATTATTATTATTATTTACTTTTCAAGCTTCACTATTTTTCCACTGGAATATTCTTTCCAATACTTTGTACTCCCTTTACCATATAATGCTTCATATTTTAAAAAAGTAATTTATGGAGTTTAAATAATACCTATTTTTTATGTCTCACTATTAGTCTTTTCAATCTGCTTCATATCTCTTGCTGTTGATTAAATTTAAGATATATAGTGATATGTGATCAGAACTGGAAACAAGTTCAAACCATTTGGGAAAAACACAATTCACATTAATGTCCTTTTTATTTCTGAATATGATCTTACACTGATATATTTCAAGAAGTCTTCAAACTAAAAATTTATTCCCCTCCAGCTTTATTTCTGAATCCAGTTTTTCCATTATTAGTCTCAGAAGTTATACAATGGGGCTAAAAGTATTTTTTTTAATTCACCAAATATTTAAATAAATTCACATTAAAGCCAATGAATTTAACTGATAATTGAAACTTTTTTGGGGAAGTATCATTTGCAGTATTTACAAAAAAGAAGTTTTAATTTTGAATTAAGTATTATTTGCAAGTACAACCTAAATACCCTAAAGGCACCAGATCTTGTTTGATCGTGGAATCTAAACAGGTCAGCTCCAGTTAGTACTCAAACAGGAGATTGCCAAGGAATACCAAATATTAGTTTACACATTATAAACCAGTGCTTAAGTGCATTGATAAGTAGTATAGAAACTTGGTATTGCTATTGCTAAGTACTGTACAGAGGAAAGAACTGGCAAAACCACCTCTGTATATTCCTTGCCTAAGAAAACCCTAAAGAATCCATGGGGCCACCACATGTCAACAAGGCAACATGAAGGGGGGCGCGCGCGCGTGCACACACACACACACACACACAACTTGCAAATGAACCTTTATGAAATAAAAAAAGAAAGAAAGAAAATTAAGGTCTAATAGCCAGTTCATAAACCAATGAATACAACATACAGTACAATGGAATACATTTTCAAACTGACTGCCATGCCCCTTTTGACATATAATAACAAAACTTTTATTCTAAATCCCCTAGCACCATTCTAAATATTTCTTGAAGTGTTGCTATTAGCTGATTTCCTATGACAAAATTACAGTTAAGAGATTTCTACACACTCACATTTTTAAGGTAATATTATCATCTTTATTGTAGCATTACTTCCTGGGAATGAATTAAAATGAATTGAAACATAGATTGTAACACATCCATTTCCATTGGCTTCAGCATGACTATATTGGTTCAAATTCAAAGCATATTCAAATATTCTATATCATACATTTGTAAAATAATTTAACTTTTTGGGCCAGGCTTTGGTGTTTCTTTCACTCTCAGATTGTGGAATCTGATTACAACTACCATATAATTTACTGTATTTCATACAGTTATTAACCATAAATCCCATTGAACTCAATAAATCTTAGTTCTGAATCGACATACATAGGATTGTTTTGTTTGAAAGCATATGTGGCTGCCAGTCTTGGATAAACAGCTATTCACCATTTAAAAGGAAAGAAAGTGAATTCAACATGTCATACATCAGAAGTGGGGAGCATATGTCCTTCTAAATGGATTTTGGACTACACTTCCCATTATCAGTATGTCTGTTCAATAACAGTGATGTTATTTGTTTTTGACTGATGCCCAAGCTTCTCTGTTGATCTTGCCATTTTAAAAACCTCAAATGTGTCAGAGGAAATGCACAAAAAGCTGAAACCGTGTTGGAATCTTGGGCTTTCTGGTGACACTGTAATGTAAAGATCTGCACATGGGATAACTCTGTTCATAATATCCTGAATGGGGCAAGGATCCTAACAATAGAATGGTTAAAGTATTAAAGGCAGGCCATGGCATTTTCATTCCTTTTGAAAAGTAAGACACCCCAGCAAAATCTGATAGTGACTGTGAGCAAAAGCCGTGGCTCAAAGACTGCTGTTTATAGAGAAGGATTATTATGATGATTAGTGCAAGTGGACATGGATAACCCTCTTTCTGCTTCTGTGACACATCTGTGGCTGATCTCCCTTTTAAATCTGTCTTCAGCTTGCTATGTGAGAGGAAAAATAGAAAATCAGACATCTGTGTTCCTGATAGGCAGAGTCCCATCATCTGTATGTAGGGCCTTTCAAACCATCTGCAGAGTATTTTCCCTGTCAGTTATTTGGGTTAATGTGAGTGTCGGTAAGATGAAGAATCAAGAAACAGACATTTTAGAATGGAGAGAGAGGCGGGGATGGGGAGCAGATGAATTAGTCAGGCCTATGGAAATGTAGGTCATCAGATCTTCATTTTATTACAAAAAATACCAAATTTGAGAGAAAATTTTATACAAAAACCCTGCTGAGAGGTATCTTGGCTATGTACCTAAATAATAGTGCTTTTTGACTAACTGTGAAAGAGGTGCTGCCAGTTGCTGTGAAAAAAGGAACACTTTCCAAACTGTTGTGTGTGTAATTTAGTTGGTTGCTAGAGTTCCATAAACCTCCACTTTTTCTTGTGATTTATAATTGTGGTCTGTGGGAAAAGTCTTGCGACATTTAGAACTGTTCAGCGCAGAGAGAACATGTACTGGGAAGGGCTAGTCTCAACAGTCAGAAGTTCCATTCATATTTTCAAAACTGTGATGGATGGGTGTGCATATGCGTTTGCGTGTGTGTTTGTGTGTGTGTATGAGAGAGAGAGAGGGAGAGGGAGAGGGAGAGGAGAGAGCATGGGCTGTGCAGATGTTAAACAAAGGCCTGCATGTTGTAATGGGTCAGAATCCAGGGACCAATAAAGTCCAGTAAGATGGAAGCTCTGGACTGAAGATTCTCAGGTCAGGGATTCGGATAAGCAGCCTATTCTGCATTGGGTAACCCTAGATCCATTTCTGCAATTGACAGCTCAAATGAAGTCCATAGCTCAGTGTAGAGGCAAGCTTTGATTAGTCACCCAGTTATGGCTTTTCCTAGACAGCAATACCCTAGCCAAAATAACCCCATTCACTAGTATCTTCCCAATTAGACTACTGTAATGCTCTGTATGCAGGACTGCCCTTGAAGTTGATTTGGGAACTGCAGTTAGTACAAATGGCAGCTAGTTTGTTGCTGGAACATAATTTAGGAACCATATCATCTTGGTCTTAAAGGAGATGTACTGGCTGCCAGTATGCTCCTGGTCTGAATTTAAGGTGTTGGCAATGTTATTCAAAGCCTTAAATGGCTTGGGATCTTGACACCCTGTGTATGCTGCATGAGGACTGACATTTGCAGGAAGAACCCTCTTCTCTAGGGGTACAATGCACCATAGGAGGACTTGGGCTATTTTTTTCCTGTTCTGTCCTGGTGGTGCAATGTCCTTCCCTGGTAGGCCTAATTGGCAGCAACTCTGGTATCATGCTGATAGAAAATGTAAGCGCAAGTTTTTATTAACCCCTTCAGAGGTTCGCTGATTTTATCCAAATCTATACATGCATTATGGTGCATGCAGTATATAAAAATTGGATGCTTTAATCTTACTGAGAATCTGTATTAATATTCAGATGTTAATGAACGAGACTACAGATTAATCTATTTCTCCATTCTGACTAAAAGTAACAGACTTTTAATGCCTTAAAATGAAGGCATTTACTATGGAACAAATGTTCATGGTGTAGAGTCCATTTAATTGAATGATCATTTCTGTCAATGGAAAGCAATTAGGGCCATCACTTAAATGGTTTTGGTCTGGTATCATATTTTGAAGCCTGATACCAATATTAACCAAAACAAAACAAAACGGCTGTCTCCTGGATAACTCCAAAATGTGGAATCTAGGCATTTGCAACCTGATAATGAAAATTAGGAGTTCCTGGGGGATTGTAAATTATTTTGATGTTAAAATGGGTTAATTAATTTAAGTAAATTTAATTCTTTTGGTAGCTTGCAGTACCATCTTCACTCACTAGGTGGCAAACTTCTTTAACCATCAGAGAAGTAGCTGAAACTAGTATCAGAATATTAATTCTTCAACAACAACAACAACAACAACAACAACAGCTTCTTACCTGCCTCTCCCCAAGGCTCAAGATGGGGTATAAAACATGGATTAAAATAATAAAACCACTTAAACACATTTACTTAAAACACATAAATACAGGGCACACTAAAACCATCCAGCATAAAATTAAAATATCCCTATTTAAAATTCATAGTTAAAAATCAACTGGATAGGCCTGCTGGAAGAAGCAAGTTCCACTGTCTAATAGGTTGTTCATTCAGATTGACCTTCAGATGTCTTCCATCTTAGAGAGGAGAGAGGTGAGGAAAGAAAAGAAAAAAAAAAAGAGATACTTTCCTATCTTTACTTTTCACTGAGTGGCTGCAGGTAACAGTCCTCTGTGTAAACTCTGGGTTTTCAGTCTGGTGAAGGACCATAAATGGATGTAACTCACTGTAGTCACAGCTTTGCCACAGAGGATCCCTTTCAATATGGAAATACTAGAGGGAGGAGCAGCCAATTGTATGTATTCCCATCTGCCATCTGTCTGTGTGTTCTGTTTCAAAAGGCCTGAAGAGGGCTAAATTCTTACTTGCAATTCTGGCCATATTTGTTCTACTCACACATCTTTTTTCTTTATTCACCACTTCCATTTATTAATTCATAATCATGCAGCCACTGGGAAATACACATCAAAAATACTTCTTACATGTTTATGTGTAAATGTATTGTTACACTGGCAGGCTAGCTGCTATTTCTAGATGTGAGTAAAGTCAAAGTCATAAACAGGGTGATTGCCTACATGAACTAGAGGTTGAAACTGAGAAGAGCAAAGCATTCTTCAGATGCAAAAGGGTGAGATTCCTAGTAGATAATAGGAGAGGGAAAGAGAGATGGAAGCAATTTCACATCGTTCCATTTTTAAGTCTATGAAATATCCAAGGTTAGTATTTGTCCTGGAAAATTATAGTTTATTAGAGGAAAATGAAGACTGCTAAGGAAGACAAAATTGAAGATATTATCTATTTGCCATGTGACACTGCTTCATTTTTGTCTACTGGATCACTTTGTTTTTCAATCTGACTTTTAAAGAAAAATATATATGTGCTTTTCTTTCTTAAATAAATTGTGAGTTCTCATATCATTTCATGTCAAGGCATTCCACCAAATACAACTGTCAAAAAAAAAAAAAACCCAGTGAAGATCAGAGTGACATAATGCATGCATACATACATTTGATGAGAGTGAATGAGTCATTCTGGGCTTGTTTGTTTCATGTACATTTTAGATTGTGCTGCAGATGATAATTGAGAAAAATTATAAGAAAGTGGAAGGACAGGAAAATGAAAATATTCTGACACAACAGGGAATAAAATCTCAGAACCACATTTCCAGGAAATTGTGCAGTAATATTATGTTCTTCTTCGCAGCACTCTGATTCCAACTGCAATCTGAAGAAGCGAATGAACTCAATGACATCTCAAACAGATCAGTCCCCTGAAACAAGTATATTATCCAATAGTGCATCTCAAGGTCAACCAACATCTATTCCTTCACCACCACTGCCATCTTCAGTGCCACCAATTGGAGGCACAAGTAAAATAGATCAGTACTCCAGGATCCTCTTTCCAGTGGCGTTCGCAGGATTCAACCTAGTATACTGGGTGGTTTACCTTTCGAAAGACACTATGGAAGTGAGTAACAATATTCCGTGGCAAGATGACATCTGAGGGTGCTTCCAGATGGACAGCTCTTAGCACTGCCAGTCAGAATGTCTTGTCCAATTATTTTATCTTTCTGTGGGAAGAAAGCAGATTGAAGAGTTGATGGGAGGATACAGGAGGGTTGCAAATGAAAGATGCCATAATTGGGAATTGTCTGGCAGCACCCTACATTTGTTTAATCTGGTATATAATTTGCTGATAGAGCAATTGTTGAGAAACCTTTTTAATGAAAATATACAGTTGGTGTCAACAAGCAAACTTACAGTATGAGATTTACTGGTGGGGGGGGGGGGCGGGGGGAGTGAAGGAAACCATGTATGAAAAGTCATGTGTGCATGATCTGCCTCCTGCATTGAAGTGATTTGACAAATGGGTTCATGCAGGAGCAGGGGTCTGAATGGGGAGAATAGTGCAAGAAAACTTGCTTGCATGATTTTACATAGGTTTATCCCAATTTGGGTCAAATATTGTCATTTCAGCAGACTCCCATGGCTCACCCACTCATTATCCAGGGACACTGTTCATTGTGCACAGCTTTCTCCAGTGTGAGGTGTGGAGTGAAGGGATGGGATGGGAAACTCCTCTTCCCTTTTTAAATGTGAACTTACTTTATGATTCAAGCCAGCATGTTTAGGATCAGGATGCAGAGAAGTTATGGGGAAATATACCACCACCTACAGTATGTAGATTGCTGACTGCGAGACTGAATGAATGTTAACTGTCATGAACTCTTGTGCGAACTTCTATCACTATGATATGCTGATGGGAGCTGTCTTATTGATACCAAGATTGACTTTTGGTTCACGAGCTGTGTCCTGTGAACTCTGATCCTCTGACTCTCTGGGATTTCAAAGAGGAGTCTTTCCTAGCCCTGGGTAGAAATCTTGGTTGTTCCCTGGGTTTCCCATCAAAATATTAACCTTGCTTAGCTTTGAAAATCAGAAACAAGCAGGTATGTTTTGGTTGGTATGGTGTTGGTTAAATGCCTGTACTGCAGCCATTTACTCAAAACCACAAGGTTGCGAGTTCAAGACCAGCAAAAGGCCCCAAGCTCGACTCAGGCTTGCATCCTTCCGAGGTCGCTAAAATGAATACCCAGACTGTTGGGGGCAAATTAGCTTACTTGCTAATTAGCTTACTTGCTGTTCACCGCTATGATCTTTGGAATAGCGGTATATAAATAAAACAAATTATTATTATTATAATCCTGAACCCATATTTGACAATATTATCATCCCAGAGCATTCCAGATATATTTGTAAGCATCTCCTTCTTTGTACTAGTCTTGGCTTTACTGTATCTCAAATCATGTGAAACAGAAAAACCTGGCAATGAAAAATTGTTCTTACATAGGTGGCTGAAATGGGATATAAATTTTAAATCTGGAAATCACCTTTCAGGGGGCAGCATCCAATGGGGACCATTTGCTGACAGAATGAAGTGGGAGGGGGAATTGCAATGCACCCAGTCCTACAAACAAGTAAAACCTGACTCTGCAGGCTGAGAAACTTTCCTGAACCCATTTTCAGATGACACTGAGGGCTGCAGCATGGAGGGGAGGAAGAAACATTCCATCATGCTGGCATGGTAGCATTGGTACAATATTGGATTTAGTAAAGGTATTTATATTAAATCCCTATAAGAGGCTTCTGTGGGGCCTGCCACCAAATAGGAAGGCCGACTTCTGAAAAATGGGATACTTCCTAATGGTATGGTGGTAGTTTGGTTCTTCAGATACAGTAGCAGAATTGTATTTGGGGTTTACTAGATGGCTGCATTACTGAGAATTCCATTTACATTTTACCTGTGGTATAATTTATCTGGGCATAGGTACAGGTTCAAAATATGATGTCTGCTGTGAAATACTACATAGGTTATATCTTTACTGCAGAAAAAATGCAGCTTGGCACCATTTTAATTGAATCATAGAATCATAGTGTTGGAAGAGAGCTCAAGGGCCATCCAGTCCAACCTCCTGCCTTGCAGAAACTCAATTGCTATAGCTCAATGCTGTTGAATTCTGGGATTTGTAGTTTTGTTAAATATTTAGTCTTCTCTGTCAGAAACCTCTGATTCCACAGCAAACTACAAAGCCCAGGATTCCATAGCATTGAGCCATGGCAGTTAAAGCGGTGCCAAATTGCATTATTTGTGCAGTGCAGATTCAGCCATTGTCATATTTGAACACAGTAATTTCTGGCAGTGTCGGTCATGTGATGAATCCTGGGGAATGTGGGTCTGTTACTAAAAAGCTGACAGATGTTTAATTGGAGAAGCATGCATAGTGATATTTATAAATTGCAAAATCAAAGTATTAAAATCATTGTTGTGAGAGAACGGACATCCTCTTCCACATAAGATCAATTTATAATTAATTTAGATGGAATATATCAGTGTGTGGCCTCACTATCATGCGTACATAAAACTGGACCAATGCCACATTTTTCATATTTTATCTAACACAAACACACTCTTCTGATAATCACAGTGGGATTTACCACTTTGCAAATTTGCAAAGACAGACACAAGGCAGACAGAGATGGATGGAGAAAGGAAATCCCCCTCCTTTCCTTTCTTTTAAATAAATTGCATCTGTGAATACAGAGTTAAGGACAAAAGAACATTAATTCTGATAACAAAACAAACGAATTCTCCTTCAAGTAGATTCTCTACCATAAATTGTTTACTGGATGTGTGTATTACATTGAGAGAGATAAGCAATTAACAAACAGAACATTATATAGCAAGAGCAAAGCCTTTCAACTTCTGTCTTCTTCAGTTGCCAAAGATCTTGCAGCTTTCCAGATTTTGTTGGACTGCAGCCTCTAGCATCCCAAACCACCATAGCTCATGGTGAAAAAGGTTGGCAATTGAGGTCCAACAACATCTGGAGGGACACATGTTTCTCACCCTTCCAGAATGGCAAGAATGGTGAGTCTGATTGGGAACATAGGGGACTTTAACTGTCCCTCATTGTGCACTCAATTATAACTGCCCCTAAATTCAATTTGGATTAAAATAGTGACAAATAATACTTCTACCTTTGTCTTTAAATACCTTTGGGCCCTTAATCAAATAGTTTCTTATTCAGATTGGGCAACATAGAGTGAGATTATTTAACAGAATGTCTGTAGGGAACAATTAGATAGCAATTTCTACTAAAAAGTATATCTTTTAAAATCAAATTTACTTCACAAAGAGTGTGATTTAACATGTGATATTATGACTGATCCTGAACTTGATGGTTGCTGCAATATAATTTAAGAATATGATTGCAAAAATTAGACAAGAATTCAACCTCCCCCCCAAAAAAGTGGAAAGATGTCCAAAATATTGCATTAGTGTACATAAACCAATGAGGATTATACACATTTGATTGTAGGATATAAAAGGATATCTTTAATTTGCCCATTAAAATTAGTAGGATTTAAATGTGCTTAACTTTGGAGGACTCATGTCTTCTGATTGTCTCCACCTCCTGTAAATTTATTTATTTTATTCATTCAAATTGTTGTTGTTGTTGTTGTTGTGTGCTTTCAAGCCATTTTTTTTACTTATGGTCACCCTATCACAAGGTTGTTGGCAAATGTCTTCAGAGAGGGTTTGCCATTGCCATCCTCTGGGATTGAGGGAGTGAGACTTGCCCAAGAGTTCCTATGACTAAATGGGAATTTGAACCCCGGTCTCCAGAGTCCTAGTCAAACACTCAAACCACTACACCAAGCTGGCTCTCAAAATATTTATGCCCCATCCTATATCAAAGATTCTTGATGAACAAACAACTTTTAACTTGGAACCTAAATGAAATGAGTGTTTGTGTGAACTGAACCTCGAAGAGAGGGCATTACACAGTTGAGGTGCCACAGCTGAGAAGGCCCTCTACTGTCCCAACACATTGTATCAACCTCGCTGGTGGGAAACAGAGGAGGACCTCCCAGCAGACCTTAATCCTCAGGCAAGCATAAACTTGACATCTGCATCCTGGCGTAACTTAAATCATCCATGTCTCAGTCGAATAATGCAGCTTACCATCAGCTGTTATTGTGTGCCTTCAAGTAGTTTCCAACCTATGATGACCCTAAGGTGACCCCATCATGAGGTTTTCTTGGCAGGATCTGTTCAGAGGAGGTTTGCCATGGCCTTTCTCTGAGGTTGAAAGAGTGTGACTTGCCCAAGATCATTCAGTGGGTGTCATGGCTGAGTGGGGAATTGAACCCTGGTCTCCGGAGTCATAGTCCAACATTCAAACCACCACCACCACCACCACCACCACCACCACCACCACCAATAATAATAATAATAATAATAATAATAATAATAATAATAACAACCTGCCTTTCCACACAGATTGAGGTGGGGAACAACAACAAATAACAGAAAACAATATCAATTAGAAAGACATAAGTTAAAACACACATCAGTTTAAAAGTACAAACAAGATGTACACATATTAAAACAGTCCATATTTAAAATTCATCATTTAAAATTCACAATTTAAAAATAATCTGATTAAGCCTGCTGGAAGAAACTGGTCATTAATGCTGTTTTAAATGTGGACAGCATATTTGGCTGTTGAATCTCTTCCAGCAGGTCATTCCACAGTCTAGGAATGTGGATTGTTTGTGATACACACTACACAATACTGGCTCTCTTTAATAGGCATACATTATCCTTATTCATATTGACAACATGAAAGCTGTGTGTACTACTACTACTACTACTAATATTTATTTGTATCCTGCCTCTCCCTGTATTGGATACTAGTACAGCACTCTAAGCATATGTGATCTCCTCCGATGTTGGAAATTATGCAAGATTAAACTTGATTAGTAATCAAATGGGAGATCACCAGGAATTGAAGGATCTCCAGGCAGGGCTTCTTGGAGAATCCTACTTGAATTCCCAGAGACCAACCAGTTGACAGTACTGGGCTAGGTGGATCAAAGGCTTGACTTAGCATAAGGAAGCTTCCTATGTTGCTGTAAATTTTTACAAATTGGAGCATATGTGCAGCAATACCTGTTTCGGGTTAACACATGTATGCCAACACATAGGAAATGTAGTGCAGGACTATTTCTCAGTGTCATGGTAGTCTGAGCAGTACATGGAAATAGCTGCTGTGAGGATGAACACTATCCATATTAAATATCATAACATTTTTGTATGATGATGATGTGCACTTCTGAAGGTGTCCTCTCTGTGGGCCCTAATTTGTTCAAAGACAGCATTGGGGGAAATAGCAGTAAACACTGTGTCACTTCTAATGGTGCAGTGAATTCTCCCAATTGGCTTGGGGACTGGGGGCAAGGAAACTGAACGGTTCCCCTAAACATGAGAGAATAGTTCAGTTCATGGTAGGGCAATCCTGACCATGTCTGATCCATTTGTGCCACTTCTGTCTGTCTGTCTGTCTGTCTGTCTGTCTCTCCTCCTTCTCTCTTTCACATACACAAACACACAGTGAGTCTTCAACCTTATTTTTCTTTTCTTTTCTTACTCTGCTTTGCTTGCTGTTTGGCAGTGGGCACCTGCTCTCTCACCCATTAGGAACACTGAGAGATACACAATTTCACAAGCACTTATGGGGGCTGTGGAGCAATTGTCAGACTTGCCATAATGGGGACTTTATTATGTTAGGTAGGGGAGAGTGAGTAACTATGTATAAGTGCATTATTTGTTCAGCCTTTAAATTCCCCATTTAATAAGGTATCAATGTATTATGAATATAACTTAATGAGTGAGAACTCACTGCCTTTAAGTAAGTAAATGTGAACTTTAAAAAGTAACCAAAAGTTTGTTTATTATTTAGACTCTAATTATTTATATTTGCTGTTCAGCCACAAAGGTTCCCAGAGTGGTTTACAGACTGCTATGTAATTTAATTGTTCCCTGTCCTCAGGTTTACAACATATTGTGCTTTTTGTGGCATATCTGTAACTTTTGGTTACTTTTACAACTTTATATGTACAGTAGTTACTTTTAGTTTGTGTAAAAATAACTAAATGGTACAGTTACATTGCAAAAGGCATACAGTTATCCCTCATGAAGTTATAGTTGCGGCACAGTAATCTTATGGTGGAGAGGAATTATTACGAGTAACTATATATTTATAACTGTGCTCTGTGCTAGAGCCAAACATCTGATGTTTCTAAATAGTTCATAAAAATAGGGGAGGCACACTTCCACATGGAGTAGCATTTTTCTAAGGCACTGTGGTACTGGCAATAGCCCAAGAAGTGATGGCATCATATCTGCCTGGGCCCAGGTTTCCATCAAATCCAGTAGAATTGGCAAGGTATGAAACACAAACAAGAGGCTAGAGAAAACTGTAGACAGGTCAGCTGCTGAAGTGTGTAATTAAGTTTAACAACTGTAGGCTGGAAACACTGTGATTACAGTAAAATGGAATCAATTTAGGCACACAATTACTTTTGTGGTTTGACAAAAACTGGTGGTAGTGAGGATGTCTCTTCTCAAATCAAAGGATCCTAGAAGTTCTTTTGGAAATACAGTACAGCTTCTTTATCTTAATTATGTAGATTTCAGCTTAAAAAGGGAGATCATACTCAAGGCCAGAGTGTTTGAAATGCTTATTTTGTAAACAGTTATAGTAATATTATTATCTAGTATGTTAATAATGAAATTGGTAACACATTATGTATAACCCACTGTTATAAGTAACCCATTGCTTATAATACTCATTACACTTTTAGACTTCTTGATAATGGAAGACCATTCACACTTACTTTATTGGTTTTTTTTTGTGCTTTTATGATTGAGGGCATTTTCCAATTGAGCAGAGCAGTATATAAATTAAATGAATAAATAATAAACCAATTAGAAATTACACTCAGCGTGGCCTCTTGAAGGGGATTTGAAGAATTGTGCTTTATCACAACTGTAAGAGTAAGTATAACGGGGATTTCTTGATTATGATTTTGTCACTTGCAGCTTCATATAATATATCCTCTGATTTTCTGAATGCTTTCAATTTTTATTGAAAATGGAATATATTAGTATTATTGCTTTGGTTACGAAAAAGAGAAAAGTTAGCAATAAAAACTGTTTTATTATTTTGAAAGTTAACATTGCATCACTTCTAATGTGAATTACTTTTAATTAATCAGCACGAGAGACTATGAATCCTTATCAATGTGCATTTCTGTTGCTGAAGAAGGGGAATGTCTATAAAAGAAACAGTCACAGAAAGAGAGAAAGTCTGCCGTGCACACTTACTATTGGGCCTTATGGAGTCAAGCCAGCTATGATTTCCCCATACAATATCTTGCTGATTTAGACTTTCTGAGACAAATGAAAATCAATAGTAGCTGTGATGCTGATTGACTGCCCTTTAGGGAGTACTTTACTAAATTTTCTTTTGAATTTTCTTTCCAGTTTTTTGAACCTACGGCAATGCATCTTCGAAATGACCATCAGGCCAACTGATGAGTACCAACTCAGGTTTGACACAGAACTGAAAGACTTGCTGAATTAAGTGGCAAGGTCAAAGGACAATTATGAAACTCTAGTCACACTGAATGTAAAATGCTTCAGTGTTTTGAAGATGCTACCTGACGACATAAGGTTTGGCACTGAAAGACACAATGTATGCATCTATGGAAAGTGACTGTAAGAACAAGTTCTTCTGTTGATTCACCTCTTGTTCTGGCCACTTCACTAAATAGCTCAGGGCTAAGGCTTCAGGATAATTGTTCAGGGTTTTTTTAAATGGTAGAAATGTTCTCTACAAAATAATTTCCCTTAGCAAATTGCACAGTTTTGTAGCACAAGTATTACGCACCAGCATCAGGATTAAAGCCTGCTACTTATACACTTTACATTACCAGGACACCTGCATTTAAGTGATATGCAACTTGATTTTATGAATTCTTACTCAGAGGCAAATCTAGTGAATTCATTGGGGCTTACACCTTGGTTATTCTGTATGGGACTGCAGCTTTGGTCTCATTAATCTAGGTAGGACAAAGGCAACTTTTTGTAGCATGAGCGTTGTATGGAAATATTCTAGGGACTAGTGCACTTTGTAATGAAGCCTTTATCCAGTAAAACAGACTCTTCATAACCCCTTAACATCTTTCACCCACCCAAACTTACTCACAATTAAGGTGGGAAAAGTGTGGCCTTGCCCTAGCTTTATTTCATGCATAACTGGGAAGCTACTCCACTCTGGTTACTAACAGTATATTCTTGTGCATACATACTACAAAATAAGTTCCAGTATATTTAGCAGGGCTTTTACTACCTGCTAAGTAGGTATAGAACTGTGTCCTGAACAGAGAAATGAGGAGTATCAGTTTAAGACATTAGATCTGGATGATGGTCATGTGTTTAGAACTCCAATAGTTGAATACTGTAATACTATTCTAAAGGAGGAGACGGCGATATTCAGGCATCACTGTGTTTAAACTTCAGTCCTCTCGAGCCACCTCCAAATGATTTTAATGGGATCTTCTTGTTACTGCTAAAACATGTGTGTTTTTTTTGGGGGGGGGGTTGCCATGCTTTACAGCAGTGCCTCACAAGCTGTCTGATGTGGAGGACTGGCAGCCCCCCCCCCCAATGCGCCTGGCTACCATTCTTTTTTTTTTTTTAACTTTCTTGAAAACATTTCAGGGGCCCACAACCAATGGCTCAGAGACCATGAGTATCACTGTTTTGGCGATGGGCTAATCTAGAAGAATGGTCCTCCTCTAAAGAGTAGTGATATCTGCCTCTTAGAGGAGTAGAGATGTAGTAGCCCTATTATGTAGGGGATGTGGTGGCTCTGCAGTTAAGACACTGACTCTGAGTACTGCAAGATCTGCAGGTTGGCAGTTCAAGGCCCAAGTACCACTTGCTGGAGTGAGCTCCCATCACTATTCCCAGCTTCTGCCAACCAAGCCATTTGAAAGCATATAAATTTGCAAGTAGATAAATAGATACCACTTTGGTGGGAAAGTAACAGCATTCCATGCAATCATGCTGGCAACATAATCACACAGTCATCTTTGATAACGCTGGCTCCCTTGGTTTAGAAACGGAGATGAGCACTACCCCCTACAGTTGGACACAACTTGACAACATGTCAAAGTGGAAACCCTTATCTTCACTCCCTCTAGAGGTGTGATTCCCTTGGTTTATGAGGGGGCAAGAAGCCCTAACAAATTTGGACCGGGGGGGGGGGGGGGTAAGATCTTTTCTGTTGTTGCTTTGAGGACCACAGAAAGAGCCTTGGGGTAGCACATACCACAATATTCTCTGTCCTGTTCTGAAGTAACTGCCTGTTGATATGCAACTTCAGGCAGAACTAGAAATTAAACAGGCAGAACCATGGTCCTGATCTTGAAATTTGTTAGAACAGCAAGAATATAGTACTAACAAATAGTACTAGCAAAGGATACCTCCTGTAGTTGCTGATTCCAGGGACAGCCTGTGCAGGGAGGTGACTCCACTCTTGACTTTGTAGTTGTTCCTGCTATAGATATTGCAGGTTGTATAGGAGGTTGTATTCTTCTCAACCTCTGTCAGGAGTCCAGCACCTGGGTAGCTTCTGAAGCAATATCATGGAGCAGTTGCAGGAGAACTAGTGTAAAACTGAGGGTAGATTCAATGCCTTTGTGGCAGTGGATTCACTAGCTGACCCCCCGCTGATTCTATGGGCAGATTCACAAAAGTATTCTGGTCTTTCAAAAGCAACACTTTGCTGTGCTCTGGGTAGCTTCCAAACACTCTTCAGTGCAATACCATAGAGAGGGACATTGCAGTGAACCTAGGATGGTGGCTAGTTCTGCGTTCTCCAGAAATGAGGTGGAACTAGGGTTGCCATAATTCTCTACTAAAAACCGGGACAAAATTTAGACCAAAATATAGGGGAATTGTAGGATAAAATTTAGCCCAAAATGTAGGACATTTAAGGCCCTCCATTTTTCTTAAATGTCCTACATATTGGGCTAAATTTTATCCTACAATTCTCCTATATTTTGGTCTAAACTTTGTCCTACATTTTGTTCTGGTTTTTAGTAGAGAATTATGGCAACCCTAGGTGGAACTGGTGTACAGGCCAGAAGTGGGGAAAAATCCTGTTCACAGCAGCCATCAGATCTTCCATGTACTGAACTGGAATTGATCTCAACTGTTATACTTTTAAACAAACCACTTTTATAATCCATGAAGTTGATTCATTTAAAATAAACCATAGATATAATTAATCACAGTTTCTCTGGTGATATAGGAAAGCATGTGGAAATGGAAGCTTCCAATCTCTTCCTTATATTTGCAGAGGAGGACTCAGTGAGGAGGGCATATCAAGGAGAGGCTACACTCATTCTTGAAATGCTAAGCTAATTTTCAGCATAGCATCTGAAATACTAAAAAGGAAAAATACAGTGCATTTCAATCTACTTCTTCTTTAAAAAATCCTAGAATTGAGATATGCAAATTGCTTAAAGGAAGTTGAAAGATTAACTGTTGGCATTCTCTGATCAGTTCCTCTTTTATTTCTTATGTACCTTTATAGATTACCCTTGTGGGAAATATTGCCAAAAAATTCAGCAGCTCTTTGGTTTCAGATCTCTTCTGGAGGCATTCTGTTCAGTTCTACATTTTTATGGCACATATTTTTGCTGTACTTTTTTAAAAAAATGAACTTAGGCTATCTGAGCATGGATGTAATGAGAGTGTACTTTGTTCCTCAACCCATTTTCCTTCTAGTGAATACTGGATTGGGAGTCTGTAGCACGAAAGGGACACACAATGTACTGAGCATTCTACTCAAAGCACTGGGCGGCTGAAGCTTCCTTGATACAATTCAGGAAACAGGAGAAGAAGAATTCCTATAACTCTTACTCCCTCTGTTCACAGCACCAGCTGCAAAGGCTTTGGGATCTCTCTTATCTCCCTTACAGGGAGATGTATTGGGTTTCAGAAAAAGAAAGTATTTCAAGCATCTCTCTGTGAGGAGGTATACATGTTGCACTAATGTACCTTACTGGGGAAGTGAGGTGGTGGTGGAATAACCCCTTATATTTTGATTTTACTCCTTTAGAAATTAATTAGTCCAGAGAAAAAGAGTTGGATTAGTTAATGGCTATGTGCAATTACATTTTTTCTTTAAATAAATAACATATTTTATATGTACATTTGTAATTATGCAAACATAGTTTTAACATCACTTGATATAGCTTGTTACAATAAAATATAACGTTGAAAGTATTAATCTTTTGGGGCAGGGAAAAGCCCCTGCTATACGAGTTTGAATGTATTTGAACTATTTATTTCGGTATTATTTTGGTATGATGATAACAAAGTAAAAGAATATTGAAAGATGCAGCAGTACTATAAGACTGAACAGAAAAATGGTAAATCTTATTTTGGAATGTACTTAAAATATAAAGTTAGACCTCTTCACTTTTGTGAACAAGCCTGTATTACAGCACTACCGTTGATCTGCTTTATCATGTAACAGTGATGGCCTACATCCAAAATACATTTTACACATGGCATTATTTAATGGCTCATGCACTGTTAGCCCTTTACTGATGGTCTAGTTTCTGCATGGATGCCTTGGATCTTCTCACATAAGTAAGGGAAAGAATTTTAAATGTTTGTTTTCATAGTAATAAAAGAAGACTTATTTTGGTTATTAAATGCTTTGTAGAAATACATCATGATTGTACAACTACGTTGTAATAACCTTGCTGAATATATCTTAATAAATCCAGTGACTTTTATGTGAATCATATCATAGATGGATATTCAACCTGAAGATATAAGCAAAGCAGTGAATTAAAAATAGAGATGTCCTAGGATTTTATTTTTCATTTGTTTTTTTGGGTTTTGTGATTAATTCAAATGTCTTGGAATAACCCATAGTCCAAGTACTGTACTGCTTACTTTTCTGAATTTTTTGATATATTTCTTGGTTATAAAAAAGAAAGAAACAAAGAAAGGATAGAAGGAGGGAAAGGAAAAGAAACCACAGTATAAAAATGCAAATGCATACATACATTTGTTTGTCTGAAAAATGCTAAAAATAATGCCATTTTGGTGCACTTTTTAAACAAAAATTATGTAGAAAGGAAGAAACTATTACACAAATCTCGGGCCAAATAAAGCTCTTTGCAACAGCTTTGAAGGTAGGGCATTTAGATGCCACATGCCTCCAAAGTGGGTCGAAACTGGACCGAAGCCACGCTCCAGGGCTAAAAACTAGAGCAAACAGAACCCAGGATTGTTTGGCTTAGCATAGAAGACACGCATTTTCACCCTGCATATTAATGGCCTGATGCAAGCGTGGGGCTGTAGCAAAGCAAAGAAATGAATGTGCACCAACTCCAATGGATGTAATTATAATATATACAAAGCAGGATATGAAAGGGGCATAGGGGGAGCCTCCACAATTTTTGCCAATGTATTGCTCACACACTGATGCAACAATGCCCTGAACAGGGCACATCATATGTGCAACTGTGTGGCCGATCAGAGGGGTGGCTATCCAATGGGATGGCATCTGGTGGAATGAAATCCACATTTTTAAATGTCCAGACAGAATATGTTGCTTGACATTCAAATCTCCACAATGAAGGTTACAAAGGAGTATCTGCAGGAATGGCATCACACAGGGAAGGTGCCACCACCAAAAGGTCTCTCCCTAACAGCCCCACCTCCTTTCACTGGTTGGAGGTACCTGGAGAAGGGTATCTGAAGAGGATTTCAGGATGTAGTTGGGAGGATGTGCAGGGACAAATAAATTCCACAGATAAAAATTGACATACATTTTATAAAACCCAAAGGAAATGCAAGCACCTTCATAGCAATTCTTAATCAAAGAAGCATAAAATGACAAATGTATTTCTACTTAGATCAGTTTTCCTCAGTGGTCTAATAAAATGATTTTTAGGTTGCATCTTATTTATCTAATATATCTTGAGTGGCCTGGGACCATAGTGACTGCAGGGCCCACTCTCAGTCCCACAGTCCCAAATGGGCCACCATCAAGGAGCACTTTTACAGCACTTCTTTTTCCGGTGGCCTCAGAGCAGCTCCTAGCCACTCCAGGGGTGTGCGGCGTCTGCACGCCCTGCCCCCAAAGTGGCCAGAAGCCCCACTTTTTGGCCCAGCTGCTTTGGGCCATAGTCTCAAGTCTAGTCTCAAGTATCAAGTCAAGTATCAAGTCGGGGAGCCAACTTTAACAGAAAAAAAATGAGGTGGTGGTGGAGTGTGTGTGTTTGATAGGGTGGAGTTTCAATACCAGGAAATCAAGAAGATGTGCATATAGTAAGGTTAACAAATTTAAATTATCATAGGCCATTTATCAAGACTGTATTTTAGAAACATGAGGTCTTCTCAGGAGCCTGTCACTCCTGCACATCAGAAGAGCCTTCTTAATCTTTTCCTAGGAGGAGCATGCAAGACTTAGCCCCATAGCACAGGCTATGTTTTTTGGAGGAGAACAGCAAACATGTTAAGCAATGGAAGTGGGGCAGCAAACATGAGCTCTGTCAAATATCAAGTATCATTTCTGTCATATGATCAGTAGGCAAACAGCAATGAGATGGAAGGGTTCAAAAAAGAGAAACAGTTGTCAGTGCCATAACATTTTTGGTTGAACTTGGTCCAACAAGTCAGTCATTACAAATATGCAAGATGTGCATCAAGTCTCAAGTCAAGTCACTTGAGTCTGATTTGAGTTTGGGTCAGTCCAGTTGAGGCTACATCACTGTAGGCAAAAATGCTGTTGGTTAGTCTCAACTAGATTAGACCCATTTTTAACCCACTAAATCAATTGTTGAATGGGGAGTCAACATATACCGTATATACTCAACTATAAGTCGACCTCATGTATAAATTGAGGACAGGTTTGTGAGCCTAAATTAGGGATTTTGATATGATCCATGGATAAGTCGAGAGCAAAACTTAGAGGCATGTAACAAAGGATGTAAAGGATGAAGCAAAGGAAAATAACGTCATAGAACATAAAAAAATTCCAGCAGATGCTCATACTAAAAGCTGGATGGATGAGAAAATAGTGTGTGTGTGTGTGGGGGGGGGGGGGGTCAGTGCTTCCAGGATAGATTGTGCTCTTACCTTTCACCAGGGGATGGCTCCTTTTTATAATAAGTGTTAAAGTACAGTACTTACACTGACCCATGGATAAGTCAACACAGATTTTGAGGGTCAATTTTTGACTATAATTTCTATACTTATACATGAGTATATACAGCAGGTAAATTCCATTTATTTAATTATTATTCTAGTTGGTACTAACAACAGGATCTTGGCAATACTCTGGATGTATTTCTTTCCTCAGTCATAGCATAGTCATGGTCACAGAGCTCCATTCGGTGTTGTACTGTCCCTCCTCTTTTATTTTCAAAAGAGTATTCAAAACTCCCCCCCCCCCAATTTTGCATGTAATTTTATGCATATTTTCTGCATGTTTTATGCATGTTAACTTGATGTTATCCTTATATTTCAAGGTTTAATACAGATTATATTTTGTGTTATGAGTCTCCTTAGAAGGATTTGTATCCTGAAATGTGGGTTTTGATTATAAAAGTAGGAACAAAGAACACCAGGAATTAAATAAAGATTTAATATTATTACTTTTAACCCCAAATGGGTGAGGAGATGTGAGCTGTCCTTAAACAAGGAGAAGGCCTTCATAAATAATAGCTTGACTTTAAAAAAACAGATTGGAGGTAGAGATATTTTTGTTTTGTTTTAAAGGTAACCTTGCCAGTTCTGTTTTAAACTGTGAAAACTGTTGGTAAAAATGGACTGTCTTGCAAACAAGTCATATCTGTTCAGTCAGATAAAGTGTAGTGAAACAAAGGTGCTACATTATAATTGGATTGGCAATTGCACTGGAAAAGCTCTGTCAAAAATCTTGAACACTCAACAGAGGTGGGTCACAGAAAAGGTTTAATCCTTTCCTTTCCTTTATGGATCATTCCAAACCACAATGTTGAGAAATGATTACTTTCAATGTTATTGAAAGAAAGAAGTTAGTTGCAACAAAAATAGATACAAGACAATCAAATTCAGGGAGAGGCAGAAATCATAAGATTTGCTGATTTTTCTTGCTATATCACCTGATCATCCCTGGCTGGCAAAAATATTATCAGATTATAGAAGTGACAAAGAGGCATACCTAGTTGGACTGGGCTAATATCTAGTTATTCGTTACTAAAAGAGATATGTCTTACAGTGTATTGGAGGCATGAGAGAAACCTCATGAAATAAGAATAATAGTAAAGAAACCTCCATGAAATTGTTCCCTGTACTCTCCTGAATCCATGTTGGAGACTACAGAATAATATAGAACTGTAAGGCACAGAGTGGACCGCTATATGCTGATTGTGGGAATTCCTCATGTTAAATTAAAAAATCACCTTCATTGTGAGGAGAAAAGTAGCTGTAAGTGTTCTAATCCAATTTTCTGTCATACTTTTTTTCTATCTGAATTTAAATAAAAAGCAGGAGAGGTTTCAAAAATTACATCCTATTCTATTGCCTGAAGTAGTCCATTCTACTATCCCAGGGTTATATAATTCCATTCTACAGCATATGTAAGGTCCTGTCCTGGACTGCGACCAGCACACACACAAACCAATGCTTATAGTGATGGCTCAGCAAGAAAGGAGCTGGGAGACAGTCTACAGACCTTCCTGTTAGTGCGAGAGAAGTAAGCCACAAACAAAGCCGAGGTCAGGATACCAGAGTTCACGGAAGTCAGTTCAGTCCAAGGTCAGGGCAACCAGAAGGTAGCAAGAGTCCAATTCGTTCCAAAGTCGTAGGTCCAAGACGAAGGTTCAGGAAACAAGAAACCAGTGCTGACAGCAATCACCAAGGACGATTCTGCAATAATTGCTCGCAAAGGGTCGGTGTTCCCCAGCTGCTTAAATGAGAGACACCCTCCCTTGTGCCAGCTGTGGCTTATCAGCAGCTTGTCTCTCTGCAAGCCTCCTGGATCGACACACACAAGAACTCTCAGCTGTTCTCTGCCTAAAGGAAGGAACCTCCCAGCTTGGTTCTTCCCTAGAGTCACCACTAGGCTGCTGAGCCTCAGGAGGGATCCCAACAGAGGTAGGACCTGGCTGAGCTTCAACCCCTGGGGCTGGGAGATCAGGGCTGAGGTCTGGCAAGGCAGGATTAGGACCTGGTATAGCCACCATCTCCTCTTGCACTTGAGGAGCCACGGCCTCCTTCTCATCCTCTGAGTCCTGCTCTTGGCTGGCCATGACAGGTCCACAAACATTTGGAATGTATGAGCACAGAAAATGGCTGTCCCATGACTTCCCTCTAATGGCTGTCTCTTTACAGCTTCTGGAATGGACAAAATCTCCTACTGACTCCTTCATGTAATAGATCACTCAGCATCTTAATTTGGTTTGGGGCCCAATTTTCTAACCCAGTGGCATCACTAGGGTTGATGTCAAGTAGTGCACTAATTTATGGTCCCCCCGCCCCGCAGCCATTGATGTCCTCCCATACCACACCATAGATAATACTTAGTAATTTTCTCTTTCTTTCTTTCTTTTTTACAAATCATACTCTTAAATTTTACTCTTAAATCATAATTCCAATGAATCACTAAATGGAATGGTAACAGTTGTGATACAAACAACTAGCAAAATTAAAATTATACCTCTAAATTACAATTTCATATACACAGCCAAAGAGTATTTGCATCTACATAGTTTCATGTATTTAAAGTGAACATTTGGTAACAGTGGCCTCTTCTTTCTCCTCTCTCTGAGCTTCACCCCATTTGTACCATCACTTCTACTGAGCTCCAGCATTTTAAAGGTATTTAGGAGAGTGCCATAGCCCAAAAGGCCAACGCTTGGGAACAGCGATATCACACCACTTAGGATGTCACCTGGTATAGACTGCACCTCCTACACTCACCTAGTAATGGCCCTGTTCTCATCCTTTGGACTTTCTTGGGGCACATGAGGGACACAAAGTACACTTCTAGTTTTGAAAGTAAGAGTAGCTTTTAAAAATGTTAAGCAGTACAGGGGAGAGGACTCTACTATTTAAAAGATGAATTAGTACTCCAGGAGAGTCATCAAAAGATAATCTGGGGCACTGAGTGGGTCACAAAACAGCCTTGAGGGGCTACACTTTAACACCTCTCACTGAACTGTAGAGGCAATGTTTTGTGTTATCTTGCATCAGCAGGACAGAAATTTATGATGGGGATTAAAATATTAATGCCCTCAAAATAAATTCAATGACTATATTTTAGATTTTCCAACCACTAGGCTGCAGTTACCAACACAAAGCAAAAACACCCGACAGCTCCATCTGGTGATAGGTTTAAAGACCTTTCAAAGCACTTCTATTAACTTCTGGCAGGTTATTACCCTTGGTAGTTATGTAATTTAATAAAGAATCAAAGCAAGGAAGAGCCTGAAACTGCTATCATGGTTGGGGGAAACTAGGGTGAAAAGGTGAAGCTGTCTTTCCTCTTCCCTTGATTGAACTTTGACTTCAGAGGTTTCTGAACTGATTCTCATTAACAAACGGATGCAGACTTATGCATGCTGAGGCTGATTGATTTCAATGGGCTTACATGTGCTTGGCTCTCTATTGGATTTAGGCATATGGATGACTATTTTGCAACTGACTTTGGTCTCAGGATTCAGAATGTCTGTAAGCATCTGGACTTGGATTTATTGTTCTCTGCAATTTCTTCAGCATGGGTAACTGCACTTTCTGAAACTTTTGCAATCCTTAGTCTTAGTGAGGTACACTGGGTTAGTCTGAAACAGAAAAGCCTATTGTATGAGGGCTTAAGGTATCCATATATATATATATATATATATATATATATATATATATATATAAAATCTGTGATGACATGCTAAACATGGGCGTCTGCTGAGATATATACAAGGTGACTCTTTATGCCTACAATCTGGAATTAATATTTTAAACAGAAAAAAAAATTGGAGTATTCATCAGTTGCAGTAAATGCTCTCTGATTACCTCAGACAATGGAAAATAATTCTCCACCCCATTTCAAAGGAGTCTCCTATATATGGCTCTCCATAATCCCATCCCAGACTCTTTATATTTACTGAATGGTCCCACAACAACAACCCTGAGCAAACCAGCTCTGCAAGGAAAGTCCCATCGATAATAGTGTTCTTTTCCCTACCTGATTAGGAAGAATTTTTGGCGATTCATATGCAACATATTCTTCTGCAAGACTGTTTCTTTGTTCGTACATGACAGTACCATACTGTCATTTCCCAGACTATATATAAGGACTGTAATAAATAAATAAATAAATAGAAGAATTTATTCCTGATGTTTCACTGACATCTGTGGTTGGCATCTTCAGAGAATGCTGGCATGGAAGTGAGTGGAGTGTGTGTGTGTGTGTGTATTGTGTGACTTTAAGTTGGGAGCAGTGATTTACATGTTAATCTGTGTATTGTTCTGTTGTTGAATGGTAAGGCCTCAGGGTGGGAGGATTTGTGCCTGTTTAATTAGTGGTCCATTGTCTGCTGGGACAAACCCTGATCCTGAGTAGTTTTCACTTGCATTTTCCTGGATCTTAATTTTGGTGTTTTTCAGGACTGGTAGCCAAACTTTTCTTCTTTCCTGTTGAAGTTGTCCAGGTGTTTGTGGATTTCAATGGCTTCCCTGTGCATTCTGACCTGATAGTCCAGAATTTCAGTGTTTTCAAACAGCATTTTATGCCCAGGATGGTTTATAACATGTTCTGCCCAGGATGGTTTATAACATGTACTGCAGCCACTCACTCACAAACTGCAAGGTTGCAAGTTCAATACCAGCCAAGGGTTCAATCTCGCCTCAGGCTTCCATCCTTCCAAGGTCGCTAAAATGAGTACCCAGATTGTTGGGGGCAATTAGCTTACACATTGTAAAATGCTTATGGAGTGCGTAAGTGCACTGATAAGTGGTATAGAAATGTACTTGCTATTGCTATTGCTGATTTTTCTGGCTGACTCAGTCTGCAGTGTCTCTCCTGTTTCTTGATTCATGTTTGGACACTGCATTTGGTGGTTCCTATGTAGACTTGTCCACAGCTGTATGGTATGCGGTAAACTCTTGTGGTCGCTTGTTATTCTGGTTTTCTTCCAGGAAGATACTTAAAAAATAACATCAGGACCCTATTAAATATCTTTGAATATTATGAAATAAATAAAAAATACAAATTGGGAGCAGTATTCTTAGACCTAGAGAAAGCATTTGACAGTATAAATTGGGAAATGCTGCTGTCCCTAACAGAAGAATGTGGAATCAAGGGAAGATTCCTTAAAGGAATACAAAATATTTATAAATCCCAAGAGACACAGATAATAGTAAATGGACAAAAAACTAATAAATATACAATCTCCAAAGGAACACATCAGGGATGTCCACTCTCCCCACTACTTTTTATTATGGCCATGGAAATCCTGATAAAAAAAATAAAATCTGGAAAAAAAACATCCTAGTCCCCAAAACACGAAACTTTCAATATCATCTGCGTGCATATGCAGATGATGTAGTAATATTTCTAGACAACCCAGCAAGGACTATTCAAAAACTAGAAGAAATTTTAGAAGAATTCGGCGAAATGGCCGGAGTTAAATAAAATAAAAACAAAAGCGGGATTATCACAAAAAACTAAATGCCAAAAGAAACTGAAGCATTAAAACGGAAAACTGAATTTCAAATAGTAGACAAAATTAAATATCTGGGGATTACAATTACCAACCAAAATGAAGATTTGTACAAAAATAATTATGTAATTACCTGGAAAAAAATCAAAGAAGACCTAAATAACTGGAATAACAAGCATTTGTCACTCTTGGGGAGAGTAGCAACAATCCAAATGTGTGTTCTTCCAAAAATATTATTTTTATTCCAAACCCTGCCCATATTAGTGAATAAATCATCATTTATGAACTGGAATAAAGACATAATTAAATATATATGGAAGGGGGGGAAACCTAGGATAAAAGCCAAAGTGTTGCAAGATAAAAAAGAAAATGATGGATTAGGATTTCCTAATTTCAAATTATACTATAACGTATGCACACTCCTCTGGGCTAGAGATTGGATCGTGCTAGAAAATCAAAAGCTGTTAGAACTAAAAGGAGCAAATATGAAATTTGGATGGCATGCATACTTATGCCACGACCATACAGTTAAAGGAATAAATGCACATAGTATCAGAAAAGCAATATTTAGAATTTGGAAAGCATACAAAAATTTCTTTTATACGAAAATTCCGAGATGGACCTCACCGCAAGAGGCCTTCCATAAAAATGAATATCAGGGGAAACACAACTGGATCAAATATGAAGATTGTTTGACAATTACAAAGGATGAAATAAAAATAAAAACAAAAGAGCAATTAGAACAAGAGGAAATAAGAATTAATTGACTACACTACGGGCAATTAAAACAAGACCTTAATAAGGATCTGAAAGATGAAGGAATAGAAACAGAAAGGAAAGAATTTGATAAAATTATATCGGGAGGAGAAAAAGGATTTATCAAAAAAACGTATAAGGTACTTTTAGATATTGAACTGAAAGAAGAAACCATCAAAGAAACCATGATAAAATGGATGCAAAATATAGGAAAAACCATACCATTAACAATGTGGAAACAATCATGGAAAAACAACCAGAAATTTACAAAATGTAACACAATAAAAGAGAACTATCTCAAAATCTTACATAGATGGTACCTAATCCCATCAAGACTAGCCAAAATGGAAAAAAAAAAATTCTAGTGGCAATTGTTGGAAGTGTAAAAGGAAAATTGGAACCTGGGTGGCAATGTGAAGAAATTCAAAAATACCAGAAAAAAAAAATACAAAGCCATACAAGAAGTGGTAGAAATAAATATCCCCTTGTCCCCCGAATTATTTTTGTTAAACATCACAGATGTAATTCAATGTAAGTTGGACAACAATCAGATCAGTATAATCCTGTACAGTATTTGATTACAGCAGCCCTTATGGTGTTTGCCAGATACTGGGAAACAAGGACAATACCTGAAATAACAGAATGGAAACTAAAGGTACATGAGTTGAAAACAATGGATCAGGTGACAATGTACACAGCACGGAAAACAGAGCAAGATTATGAAAAGAAATGGGGAAGGATCGTGAAAATGTGGTATTAGTTGAGAAATAAAAATAACAGAGGAAAAATAATATGGGACAATTCGGTTAAGGAACAACAAATCCTCTGACAGGAAGATGTACAAGGGTAGGAAATTCAAGGTAATACAGTTGTCCCTCCATATTCGCTAGGGTTAGGGGAACAAGACCCCTGTGAATATGGAAAAACCGCAAATAACAAAAAACATTGTTGTTACGTGAGAGGACACTTCTCTAGGAATCTCTTGGTCCTCTAGTGCAACTCTGTGGTCAACGTCCAACATAACCTGACCATAGAATGACACTGGAGTAGCTACAAATGGTCTTTCAGTGCAACTTTTAGTTAAAGTTGACCACAGAGTTGCACTGGAGGACCTAGACAGTCCTCGAGAGAACATATTGATGAAATCTGTGAATAATCAAAGCTGCAAATATCAAAGCCGCAAATATGGAGGGATGACTGTACTTGCAGAACTTTTCTCTAGGAACTAAAGATTTGAAATATTAGTAAGAACTGAAAAGGACCAATATGAACATACAACAATAATAAGCAAATATTTTTTTTCTTTTTCTTTCTTCTTTCTTCTTTTTGTTTCTTTTTCTCTTCATATATATATATACATACACACACACACACACACACACACACTGTACAGAATGAGTTATCTATTTATATGTATAAATGGGAAAATTTCTTTTATATATATATGTAAAAAAATAATAAAAAAACTCTTGAGGTCGCAAGAGGTTGTCATTATTTCCTCTCCTTCCTTTACAGCAGTACTTCTTAAGATATCTGGTATGTAGAACCAGAAGGGTCCCACCCTCCCGCCCTAATGTGGTCCCCATTGTTTGTTTGTTTGTTTATTTATGGTATTTATAATCCACCCTTTAGCCCTAATGGCTATCAGAGCGGCTTACAATTATTATTTTTAATTAGATGGATCCTTGCCCTCAGGCTTACAATCTAAAAGACACGACACAAAAGGAGAAGGGAATGGTGGTGGGAAAGAGGATGAGGTCCAGTGGTTATTCTCTCCCTCTGAGGCCTGGACCAAGGCAGATGGACTGGAGGGAGGCCTCTTCTTCTTCTTCTTCTTCTTCTTCTTCTTCAGGCTAGCCCTGATGGAGCTGGGCCTGCCTATTCACTCCCTCACAGGGAGTCAGCTTCTCGGTCACTCCAACATGCCCTCTGATGTAATTTCTGAATGCCTCATTTTCCTCAATCTGTTTAAAAGCAGCCAATGTTCACTCAGTATTATTTAACACCACACTGAAAGTTGGTTGCAGTTTATAGTAGACACATTCAAAGCTTTGTATAGTCTAGTGATATACCAAAATCTTAGCATGCATTTCCAGAAAGAAAAAAATATCCAGTGATGGTCTTCTACTAGTGGAAACAAGATGAAGCAATCTCACTTCTTTCCTAAAGTTCCCCTTGTGTCCAAAACCTTTCCATCTCTCCGGCTTTGCTTTGCGAATGAAGATTCAGGAAGGACTCATCCCACGCTTTGTACAAGCGCGTTGGTGACTAAAAAGGCCAATCCGGGACAAACAGGTCCGTTTGCAAAGAGCACAGCGGAAAGTCTCCTTGGGTGACGTTTCTGGGTTGTGGTTCTTTCTGCGTTGTCGTTTCTCTTCAAGACTCGTTCACCGTGAGCTTTCCAAAACCTTTCCATAGAACATTAGAAACCCCTTTAGAAATAATAATAATAATAATAATAATAATAATAATAATAATAATAAGTTTTATTTATAGACCGCTATTCCGCAATGATCATAGCGGTGTACAGTAAAAATTGCAATACAGGCTGGATGATGACAGTTGGCTGTGGAGGGAGGGCTCTGTCACTTCAGGGCAGTCCTGAAGGGCTATGAAGGGCTTGAGGGATAGGGGAAGAATATCCTGACACAACAGCAAGTGAAGCATTAGATTTAGCTCAAGGATTTCCCCATGTGTTGGAAAATGGGGTAGTGTCAAAGATGACTACCATGGTGCAGGTATAGGCAACTGTGTTGGACTGTTAACCAAAGATGTTGGAAGAATCTGTAATGAATCATTCTGAGGGTGAATTTCAAAGTTCTGCCAGAAGGAATGGATTTTGCAGGTGTGTTTGAAACTCCAAACACATTTAAATCAAAATACCAGTCTGTGTAATTCACTCAGATATTTGCACAGAAGTAGTAACACTATGGCTCAGATCCTGCATCATAAAGGTGGAACATAAGTGTCCACCAGTTTACTCATGGGAGGTGGTGGCAGCAGAGGCTATTCCCCCTGCCCACTTGCTTCCCCTGGAGTGTCAACAACATCCAAGGGGATTCTGGATGCAGTTCTGTCTTCCCTACTACTGATCAGCTGCAGAGTAGCACTAGGGCTGGTTCAGATTGCTCTTGAGCATAGAGGGGGAAAAAAGAGCAGCCTCCATTTTTACTGGATCCCACCTTCCTAAAGGTCTGGTGGGCAGAATCTCCACAACTTGTAGTTACACCTGTGCAGGTCACCAACAGGATGCCAGCTTAGGTATTTGATAGCTAAAAACTCTCATTTCCTGGAGCACAAAGAAAGGGAGTCATCAGTTGCCTTTGGGGAAAGTTCCTCTCCACCCTTCCTCTTTTTTGTAGCAGTCCTCTGTGATGCTTCCTTTAATTAATTAATAAATAATAATAATAATAATAATAATTTGTTTTATTTATATACCGCTATTCCAAAGATCATAGCGGTGAACAGCAAGTAAGCTAATTAGCAAGTAAGCTAATTTGCCCCCCAACAGTCTGGGTACTCATTTTAGCGACCTCGGAAGGATGCAAGCCTGAGTCGAGCCCTTTTGCTGGTCTTGAACTCGCAACCTTTGTCAGGGATGATGGGAGTTGTAGCTCTTCACCTCTGGCTCTAACTCACCACCTTGTTATGCACCGGCGCTGACCAGTTTTGGCCAGTGGTTAAAGCTTTGCTCTAAAGCAGCAGAGTTTCAGAGAATAGGCTGAAGACCCTGACAAACTCTCCAAGCCTTCTCACTCTTGCTTCCACAGAAGTCTTCCCACTTCTTCAGGATCCAGCTGGCTCTTGTATCTTCACCCAAGACACCAGACAACTCAGTAGTCTTATATAAAAGATCTACTTTATTCTACTATATACAAATACTAATGCCTTACAAATCACAATCTCTACAATCTCCAAACTATCCACAACTACCCAACAACTATCCACTCTACTCCACAACTACCCACAAAATACATTGGGATTCATAACAATTATTATAGCCATTGGAAAACACCACCCACTCTTGTCAGTTTCCACCCAGTGGGCGTGTACATCCATTTTCATTGGTTCTCATATTTCAACCCATAATGAAATGATTTCATCTTCTCACCTTGTCCACTTAACAATTCTCAGGTGTTTTAAATTATACTCTCTGCATTTCTGTCCTTGGCATTTAGGACTTGCTAATTACATTAGCTTTTACACCTGTGTGGCTTCTTAATTGCTTTTGCTTAGTCATAGTGACTCTCACATACATGTTTTATTTCTATCACTGTATATCCCATGTTGCATTTTCCTTAACAACCTTGTGGTTTTGAGTGAATGGCTGCAGTACAGGCATTTAACCACTGTGCCACCAGGGTCCTCTGATTCATTCTGACCATGTTGCACTTCTACTGAGCTCTGGTTTAATGAAGACATACTCAAATTAATACTGCAGTTGGAGTATGCACAGTTTCTGCTAGCTTTCAGTTTCATTTTATTTCCTGCACATTTACACCTGTGCAGTTATGAATGCACTGATCAAGCACTGCTAACCAAACAAGACAAAAAGGGCAGGAATGTAACACGGATAAACTACTGATATAAAGTATCTTGATATAAGCTATTTAGCCACATCAAGACTGCTTTTCTGTAGTGTCTTCTGGATGCATACATGAACATTGGCAATGTGACAGAAGTGCTTCCCTTTCTGTGAATGATTAAATGCATGAAAAGGAAGGTAAAATATTCATAATGGCTTATGAACATTTGGAAATTAAAAATGGAACCATACAGTATTTCTACATTGGCTTCAGTTTGGGGGGGAAAAAAAGAACAGGTAATTCAGAACTCCAAACATCTGAGCAGAATTTTGGATATGTCAAGAGCATTCCTCACAGGACGTATATTTCATGTCTTATATGTGTGCATTTCAAAAGCCTAAAGGAGAGGAATTTCTGGCTAGAAACATTTCCTAAAGTTCTCCTGCACAGGTTTGGGTGGAAAAAAAAATATTCAAATATATTCTTGATGCTCAAACATTCATCTCATAACAGAGACCTGTTTTCATTATTATATTTTCCCCATTTTTCTTGACTTACAGTACATCATCTCCCACAGGCCAGAGCAGCTCATGTCAATTAAGCAAATATTTCAAAATGAAAAGATTTGCAAACTAAAAAAGTGAAGGCATATAAAAGAAGGGGAAATGGTATGGGAGGTGAGAAGGCCAGTGCCAGAACTGAGTGTCAGTCATTTCTATTCTGTTGGTGATCTTGCTGACTCAACTAGTTCCAGCTCTTCTGCCATCTGAGATGGGAAGCACCCCACATTGCATCAGGCGCCACCCCCCCCCCCCAGGAAGATGTTGATCAGGTGTATCTCACCTTGATAAAAGTGGCATAGTTGTATATTGCAAGGTGCACTTCCACAGTGAACTAACTTCAGTTTGTGCTTTTCAGTTTTACTGGCAATCCTGTGGCACAAATAATATTACTACTGCTACCTGGCAAAGACTACCTTTGGACTAGCCAACACAGAGAAGCTGGCAAAGCCTTTCCAAAGGATTGTGGGGAAAAGAGCCCTGGTGGTGCAGTGGTTAAATGCCTGTATTGCAGCCACTCACTCAAAACCATAAGGTTGTGAGTTCAAGACCAGCAAAGGGGCTCAAGCTTGACTCAGGCTTGCATCTTTCCGAGGTCGCTAAAATGAGTACCCAGATTGTTGGGGGCAAATTAGCTTACAGTTGTAAACTGCTTAGACACTGCTTAAGCAGTATGAAGCAGTCTATAAATGAAGCTTGTTTGTTACCCTTTTGGGTCTGACTGACCTATACTAACTTGGCCATGTCTCCTCTTTTACAGAGGACAGTCTTTTTTAAAAATATTTTATTTATTTCATTTCATTTCATTTTTATGATGCCTTTCTCCTGGAAGGAACCTGAGGTAGCTCGCAGATTTAAAAAACATTACAGTAAAATTTAAAACAGTTAAAATAACCCAAAAACAATATAAAATTACATTTAAATATACAGAAGTTAAAAGGCATAACAAATATAAAAATATAAAATATATATTTTATATAAAATATATTTTAAAAAACACCATGGCATGCTTATGTTTTAAACGCTTGCTTAAATAAAAATGTCTTAGCCTGCCATTGAAAGGTAAGCAGGGAGGGACCCAGACTAGCCTCTTGCAGAAGGGAGTTCTAGAGGGTGGGAGCAGCCACCGAAGAGACTCTCTCGCATGTCCTCACCAAGGGAGCCTGGGATGGTGGTGGGACTGAGAGAATGCTTTTCCCCAACGATCTCAGTGTTCTGGCAGGTTCATATGAGGAGACACAGTTCTTCAAATAATCTGGACCAAAGCTGTTTAAAGCAATCTAACACATCCTGTCTGTCATCCTTTTTGTGATGCATCCTTTAAATACATTGTTGGAGACACCTCCTCTGTTTAAGTTCAAGTGTGATATAAAGATAAAAGGGCCATTAGGAGAGATGGTCAAGGACCTTATAGTTGCCCATTGCCAGTTAGCAGCTTGAGATCAGACTCAGCAACCATATACTACATCAAGCGAGATAAAACTTATTTCAAATTCTTGCCCCCCCCCCCCAAATGTATTTGTACATATAAATTGGGAGCCAATGTGATGCAGGGATCTGAGTATTGGGCTAGGACTCCAGGAGAACAGAGTTCAACTCCTTACTCAGCCATGGAGACCCACTGGGTAACCTTGGGCAAGTCACATTCTCTTATCAGGTAATTGCCCTCCTACTCCAAGGAAATATTGCTGACCCCATGATGAGCCTTAGGGCCACTATGCTTGGAAATGACCTGAAGGCACAAAAAATGAAAACAAAATAAAAATTGATGACTACCTTAGTGTATACCCTCAGTTGTGGTAAAAATTTCTACTTGCAGCACACTTAATAAAGCCATTGATAAATGGAAAATGTATGGTCATTTCTGGAATTTGCTTCTATGACGACTGGCAGGTAATCAGATTTAGACTTTGCTTATGGCTGCCTGGTACAGAGCATGGGAACATTCTTATTTCCCCATTAGTCTGAAAGGCCTCTCTTCTGCTCTGGTTGTACTTGATCTCCCCAGAGGTTTTGACACAGGTTATTTGCATCTTTTCCAAACCCTTCATTTTCTAGGTTTGGGAATTTTGTTCTCAGCTAGCTTTCTTATTTCTCTCTCGGGTTGCCATGGAAACAAAACATTCTAGTAGAGCGATTACCCCACTTCTATTACCCACCTGAGTGGGACTTTTAATCTAGATCGTGATAATGAGCACAAATGCATGAGGACTTCACTAATCACTCGTAATGCTAATGCTGGATTTCATGTTAAATGTGTAGCTGCCAACGACAGGAGTCTCCTCCTGTACCCAACCCAGACTGGTTCATGTCTGGAATTAACTGAACAGGAATCATCTGCGGCTGGTGTGAATTCTATACTGCAGCTTTCCAATAATGGCTTTATTTGCACATCATTTTTAAACCATGTCTGGTTGGTTCTGTTCTTTGTGCACTTTTAAAATCTTGCTTTGTGCTTGATAATGGCTGAGATCCTGCATGGCCCAGCATAGTCTAAGAGTTCCATAGGGAGAACTCCACTATGCATCCATGTTCTCCACCCCAGGACTCATTGTTTTGCTGTGATAGACCCTTCGAATGATGTTCCATGGCTGATGAGGGGAGTGGATAGGAAAAGCACCTGGCTATGCTCCATGGGCTAATGCAAACCGGGAACATCTTCCACCAAGATCTGCTGCAGTCTCAACATATAATGTCACTGGTTTGCATCTGGCTTTGGGGTTATCCAGACACTTCTCCAATCCCATGCTCTCCAACATCAGCTACAGTATAGCCATTCGGAGCAGCTGGGGCAGGAAAACCATGAGTCTGGGTGAGCTTTGGTCATTGTAGAGGGTAAAAGAGAATAGCAACCTCCAAAACAACTAAAGTAGACATGTGCAGGCATAAGATGGACTTACGCTTGCATCCATCACAAAACGGGAGCCAGACAGGATATCCGAACCCTGTGCAGATGCCATGAAGGATAGAGAATGTATAAACCAGTGTTGTGTTGGGCTACAGCCAAGGAAATCCACAGTTAGCCATGAATCCTATGGTGTGGATTTTGTCCAACCAACCTCTTTTGGATAAACTGAAATAACTGGATGGTTGTGAGAATAAAATGCACATAGGGACACGTATTCCTCCTTAAGCATTTTGAAGGAATAGTAGGTTCCATCTCTGTAAGTTTTCCCCCTTTCCCTATAAACTGCCCATTATTATTCATTTCCATCTAAGACCTCTCAAGCTCTACCACTTGACCAACCTGGCCCCCATATCTCCCAGGTATCTTTCCTGTTCTCTCTGTCCCTCTGTCCACACATTATATAACACCAAAGTGTTTTTTTAACATATGGATTAATTTCTTAGTGAGGAAAAATGAGTGGGACAAAACTTTGAGATATTAAAGAGACCTTTCGGCTCATCTGGTAGTTTCCTTTGTGTCCCACATGGGACAGATAATGGCAGGAAATCCATTTGTCCTGTAACTAAATTAGAGCTACAGGCTACATATCGATTCAAGTTTAATAGGAATATTAACAGTATAAGCTGTTGGTCTCACACAAGATTCACTTTGTGTGTGTGTGAGAGAGAGAGGGGCTGGTGTTTTTCTATTTCTTTTTCTCTCTTCATGTGACCTTGGTCTTTCCCTTGTTTCTCTTCTGTCTTGGTTAATAATCTCTTCAGGCATTTATTGCATCCTGTGGCTCTAGATATCATTTGGCCTGGAAAGTATTCTGTTTTTGCTTGTACATATCTAGGCCCACAAAATGAACCATCTTTCAGATTATCAGTATGGGTTTCTTCCTGTAGGCTTACTCAACATGTAGAAACAAAAACAATCCTTCACCCAAAACAGTCTTTAAGACTCAAGTTGACTCAGTTAGCCAAGTTCAAGTTCAACTTCATCCTTATTATGGTCACAGATAAGCACAAACTGTTAGCCAAAACTGCTGCCACTACATTAGTAAAATCTGTGTCCTTCTAAATACCTCTAGTGCTATATACTTTGTTCAAGTTTTAATATTTAACGTTACTGTATATACTCAAATATAAGCCATGTATAAGTCAAGGGCAGGTTTGGGGGCCAAAATTACAGATTTTGATATGTCCTGTTGATAAACTGAGGGTAAAACCTATGGACATACAGTCGGCCCTTCTTATACACGGATTTTTTATACATGGATTCAAACATACACGGTTTGAAAATGTTAAAAAAAGTATAAATTTCAAATATCAAACCTTGATTTTCAATTTTTTTTAATAAGGGACACCATTTTGCTGTGTCATTATATTTAATGGGACTTGAGCATACACGGATTTTGTTATATATGGGGGATCTTGGAACCAAACCCTAGTGTATAACAAGGGTTCACTGTATAACGAAGGATCTAAAGGATGAAGCAAAAGAAAACACCAAAGAACTTACAAAATTCCAGCATATACAGCAGCCACAAAGTTGTGAATTTGATCTCAGGCAGGGCTCTATGTTCCACTCAGCCTTCCATCCTTTCGTAGGTCAGTAAAATGAGAATCCAGCTTGTTTGAGGCAATTGGCTAACACATTGTAAACCACCTAGGGAGTGCTAGTTCACTTATAAGCAGTATATAAATGTACTTGCTACTTGATGTTTCTTATTCCACTTCTCAATCTGCTTCATCTTTCTCTCCTTTCTGTAGAGTTCTTTGCATGCCAAACCCTGGTCACCTCTGTTTTGTGGTTTCTTGTTTTGCTTTCTTTGGTAACATTTGACACTACTTTTTTTAAAAAAAACCTTTAATATCTACTGAAAAGGACAAAATTGCACAAATGAAAATGGGGGCATGTGTGGCCAAGCAACATCAGAGTGTGCTCAAGATGGCAAAAGTTACTAATGAGGAAGAGCACACAAACTAGGCGAACCTGCAGCAGTTTCCTTTTGCTTGACTGTACTGGAAAGGGCAACTTTCCACCCTACCCTCTCCTTTCCCCATTGCTGAGTTGACTGAGTGTGAACTACCTTTGCACTTTGACCTCACTTTGCAGCAATTGAAGTAAGCCAGGACAAAGGAGAAAGGTGGGAGAAGGAGAGATAAACTGGGACATTTTAAAAACGTATTGATTGAACTGTCTCTGCCAAATCAGGACAACTGGAAGGCTTGCAATAAATATAAAAGAATGCACTGCTTGCCAAAATATCATGTTTATGGGCTTTGTACATAGTAGCACAGGACAGCTGTCTTCCGCCCTATCTTCCTTACACTCTTTTGCTCTTGAAAGCTCTTTCCAGAACATTCCTGCTAATTTTGCTCTATTTTTGTTTGAAGCATTCAGATTTAAACTTTTTCTTTTCACTTTTTTGAAAAAGCATTGCACTTGCAGTATCCAGAGAATTTTCCTTGCAATTACAATTTTAAATATATTTTTAATCACAGTTATGTAAGGCCATTTCCCCCTCTGTAGGTCTTACTTTTTCCTTTGGCTTTCAAGCAGGCAACTTTTCAAGCAGGCAACTTTTTAAAATCCTGTACAGTTTTACAGAGCCAGAGCATGATAACTGGCACTGTGAAAGATGATTATTTGTTTATTGTATTCTGTAAAGCTGTGTTCTGAAAATAAGTTTGGGAGTAAACCTTATAGGTTAAAAGAATTGAACTAGGATAGTGGAAACTGAAGCTGGAACATAAACTTAAAAACTACAATAGGTGGGATCAGCAACAGTGTTGCAGTATACTTTCCCCCTTCTACTCAGGTTCCATTCAGTCATCTCTTCCAGGCAAAGTACTTTGTTACTGTACCTAGGGCCTGTACAAGACAGGCCAAAATCAAGCTGCTTTGGGTCACTTTGGAGGTGTGCTGTTTAAATGACACATGCATCTTAAGAAGCCAGAGGCTGCGCCAAAGCTGCGCTCCAGTTCTTAGGACAGTCCTTAGGACTGGAGTATGGCTATGGCATGGCTTCTGGCCTCTTTGGACACATGCAGCCTTTAAACAGCATACCTCCAAAGTGACCGAAGCAGCTTTATTTTGGCCTGTCTGTACGGACCCTCAGTCTCTATTGGGCTGGTTTTTGTTTATTGTTTTTTTACGTTCTAAAACAATCTCTTAGTTGGTGTATGTCCTATAGATAGGGATGTAAACCTTTGGCTATTTCATCCTCATATTGAAGGACAAAATAATTTCTGGATTTTTCTTTTGCTGTGGGGAAAAAGATTTCTGCGTTGACTTATAAAACTGAGTATTCTCTCTGTATTCAAATATTGCAAACTTTCTAGAATTATACTGCAGCAAAATGGTATTTTCTGCACAAAATACATTTTCCTTCCCTAAAACCCCCCTCCCCTTGTGTATTTCAGCACAGATTAATTCCCTAGAACACTCCACAGTGTTTGAATATTGGGAGAAAACTGCCCAGAAATCTGACTGTTGCTTTATTCCTTCCAATGGGATTTCCCAAATGTCAAGAAAACCTTTTCTCAATAGTAGTTATTATTCTTTCTATCCTTAATTCAAAGTTCATCCAAGCATGCTGATATTGTTTTCTGTTGCTGATCAGCCCTATTGAGATCCATTTTCCTTGACACTTTCTACTTAAGTTTGATATTAAATGAAGTGATGCAAACCTTGCATGTAAAATATTTCTGCTGTTATATCATTCTCTTAGTGGTGCTCTCATTTTGTTAGTGATCTTCTTGCAAAGGGATCATTTACACCAGCCCCCAGTTTTATAAACCAGATTCAATGAGGAAGCAGCATTAGGGTGCTGGTGTTGGTTTTGAGGTTACCATTGGCTGCCTATGTGATTGTTTTTGCATTCCAATACAAGACTAAGGAGATGATCACACAATGCTTTTAAAACAAAATTATAGTTGTAAAATAAAGATTTCAGTGATGCAAATCACACAAGGTCACCTCTGGCCCCTAGTTCCATTATTCCTCATGTGCCAAATCCTCACTACCATGGCAATTGTGACAGTGGAAGTCATGTGGGATCACAGTCTCCTCTTCTACTCTTATCCCCTCTTCCCTGCTATTCCCAAACAGCCTGATCTCATGTATTTTTCCTATTTCCTATTTTTCCTATAAAAATTGCATTAACAGAATTCTAGAATTGCATTAAAAAGTAACATTAACAATAATTAAAAAAAACAACCCCAAAGCATGCAGGGTAGGGCATAGGGCAGGGAGGGTTAAGGAAGAATGCAGAAGAGAGCAAGATGGCAGAAGCAGCCTGAGTTGCACGATTGCAAGATATGTGATAATGGCTGCTCACAAACTGCTATGTTTATATTTTCTTTAATAAGTGCGATTATATTGAGAATGGGGCTCGTGTGATGATGCCCTAAGGCTTTGAAAGACAGCTGTAAAAAACCTAAATAAGACCTTTAAGTGAAAAGCTATATCTTTAAATATCAGTGTTAGGACTCATAATATTTCTATTTTCTATGCATGGTGGTAAATACTGGGCAGTGACAAGAAGAGGATCCATTCATTTGACATTCAGTGCTGGAAGAGAGTTCTTGATAGCATAGACTATAAAAAGACGAATGCATGGACTGAAGAGCAAATGAAGCCTGAACTTAACGGTAGAAGCCAAAATTACTAAACTGAAGTTATCATACTTTGGATATATCATGAGATGTTTTGACTCACTGAAAAAGATAATAATGCTTGATAAAGAAAGCAAACATTATAAGTGGATAGACTCAATCAAGAAAGCTGTGGTCCTGAGTTTCCACGGCTTTTGCAGGGATGTTAATCGTCTTTCTGAAGGTCTCTCATTCATAGGTTGAAGCTGATGTGGCAGCATGATGATAACAATAAATACCTGTTCAGCTTGTATATTATTTTAATAATAATAATAATAATAATAATAATAATAATAATAATATTTATTTATATTGTGCCTCTCTACAAAAAGCAATTGGGGTGGCTTACAAAGTTAAACTATACAGTCCAAACTCTCAACCCTACCCACCCTTAAAATTCCATTAAACAGTGTGGAATTAAAAACATAAAACATACTTAAAAAACAATACAATAACTGTGGTGAAGTCTGAGATCAGCAATTAGCTATAGTCGGAGAACTATTCAGGAAAGGCCTGCTGGAAGAGCTTTTAAAAGCTGTTTAGAGTGGTAATATGACGGATCTCATCCGGCAGGCCATTCCACAGTCTGGGAGCAACAGCTGAGAAGGTCCTCTGGGAGGTCGTAGACAGCCTAGTTTTACAAGGCTGTAACAACTTTTCCCCTTTTCTCACAAAGTTTGCAAAGCACACTTTTCAGACCACAAATCTCAGAATCTCCCAGCCAATATTGCCCGAGCTTATGCTGGTTGGGGGATCTGGGCAGCTATAGTCCAACAGTAACTTTCAGGTTCTGTTTACTCCTCTGAAGTAAAATGATTTTTATAAAGATTATTTGGGAAAGAAAATGCATGAAACCAAATGCCTGTAGTCACAAATTAACACATCATTTTTCATTTTTAAAAAACTGAAGACTTTATAGTGGCAACAACATAAAATAAATTGCTAATTTTGGGAGAGCATTTAACTAGAGACGAGAGTGGCCCATTTTGTAGGACGTCTCAAACATCTTAATCTATTCATCTCCTTTTATTCTGTGTTCAGAAAACAACAACCCTCCTCTATGAAGAAATACTCTTTTGCATCTGAATCGCATTTAGTAGCTCTGTACAGAGCGGACATTAAACACATTAAGACCAGCTGGTTAATAGCATTCATTCAACTTCAATAAAAATGCCACAACTAAAATAAACTTTAGAATATTGATTCTGTCATTACAGCTCTAGTACCAAGTCTCTCCACACCCTTGGATTTATTTTTAAACTGGCAGTTTGTTCACTCCTGTGGCTTTATTTTGCTGCATATTCTCTCAGTAATGGACTTGCCACTTTGATAATGAATACCCTCCTAAATGCCTGCATTGTCAGAAGTGACTTCAAGATAAATATGTGTGAATGCAACACCTGGCCTAACACAAGATTTCTGCCTACTGCTCCAGCATATAAACATGATATACACTTGATTTGCCAGTGATCTCACCACAATATTTCCTCATATCTAAATACTGTAAAAGGAAAAGATGGGAATTAAAGGAAGTGCCATGATGGTTTTCCTTTTATTTTTTCTCCAGGAAAGCTGCTTCACAGCAGCTGATTCTATCTCAGTAGTAGGACCTTAATGGTAAAGCTGTAAAAAGTCAGAAATCAAATAAAGAGCAGCAGCACCACACTGAATGATTATTTGTTGTCAAATGTATCCTGTCTGAGATGATAGGAGCTAAAGGGCTCCCATGAGAGTCTTCTTGGAAAGCTTTTTTGATACAGATTGACAGTACCAGGCCACTTCTGTGCAAGAAAAATTCCTGGTATTTCAGACACCTTTACAGTTCTATTTTAGACACCATCTCCAAAATAATGAAACCAAATTTTGTTTTTTAAATATTTAAATTGATTTTTCACAGACAGATTGCTTATTGGTTTAAATCTAGATATTTGTTTGGCCAGTGTAGTGCAGCTGTTTGAACTCGACCATGGAAATCCACTGGCTGACCTTGAGTGAGTTAGACACTCTCAGCCCTAGAAAATTGTACTAGGTTCACCTTAGGGTCATAATAAATTGGAAATGACTTGAAGGCACACAACAGCAAACAACAAATCTGTGTCAAAAGTGTAGATATTGGAGAGTTGTAGAACCCATGGCCCCACTCCTGCTTCACAGAGAGTTTTATTAAGCATATGAAGCATATGAAGATGTCAGAAATCAAGAATTTAAATAACTGCACACAGTTACACTTCATCCATTGTGGTATACTAAAAATAAGCAAATAAAACAGTTAAAGGCCATTTTGTATGTTAACATTGTCCTAAAAAGTGTTCAAATATGGAAAAATATTTAAAAACCACTACCACAGTTTAAGAACAAGAAAAGCTACTGGGCTTGATCTGCTTACCTCATTTCTATCGACTTGCAAAGGAACATTTGTAAGTTGTTCTAATTAAATTTAGGGTGGAAGCTGATGTTATTTATTTATTTAGTGGGTCCTGTGCTGGGGAAATGCAAGGATATACATAGATAAATAAATAAATAAATACATACATTTTTAACTGTCAACAACATTTTTTTAAAAAACAAAACACCTGGGATGTTATTACCTAAGAAGGATAGAGAATATGTGACTATCAAGATATTATTGAACTGCATTCCCCATCAGCTCCATGGTTGTGTTCAAGGGTGAAAGGCACACTTAGTAGTTACCAATGATAAGAATGCAATTTTTTTTAATTAGACCAAGTTTACTTTTAAGAAGAATGGATATGTTATGGAACTATGGAACCATAACTGAGCTATTCTCAGATGATGCTCTGAGCCCTCAAATGTTATACTACTGTTGCTCAGTTATATCAGTTATAGATTGAGTCACCATGTACTTATATACATTCTTGTTAAAAATAATTTTCTCAGCTCCAGGATACCTAGCCCAAACTGCAAAATATGGTTGTTTAAAGCAGAAAAGAGTAAATACAATTAAAAGCTTGGGAATCTTTATTCTATGTGAATAAAATGTATAATCGTTACTAAAAATTATTTACTAATCATCTGCTTTAGAGTTACATTTATTGTAATGCCCTAGATTAACTGACTGTCTTTTTTACTACCTTCCTCATCTAAAGTAGGGCAAAGCTAGATATCTGAGGGATTTTTAAAAATTGCCTTTAAGAACTGTGACAGGTGACCTGCCTCAACTCAATCCAGAGCTGAGCTACCAAATCTAAGCATCAATGAAGAGTGTTAAGCCGTTGAGCTGAACATCCATTCTTTAGATCACCTTCTGTAGCCTTTCTGAATAAATAGGAACAATATTTATAGTTCCCCAATCCACAGATGCCCTCAAAGGATATTATAGTTGGTAGCTTTGAAAGCAGATGAAAAACCCCAGAAAAAACATTGGACCTTTCTTTCCCTCTCAGGTTCCTAGTAAAAATTATCTATCAGAACATGTCATTCCAAAACTGGGCCCAAAGCCAGGTGTGCCCAGGATGGATGAATCTTGACAGTGGCCAGTAAGTGAATCAGGCCCAAGGGATCCAATGATCCCATTCCTTTTTGTAAAAAGTGTTACTCTTGCTTCCTTTAAAGAACTCTGTCTATTGCTCAAACACCCAGGCTAGTCTCCTTGCTTGTTCCCAACCAGCCAAGATGGTCAAGGATCAAACAAACCAGAGATTGACAAGGACCCCTGGGGCTCATAGGATTGCTCCTCAGTCGTACTTCCGACTCTGCTCTGACTTCTCAGTCTGAGTAAGTGGTCATTCATGCAAAAAGAGAAGACTCCCACACTGCCTTTTCTTGGCTCATCTCTAAACCACCAGTCCTGAACAATGTCTTCTAGACAGTATGACATACTGGCTGGGTGACATAATGGAGGGTAAATGAGGGCAGTGTTCAAAGTCAGGTTTTAAGCTTAAAAATACAGATGACTTCAGAGTTCCCACATAAGTCATTGTGATGTGTCTAGGCAGAGCACATCTCTCCTGTTAAGAAAGCAACTGAGGAAAATAACAACAACAACAACAGTTTTTAACAACTTGTATTTATAATCCTTAAATATAGCTGTAAGAAACAAGCCAAAACAAAATAAAACAAAGCACTTTCATGATGATTTCTTCTGGAATGCTTTCTTTCCACTTATTTTTAAAGATTACACTGAAAACAATTAACATCATTTAAGCAGTTGATGCTTTACATGGCATGCATACTATTAAGCACTCCTTACACCTACATAGTATTGATAGGGTAAAAAGGAGGCTAAATTAAGGACTAAAGGTAATAAATTATAACTAGAAGCCATTGACAATTCAAAGTTGCTATGTGACAAGAAATTGCCAAACCTAACTGTAAGAGATGTGTGACAAGAGATAACCAAAATTGCATAGGTAGTATACTGGACATTCGCTGTACGGGAAATTTCTGTCCTGCGGTTAGACTAACGGGAAATATATAGGGGAGGGGGACAAGGGGGCTACATGTTAACTTGCTAGCTTGCTGATGCTACACTAAGGATTGCAAATATAGACTTGCTTAGGTTGCTAGCTTAAGTTGCAGAAACTAAGAATGAGACATGGTGTAATTGTCTGGTCAAACTGAACACTTGTGACAGCTTGTGGTTTCTGTGGTTTCTGTGTATAAAGGAGAGCCACCAGCCTACCTCCAAGACTGGCTCTTCTTGAAGTGATTCAAAGGGTCAGTCTCTTTGCTATAGCAAATAAACAGCATATCTGAGCTACCGAACTTCTGGCTGTTGTCTCCGTCATTGTAAGTTTACTAATTACTGATTCCCACCGTAACAGTATGTTGTAAGCCATGCTGAGTCCCAGCCCTGGGAGATGGGCAGGATATTATAATAATAATAATAATAATAATAATAATAATAATAATAATAATGAAGATGATGATGACAAACTCCATGTGCCATTAAAAAATTTTTTTTGCTCCTTAGCAGCTGCACCAAGCCCCCTTCCACCTTCCTCTCCAAAACAACCTGGAAGTGTCTGGAACTACCAATCCACATGATATTCAATATGTACATGAAGCTGCTGAGGGAAATTATAAGGGATTTTGGGGTGGAGTGGATGCACTCATCTATATTTCTCCTTGTTATCTAAGTCAGCTGGAGCTGTTCAGGCACTGGACATGTGTCTGTCCTGTGTAAGGCCCAATAAACTGAAACTGAATCCTGATAAGATGAAAGGTCTGTGGATTGGTGGTTCTCAGGTCTGGGAACTGGATAGTCAGCCTGTTCTAGATGTGGTTGCCCTCCACCTGAAGGACCAGGTGTGCAGCTTGGGAATGTTTCTAGATTAATTTTTTATCCCTGGAGGCCCAAGTGGACTCTAGTATGGAGTGCTTGGCACCAGCTTCAACTGGCCTTTCCTGGAGAGAGATAACCTAGCCATTGTAGTCCATACACTGGTAACTCCTGGTTAGATTACTGCAATGCATTGACATGGGGCTGTCCCTGAAGAAGACTCAGAAGCTGCAGCTAGTACAAAATGCAGCAGCTCAGCTGCTGAATGGGGTACCATATAGACACCATTTCATGCCAGTCTTAAAAGAATTGCTCTGGCTGCCAATACCCTGCTGCTCTGAATTCAAGGTGCTTATGATGACATTTAAAGCTCTAAATTACTTGGGAACTTGATACTTGAGGAAATGCCTCTCCCCCTACTACCTGTTTGAAAGTTAAGATCTGCTGGGGGAGGGGGCTCCTCTGTGTCCCACCAGTGAGATCAATGCAGTGTTTTTGGACATGGGAGAGGCACCCCATGGCACCCCAACTGTAGAAAGCATGAGTGGCACCAACACTCATGTCATTTTGGCACCAAGTTAAAACAGACGTTCATCAAAGCCTTTAAGTCTCGTTTATTCATGCAGTGTATATACTGTAGTATTACAACCTTTAAAATCTTTAAAATCTGGTTTTAACTAGTTACTTAAATATAATATGTTTTAACATATTTAATCATTTTATTGTTTTAAATTGTGTAACTTGCTTTAATACTTTTTGTAAACTGCCCTGAGATCTTTGATATAGGGTATAAATATTTAAACAAAGAAATGTTTTTGAAATCATGTAGGGAGCCCATGCGTGTGCATGTGCCTTCAAATTGCCTGTTGACTATGGCGATCCCATGAATTTCATAGGGCTTTCTTAGGCAAGTTATACTCAGATGTGGTTTTGTCAGTTCCCTTCTCTGAAACATAGTCTACAGCACCTGTTATTTGTTGGTGGTCTCCCATTTAAGTAATTGCAAGGACTGAATCTGCTTTGCTTCCAAGATCAGATGATAGGGTATTTAAACACCGTAGGGAGCCTACTTGGAAAGAAAAAAGTCACCCACTGCAGACAGCATACCTCAAGAGGTAGAAGGCCAGAAGGATCCATGTGATTTCTGGGACAAGGCCAAATGATTGGCCCTGAATCCCCTTTGGACTCATGAGTAATAGTTGCATAGGGAATTAGTAGACTTTAGATACTTCCCACCGACCTCAGTCAAGCAAAGCAGATGGGTGCACACAACACGCAGAGGTAGCTCAGGTTCCACAACAGGACCCAATAGTTTTGAAAGCAGATACTGTACTCAAAAATGTTGATGTTTTAGACTGCTGAAAAACTGGCTTGAGTAGACATGCTCACTCTGTGGCATTATTGTTTAGCTATATTTTCCAAGATGATGAAGGTGCAAGTATGGAATCATGATAACATTTTTATGGCTATATATATATATAGAGAGAGGAGAGGTGATGGACTCAGACAGCCAAGGAGAAGTGTTTCCATTGTGTTTAGGACAATCCTTACAATGTAGAAAACCAGGGGTGGCTAAGTGTGTAGGAGTAGGGAGGCAATTTACCCTCTATCTTCATGCTGAATACCCTCTCCTCCTTCCCAAACAGCATTCAAACATATCTATTCCTTTGGCAGTATCTTGGCTAGAATGGTGACCAGAAATGACCTTGCAAAACTTCTGATTACCATTTCAGCAGGGATATAACCAAAGAAAGTATTTGATGGAGGGGCCTTTTGGGGGGGGGGGGGGGGGTGTCACTGGTGGGCATTTTTGCATGCTAGTTTTGGGGTGAAAAAATGCCAAAAGATTGTGCTTTGTTTCTTTCTCTGTCTGCCTGTCCATCTTTCCTCCCTGTTTCTCCCATGGCCAGGGCAGATGTGGAGGGAAAGAACCCACTTTCTCTTTCTCTGAGCCTTATCACACTAGATGAATCCCACTCAGAAAGGGGATTTTAAAAGTAGAAAAAATCTGGAAATGTGGGAGTTTTTCAGACACATTTGCACCAAACAGCAATAACGTGAAAATAAAGAGAATGGAAAATGGACAAAAATGATACCTTTTTATTTTCGGGAAGTAAAAAAGGTGTCATTTTTTGTCCACTTTCCATTTGCTTTATTTTTGTGTTACTGCTGTTTGGAAGAAACATCTTCTGAAAAACCTCCCACATTTGCATTTTCCCCTACTTTTAAATACTGTTTCTGAGTGGGATTTGTCTAGTGTGCTAAGGTCCTCTGTCTCTAGTTTGCTTTCATCCCTTCTTCCCACCACTTCTGGACAAATTTGTGAATAATCAAATCCACAAATGTTAAACCCACCCTGAATGAGGAGACCCAACTGTACAGCATATGTTTTCATTTGTCTTTCTGTACATCAATCTTGTTTTTACTGTTGTCTCCTATCCATTTGAAGTATAAGGCAATAAATAAATAAATAAATAAATAAATAGTAGTAGTAGTAGTAGTCAATAGTGTGAAGCAAATAATTATCTTTACAGCTAGTACAAGGTGCATGGCAAAGTTCTCATTTCAACACTGCATGAATGGTGCAATACCAGTTGAACCAAATGTTTCAGAAGCCATTTAAAGCAGCAAAACTGCTCATTGATAGTGGTGCTTTCATGGCATCATACAGCAGAGCAATATTGCAATAAATAAATTGTCTGAGAGTGCTGAAAATATGGCATGAAAATGAGGGCCTCCAAACATTAATCCTGAGTTATTCTAGGATTATCAAGGAAAATCACCAGGGCAAGTTACAGAATATCCAAGGAGGCAGGTGGTTGTGAATAGCGGGTTTCCCAGTAGTGTCATCTCTAGAAGGGACAGTTTTGAGAACAGGAACATTGAGTTGGCTTCAAGGTTGACAGCAGAAGCATCCCTTGACTGGATTTATTCTCAAAGCTTTTTTGCTAGCAAAAATGGGAGGAGAGGATATTACTAGAACATCCCTCTTTCCAGCCTTCAGAATCACCTCTGCCACTATTCTAGAGCATGTCACATTATGCCACAACACATTTTAAGGCAGGGCTATAAGGCAGTGGAAAGGTACTAGTGACTCAGTACAAACTTTCCTGCTTCTTCTAGATTATTTTGAGATAAAACAGGGCTCTTGTTATTATTATTATTAACCTTTATTTATGAAGCGCTGTAAATTTACACAGCGCTATACATACAATCTTTTTAATTAGACGGTTCCCTGCCCTCGGGCTTACAATCTAAAAAGACATGACACAAAAGGAGAAGGGAGTGGTGGAGGGAAAGGGGATGTTCCTCTCTACCTCCGAGGTGGAAAGAAGAAACTCATCCATCTTAGCTCTGGCCAGTGTTGGGTTTGACCAATGTCATATTTTACCCATTGGCTATGCCATTTTTTCTACAATGAAATTGCTTCATTTTATTCTTTATATTTATTGCTTCATATTTATTCATATTTATTCATATTTATTTCATCATTATAAGCAAAAACTCCAAAGAACCTGTTTCTAATGATGGGAATGTGCAGAAATTTTTCGTTCTGCTCTCTTTTGAGTGAGGCAATACCTAAGTAGCAGTGGAGCTGATGTCCTTTCCATGACAGAAACAGATAGAACCATATACATAAATGGAAAACATAATGTTCATGCAATGAAAGGCATGCAGGTTGTCACTGAAGTTACTGAAGCAACAGTATGAAAAGTGTTCTAGGAAAAGACTTGATGGCATGGTTCCCATGAGATTATTTCGGGAATCAAAGAACTCAGAGAAGTTCAAATATACCAGTAATTGTTTCAAGTACTGTAGAAAAATCGCCATCTGAGAGCAATCTTTGCAGAGTCCCTTGATGAGCATAGTGAAAGAACTGACATGGCTGGAGTTTCACCTATGTTTGGGGTTCCTGTAAAAAAGAATTGAGTTAGCTGTTTATGAAGAGCATTGGCTGCTTCAGGCACAAATAGTCCCAGTGCTATTTGCTGTTTCAAAAAAATCTGGAAATTATGGCAAAGATCATGCAGAAAGCTCCACCATTCTATAATGTTCCACACATACAGTTTAATGTCTTCCTGCATGTGTCTTTTTAGGAATGGGGTACAAGGGCTATCATCTTTGCTTTCATGCAAGATCTCCCCTCCCACAGCTATTAAGCCCAGGAAGGGTGCTGCTGCTTATTGGTGGAAGAGGAAGGGGGAAGGAAATGGGAGTACCCTTACAATTGGAATGCACACCTTGGAGCTATATTGTTTGAATTGCCTCCCTACTCCCTCACCTCCCCACTGGTAAACAGCAAGCTAGTGTCTCCTCCTCAGGCTTGACAGCTCTGGTTTTAGATACTACCTAAAGGATTCCAAAATAGTACCTTACTCTTCATCCAAAAAGAGACATATGTGTGCATAAGCGACACTTACATAATGCATGTCACTGACAGGATTCCAGCCCAGTGACTTCATTAGTGGGTATGGGGAGTATGGGCTACACTGGGTGACACTCCAGAAAAGGGTTGATACCCAGCCAATAATCCCCCCTCCCTGTGGTGCATTCTACTCATGAGTAGAGTGACATGCAGCAGGGAGGGAGAGTACACACACACACACACACACACACACACACACACAGAGAGAGAGAGAGACCCTCCCTGCTACATGCCATTCTTCTCATGAGTACAGTGGCACATAGCAACAAGGTGAGGAGTGCCATTTTGACCCTGCCCTTGGAAGCCCTGCCCCCTGTACTGAGTGACACTCCAGGCAAGGGCACCACTGTTCCAGCCTATGTGAGTTATGCGATTTCTGGCAAGTCCACTAATACCAAATGATATGTCCTCATTCCTGCTCCACCATTCCAGATGGATGGCTACTTTTGCTTCCTTTGCCCATGCCCCTTCCTCTTCCAGGTTTTCCTCACTATTGCAATTCTGTGTTCAGGTAACCTGCTTCTTTCTGGAAAGAGGACTTTTACAGAGCAAGGAGAAAAGGGCAGAGGAGAAGGTGGACAAAAGAAAAGAATCAGAACTTCCTTCATCTATTGTGGAGGAGGATCATATGGGCATGGCAGGGGTGTCATGCCAAGGGCCAAGTGAAATCTGGGGCTGGACCTGGTTCTTAGTATTTGGAAAGTTTAAGTGCTATAACTGAAATACCCATGTCTATAGGAAATGCCATTTTATAGCCACTATTCATTGATCAACAAATGTTTCTATTCCATCCTACATTTGGAGTTCTCAGGACAGTGTACAGACAATGAAAACAATTTTAAAACAATTCCATAACAATTTAAAGCAACCCAGTAGATTTGATTGTGCACTAAATCCAGTTTTAGTCCCAACCAGACTGGAGTATTTGAAATCAATGAGATATATGTTAATGTTGACCTACAAATTTCATTCATTTCACAGGGCCTTCTCTTGCTGGAACTACCATGTATACTCAACTGTAACCGAATCTCACATATAAATCAAGGGCAGGTTTTGGGGCCAGAATTATGGATTTTGATATGACTCATGGATAAGTCAAGGGTAAAACTTAGAGCATGTTACAAAGGGTGTAAAGGACAAAGCTAAGGAAAACGATGCCAATGAACTTACAAAATTCCAGCATAACTGTGTTCATCCTAAAGGCTGGATAGATGAGAGGGGAACTATAGTAAATTATGGCTGTGCGATGTGTGTGTGTGTGTGTGGGGGGGGTGGACAGGTGCAGGCAGGGATAAGAAAACACATATATGTGAAAAAAGATGAAAAGGCAAAACAAGAAAATTGTGACTATGTGATCACTGATAGCTCCATCAGGGCTAGCCTGAAGAAGAAGAGCCCTCCCTCCAGTCCATCGGCCTCAGAGGGAGAGAAGAATGCTGGACCTGATCCCCTCCCCCTCTCACCATTCCCTTCTCCTTTTGTGTCGTGTCTTTTAGATTGTAAGCCTGAGGGCAGGGAACCGTCTATTATCCCTTCTGTTGTAAGCCACCCGGATGTCATACCCAGCCTGGAAGATGGCTTGGAGGACTCAGAGGATGAGCTAGAGCCCCTGGGATCTGAACCTATAATGGAGGAGCCAGAGCCCCAGGGGCTTGAACCTGTAATGGAGGAGCCAGAGGCTGGCCCTAGTTCTGCTGGAGCAGAGTCTATGGCCCCTCCAGAGGTTCAGCAGTCAAGTTTGCCTGGTGCCGAGGCTGTGGACATGGAGGAGGATCTGGGCAGTGTGCCTACCTTCAATGAGCGTCGAGCAGAAAGAGAGGGCCTTCGAAGATCTCGGAGGCTTTATCAGAAGTGTCTTCGTAATCAGACACAGCTGAAGGCCAGCTCCTTGCCTTCTTAAGCACCTGGAGCATGTGTGGTTCTTTGCCAGTGGATATTTGACTCTTTTAGAGGAAAGACTCTGTCTCTGGCTCCTTGGCTTCTTGTCTTGACTACCCGGAAACCTTGACCTTGGACTGCTTTATCGACCTGCCTATCTGTTACCCTGAACCTCGAACCGTCTGACAATTCTTTTGGTAATCCCTTTTGGTAAAGTTACTGCAACTCTCCAGGACTGTGTAGCTTACACTGACTTTGCTGTGCTGGGAGGGGGTTGTTTGTTTGAAAACTAGCTGCCTTATCAGCCCTTTGGCTGCTTTCCCGGACACCGGATTCCCAGTGATTGGGCGGCATATAAATAAATCCTATTATTATTATTATTATTATTATTATTATTATTATTATTATTATAGAATTTAACTTTAATATGATTATTTTGCCTGGTTTTAAACCAGAAAAGCTGACAAGCGTACACAAATGTCTTGTTCAAGTCCTTCTTGTTGCTTATGCCCAATTCCTGCCACCACTACCATTTTCCTACCTAAGCATTCAAAATGTTCAGAAGCAATGCCATGGTGGAGAGGGTATAGGGGGTCAGTACTTTCTTTTCAGTGTTACTGGGATATACTAAGCTCTCATCTTCTACTGCTCTACTAAAGGAAGAAGATGGTTCCTTTTTTAAAGATAAGAGTTAAATACAGTGCTTACATTGGCCTGTGGATAAGTTGACCCAGACTTTGGGGGTCAAATTTTTGACTAAAATTTCTAGACCTATGCATGAGGCTAAAATTCAATAGACTCCAAAAAAGAATAAATAAGAAGACAAAGCCACAGGCTGACAGGGAAGAACCATGCCATAATCACAGGGCCTCAAATGCTTGGATGAACAGCCAATGCTAACTTAGGGGCTGTGCAGACCGGCAGTTTGGGCTGGTTTGAGGACGGAATTGGGGTGTAGCGTCTCCAAAATGTATGCTCCAGCTCTGCCCCAGGGCAGTGTGATGCCGTGTGCTGCACTGCATGGTGTGCGGCATCATGGTGCTCCTCCAGCACTGTGTACACATGATGCAGCACTGAAGGAGCGCTGCCAAGCTGTGGCAACACAGCTATTGCACCCTTTGCAGGGTGCAAAAAGGAGCCACACAAAGTGGCTTCTTTTTGTGCCCTGCAAAGGCCATATTGGGGCTGCAGTGTGCTGTTGCCGTGGCCCAAATCTGGCTGTAACAGGGGCAGCTTCAGGCTGCCCCTTTGGGGCTGTGTGTACAGCCCCTTAGTTCTTAGATGAGGCCAGACTTAGTCCCAGTTCAACCTCCAGAAGGAGTGTTCTTCAATAAGAGCATCACAGTTGAGAAGGCCCCTACCCTATTTTCACATAATACATTGTTTCAAATTGTGGGATACAGAGGAAGTCCTCCTCCACACATCTCACTGCTTGAGTATGTGCAGAAAGGGAGACATTCCTTTCAAGTATAATGAATCAAAGCCATTTAGAGCTTTCGGTGTCATCAGTGACACCTTGAACTTTGACTGGAAGCATATGGGCAGTTGATGCAGTTTCTTTAAAAGCAGCGTGATATTTTTTTAATGATTTTTTCTGGATGGCAACCTAACTACTATATTCGGCGTTGTATTCATGGGGATGCAACTTCTGGGCCAAGTGAATGGCTGCAATCCAGATGAGTAAGAGTGAGGGGCTGTACATACTGCCCCTAAGGGGCGGCCTGCAGCTGCCCCTTTTAGCGCCATATCGGGGCCACAGAAACCACACACTGTGGCCCCAATCCTGCCTTTCCACGGCACAAAAAGGAGCTGCAAAAAGCAGCTCATGTCTGTGCTGTGGAAAGGGCTCTGTAGCTGCCGGTACCATGGCTTTTCAGTGCTCCTTTGGTGCTGTGTCATCTAGACACAGTGCCAGAGGAGCGCCATGATGTCACCCACTGCATGGCACAGCATCATGCCAGCCTGGGGTCAGGGTCAGGGTGTGCGTTGTGTAGACACCATGCTTCGATGCTACCTCCAGGCTGGCCAAAGATACTGGTCTGTACACCCTCTGAGTCCATGACTAGCTGTGGGTTGCTTAGGAGAAGTCATGGCTAGTGGGCCATGTCAAGCTAGCCAAGTACACTCTGGGTCAGTGAGACCACTTTGTCTTTTGGTAACAAGATGGGTGTAGGAGTGCACCAAAACTATTCACTTGTTCCTTCACCGAGTGTGCAGCTGAATCCAAGTCAAGTTGCTTATCCAGTTGATGGACCTGAGAACCACCAGCCCAGAGAACATCAGTCTTATTGGAATTTAGCTTCAACTTATTGGCTCTCATCCAGCCTAGGATGTTTCTGGCTTTGGTCTCTTTTAATCTCTTTTAAATGTGTTTAGTTCTAAGTCCAGTCAGTCTGATTTTCAGCAGTTTTAAAAATCTGCACCTTTAAAGGAAACAGAAATATTGCAATTGTATGCATTTCCTCCACAGATATAGAATGACCACATAATCTATGCATTTTGGTATGCATTCCCTAAAATATAAGATTTATAAATATATTTTTGTCTTGAGAGCTGCCCCATGAAATATGGAGAGGTATAGATACAAAGGATATCTGCCCCTGATTGGTGTATTCATTCAGGAAGTACAGATTTGATCTGACCGTTTAAAAATGCACAAAGTTTTCCAAAACCCCTATATGTAAGACAATAACATAAAGTTTGATGCTGTATCCATTAATTAGAGCTTGTACAGATAGTGCACAGGTCTTTGAAAAGCTCAAGAAGGTACAATTGATGAAGCATGAAAGAGTAATTATGTGTCAGAATGGCAGCTTGTGTACTATTAAGTCCTGGCAATCAGCAGGATCTTCCAAGAGCTAACTAATGCAAAAGTGAGAAATCATATGGAAATTTTTCATGAGCTTTCGGAGTAAAAAGCAGAGCTGTTTAACACCTTCAGCCCACACAAGAGGAGGGAAACACTTTCCAGATTCATCGTTGGGTAATATTTTTATCAGGACCAACCTAGATAAAGCAGAAGTGTGTGAGCTTTTCAGTTCATAAGGATTCTTTCTCAATCTTGGTAGCACACAAGATTAAGAGGTGAACAAGAAACAATAGCTGGCACCTGTATTGCAGTTATAGATTCGTATCATAAAGTTACAGACCTGTAGCTGCGCCAAATTCAGTTACACTAAATATTTATGATTGTGGAACTATTGCTACAATAGTAAATGCCTCCTGATTCCCACTCCTCAGAGTTCTAGGGTGCATCTATTCTAGAAATAATGCTGTTTGACACCACTTTGACAAAACTGTACATTTTCCTTTAAGTGTTTAAAGTTTAAGTATTGGTATTTTCCTAAACTGCTTTAAATTCATTTTTACATTTCTTTTTTTAAAAATGCTGAAATGTTGTATGCCCTGTAATAGATGCTAAGGATGCAAATGAGCTCTATAATTAATACTAATGACAGGTACTGATGACCCAAGTGCACTTGACAGTCAAGATGAGGATCCTCAAAGGGCCTGGAGGGCTCTTAGGAAATCTTGTATCATACCCTTCACCTCCCTTTTATCCAGGGCTTGAAATGTTACTTGTTTGCATTAGAACTTTTTGGAATTACAAGTGGCCATATTGGCCGAGGGATTGTTGCAACTATACTGAAAAAAGGGCAATGTTTCCAAACTCTGCTTCAATGAATTTTCTTCCAAAACTGCATCTCTCAAGTTCATTTTTGCACTGCCCTCCCATGCTCTCCATCTTCCTTCTGATAACACTCTTCTGCTGTTCCATTTCTGTTTTCCCCAGGTGATAATTTCTTCTTCTTTTGATTACTGAAATCAACATTGTTATAATGAGGCAAGATTAAACAATTTATGCCCTAGATAACAGACTCTCCAGAGGTCCTAATGCTTGTCATCCAAATGAGAATGATCATTATGACTCCTCTGACCTGGACTTTAGGCTAAAACAGGAAGGAACATGGTTTCTTCAAACCTCCCTTCCATTCTCCCCTCCTTGAAATATTAGGCAGAATTTTTTGATGGGAAGAGTGGTAGACTCTCCTTCACTGGAGGTTTCAAAGCCAAGTTTGGGTAACTACCTGCCAGTTATGATTTAGCAGTGTATCACCAACAATGGTCCGCCCTAGCCTCGCACCAGGAGGCATGGAGACGCACTATCCACGATGCTGCAGCCTTTTTCAAAAACTCACTCTGAACGAGTCTCAAAGAGAAACTACAACGTAGAATGAACCACAACTTGGAAACATCACCCAAGAAGACTTTCTGCTGTGCTTTCTGTAACCGGACTTGTTTATCTCGGATCGGCCTTTTTAGTCATCAACACGCTTGTAGAAACCATGGGATGAGTCCTTCCTAAATCTTCATTCGTGAAGAAAAGCCAGAGAGGATTCCTACACTGGCAGGGAGGTGGCCTAGACATGCCTTAGGAATACTTCTATGATTCCATGATTGAGTATCTCTTTTATCTGGCTGCTGATGTGCCAGAGATGATAGATGAAAAGAAAGAGGGCCACACATGGAAGACAGATATATTTCCCAAGCTTTATGAGAAAGCTTGGGCACAAACTTTCCCTAGAGCTATTGAGTACTGGAATGCTCCAAGTATGCAAAGTTGGGGGAGCAGACACCCCATCAAGTGTTCTGCACCACTGCTGGTTCATTCCAGAAAAACTGCAGCCAGGAGCTCATTTGCACTACAGTTATAGCAGTATGATACCACTTTATCTGCCCTGGCTGCATCCTATGGAATCATGGGGTTTGTAATTTATGGCTGAGGATTCCAAAGGCCCTCCCTCTAAACTGCCCATTCCAGGATTCTGTGGGACAGAACCATGGCAGCTAAAGTGGAATCATAGGTCCAAAACAGATGGGCCAAAATAAACTGATTTCTGGCTGATTTTGGAGCATATCATTTAGATTACACATGCCCTGAGTGTGTCCAGAAACAGTGTCAAGGCTGCATCTTTTACAAACAACCAGTCAAAAAAGGAGCAGTAAAATACTGCTCCATTTGCTGCCCCAATCCAAAACCACAGCAGCGGCTTAGATTAGAACTGGACATGTGTGGCTGCTGTGGCCCCAGTGCAAATTGTGCTGGAGCAGCCCTCTTTATCAGGCCTGTTTATTTCAGCCCATAGTGATATAACTATATAGTGTGAATGAGGGAAGGAGTATGAGGATTTATATGTTGATGGGTTGTTGATGGGATGGGAAGGACGTGTTGAAGGTGATGAATATTGAAGAAGGCAGGGGGTCTGAAGGATCAGAAAAAGATTAAGCATTGATGGTAAATCTCATCATACCCCCACTGATAAATGTGCAGAATGATTAGATTTGACTTGCAATTAGCTTTGAAATAAACAGAGTTAGTTCTCTATATAGGACCAGAGAGAATAGCTGGGTTTAGTGAGTCCAATTATGTATTGAGTTTGGGAGGAAGAGGGCCATAACATCTGTAGTTTAAATTTCTAATCTATTAGATTATTTATTTTGTGCTTTTCCCTCAGAGATAGGGCTCAAGGTAGCTTCGTGTTTTGTTTTTTTTAAACCCACATTAAATTGAAAATTATTGTGGACTGTAACTCATTTCATCATATCATGTGGGATAAACAAATATTTGTACCAAATAAAATTTATTAGTCTTTCTAGTGCTACATTTTTGGTTTTGGTTTTTCTATAGCAGACAAATAAGACTACATCTCAATTCCCTGGACAAATAAATCACTGGTGTGCAAAGGAGGATTCAAACACAGTATTTCCTTGAACAAAGTAGGATGCTCAATGTCACAAGTAAACTGCTCTTTCAGCCTTGTCCTCCTGATGCTTCTTAGTAGTGGCTGTGCAGAGCCACAATTTAAAACTGAATTTCTTTCCTTTATCAAATGCTGTGTTGGCATAGGCAAGTACTTGGCTCCTCTGCTTAACATTAAGCTAACCTTCAGAAATAGATTTAGTTTATTTACCCTCTTTTTCTATGGGCAAAACCATCATTCTTGTGATCAACCTTAGTGAAACCATCCGCACATCAGTTGTTTGAATGCCCCCTCTGTTCCTTTAATGAAAATGTTGCACAGGAAGAGCCCCCTCCCCCTTCAGAAAAGCAACAAGCTTCAAAGCACCCAGCCTGCATGTTTCCCTCTTCATCTGCTTGATAGATTTACCATGAAGAACTCATGTTTTGCAGATATCCCAGCCTTTTTTGTCCAATGTGAATTGAGAGGAGGGGAAAGGGGGAAAAAGTGGATCTTTTGAACTTGCACTCCCATTATCTAGCTCCAGTGTTGTCAGATAACACTTTCTAATGAATCCAGTTCTCTGCAGGTTGCAAAGCCTACTGAAGGTACATTTCTCTCAGTAGTCTGCATGGAGATCACCCTCTTGATAATCTTAATGTTTTGTGGATTATTAAAACATACATGCAGGCTATGAAACCAAGACTAGTAGTAGTAGCAGTAGTAATGATAATAAACAATAGGAAGAATACTTCTTTAATATTAAGTGAGAAATTTTTTTATGTTAAGTGATGAAAGGATTTGTAATATAGCAGCAAGTGAGGCAATTCATTTCCCCCCTTCCTTGAAATCTAAGAGCATATTAGCACCACATTACACGTTTCCCTCTTTCTTTCATATTCTCTGGAACTACAGTGTAGCAAACAAGTTGTAAAAAAGAGTGTTGTTTAAATTGGTATTGTTGCTCATTTTATTAGGTGCCCTTTCAATATATAATCAGCAGCCTATATGGGAAAGAGGAAAGAAGTGTGTCAGATGGAAAACCATGCTGTACTTCTGTGTGCCTAAGAGGTCACATACAGAAGATGGACCCATGTGCAGATGTCTGTTCCCATGCACAGATGATCAGTCTGGAATGCACAGGCCCTCTCTGATTTCTGTTTGAAGCAATACCCTGAAAAAATTGCTGGAATTATTATTTGTTCCTTCATCATATTTGTATCAGTTTCCACAATATGTTTGAAGAACTTTTTTTGAAGACTTTTATTGGTGTTATGAACCATGTATTCAAACTATCAATTTAAATATTCCAAACTACAATATGAATTAATGTACAAATTTAGTATATCATAATATATTACTTTATTTTTTCTGTTATGTGTCTTCAAGCTGAGCTCGACTTATGGTGATCCTCTTCTAGCGTTTTCTTGGCAAGATGTCTTCAGAGGAGGTTTACCACTGTGTTTCTCTAAGGTGGAGAGAGTGTAACCAGCCCAAGATCACCCAGGAGGTTTCTGTGGCACAGTGGAGATTTGAATCCTGGCTTTGCAGAATACTAAGCCAACACTCAAACCACTACATCATATTGACATTCTTTACAGTTTATTATTATGAACTGTTTCTTACAGCTTCCCCACCATATTGGTCTTAAATCTGTTGTTTCAGAATGGATGGAGTCAGAGGCCTTCACTGCCATTTGGCTGAAGCAAGGCACTGAGACCAATTGGGAAAAACATCTGCTCTTCCAACCTGGAAAGAGAAGGATGGCAATCTGCTTGTTTTAGCAGTGGGCAAAAGTGAAAAATATATGTTTAATAATTATACAATCTCTGCTTCTAGCCATTTTCTATTTGGAAATTAGCACAAATTAGCACTTATAGAAGTTATTTAACAAAGTAATCATCTGGTTGTAATTGCAGTCCACATAATAAAATGAACCATTACAGTGCCAAAATGTGCATTCACCATTAACAGAGCTCCCATAACAATTTATGAAATACCATTAAACAGTAAACCAAGGGCCCATTAGGCATCTGACAGCAATGAAGTCTGGTTGCTTCAAAGAAAGTGTGCAATCTCTCTGACCATCCTCATTGGCCAATGCTTATCCCCCCCCCTGCCATTATGAATCTGATTTTTTAAAATCAGAAAGTAGAAATAATGTACATTGTACATAGAGACAGAAACTAAATCCATAAAAATATTGTGCTGTTGTGCATGAACAAACATATGCTGAATAGGATCATGGGAAATCTTAACCTCTTGAGTCTCTGTTCAGACTGCCTTTGTTAAATATTGTTTTAAGAAAGCAGTTATTTACATTTTAATGTATATACTCTACTGAGTATATATATACTTAATACATAATACTTAACAATCTATTCATTGCAAACATCTTTTTCATACAACCAGAGAGGAGATTATACACATGAACACCATCAGACATACAATACTAAAAATCAGATGGACTATATAATTGGAGGCAGAAGATGGAGAAGTTCTATTATTGTGGCAAAACTAGACCAGGTGTTGACTGTGGTACAGATAATGAATTACTTATTTCAAAAATTAGGGTGAAGCTGAAGAAGAAAACAAAAACAGTAATTATACCAAAATATGAACAGTATCTCAACAAAATTTACTAACAATTTAAGAAATAGATTTGTACTATTAATCATAATTGACTGAGAACCAGAAGAACTATGGGAAGATGCCAAGGATACAATCAAGGATGAATGAAAAAATGCACTATCGGAGGCCAAAAAACTCGAGAAGAAACAATGGATAACAGATTAAATGCCTCAAGCAGTAAAGGAGAGGAGAGAAGCAAAAGAAAAGAGAGATAGGAACAAAACCAGAACCATTAAAGCAGGGGTAGGCAACCTGCGGCCCGCGGGCCGGATGCGGCCAGGCGAGGCCTTGGGACCGGCCCCAGCCCGGTCCTGCCGCCGATTGCCACCGGGGTCTTTGGCCTCTCGTGCGCAGGGGCAAGGGGGGCAATTGTCTATAGAAGCCTCAGAAACATGCATTTATATTAACATTTTTTTAAAAATCAGCAAATTTTTTTGCATGTCCTCCACTTTTTTTAAAAAAAGTGTCCACCATTTGAAAATATTGTCCTACATCTATCCCAGTTTATTTATTTATTCAAATTTTTAAAACATTATTTATTTATTTATTTATTGGCTTCGGCCCCCCAGTTGTCTAAGGGACAGCAACCCGGCCCCCGGCTGAAAAAGATTGCCTACCCCTGCATTAAAGCAACTGCACAATGGCTAGTGCACAAGAATAAAGAGTGTTATTATAATGATCAATACAAAGAAATAGAAGACAACAACAACAACAACAACAAAAGAAGAATGAGAGACCTCATTCACAAGATCTGGGAACTCAAAGGGAAGTTCAAACCAAGGGGATGCTTTATGACAATAAAAAGAATATATTATAAAATCAAGAAGAAATGAAAAGACACTGGGTGCAATGCACAGAAAAGTTATATAAATGAGATGAAATGATGAATGACACATGGAGAGAAGGACCATATGAAGATGAACCTCAAATTCTGAAAAGCAAGGTGAAAGTTGCAATAAAAGAAATTGGGGAAAATAATGATATTCCAATTAAGTTGCTGCAATCCACACAGACAGAATCAATACTAGTGGTAGCTAATACTTTTCAACAAATATCGAAAACACAATGGTGGCCAACAGACTGGAAATAATCAATATACATCCCCATCCATTAAAAAAGGCACAAAGGATTGAAGCAACTATAGGACCATAGCATTAATTTCTCATACAGGCACAATTATGCTCAAAATTCTACAACATAGACTCCAATCATATATGGAGAAAGAAATTCCAGGGTTTAGGAAAAGAAGCCCCACTATGGACCACATTGCATACATGTGATGGACAATGGAGCATACCAAGATATCACCGGGGGGGGGGGGATCAGCATGCGCTTTATAGACTATAGCAAAGTCTTTGATTACATAGATCACGAAAAGCTATGCAGGGTTCTTAAGAACATAGGAGTGCCATTGCATCTAATCATCCTGATGAGAAACCTGTACTTAGGATAAGAGGCTACTGTTAGAAAAGAATACAGAGAAACAGAATGGTTCCCACTTGGCAGAGGGGTCAAGCAAGGCTGCTTTCCATCCCCCTTTTTGTTCAACTTGTATGCACAAAATCTCATATAAAGAGCAGGTTTAAACTCTGAAGAAGAAGGAGTGAAGATAGGGGAAAGGACCATCAACAGTCTAAGATATGTGGATGACACCATACTACCAGCACAAAACATCACAGACTTGTAACAATTACTAAGAAAGGTCAAAGAAGAAAGTACAAAAGCAGGCCTAATATTAAATATAAAGAAAATAAAAGTAATGACTACAAAAGATCTACAACCTAGATAATGAAGAAATCAAAATAGTTGAAGAGTTACTGTGCCTTGGATTAAACATTGTTCAGAATGGAGATTGCAGTCAAGAAATCAGAAGAAGACTAGGAATGGGTAGGATAGCTAGCCATGCAAGAACTAGACAAGATCCAAAAAAGTAAAGATATAAAATTGAGCATTAAAATTGGAGTCATCCAAGCTACTGTATTCCCTATCACCATGTTTGGATATGAGAGCTGGACAGTGAAGAAAGTGGACAAGAAGAAAATCAATTCATTTGATATGTGGTGCTGGAGAAGAGTGCTGAAGATACTGTGGACAGCCAAAATGATAAACAAGTAGGTCCTTTAACAGACCAAACCTGAAATCTCCCTTGAAGCCAAGATGATCAAACTGAGTCTGTCATACTTTGGCCACATCATGAGGCGATTAGCTTACACGTTGTAAACCACTTAAGGAGTGCTTAAGTGCACTGATAAGTGGTATAGAAATGTACTTGCTATTGCTATTTATTAGAAAATATAATGATGCTGGGAAAGATAGAGGGAAGTAAAAAGAGAGGAAGACAGCATGCCAGATGGATGGACTCAATCAAGGAGGCCACTGGCTTCAATTTACAGGATCTAAGCAGAACAGTGAAGGATAGGGGATCTTGGAGATATCTCATCCACACGGTCGCCATGAGTCAGGGTCAAAGGAAGTTAAGAGGAATAACAAATTCTCTTAAGCATGGGATACTAATAATAATAATAATAATAATAATAATAATAATAATAAAATTTATCTGTATACCGCTATTCCAACATTAGATCATAGCGGTTAACAACATTAATACAATAAAAAACGTAATACATATCCCCAACAACAAATATCCCCATCCCCCCCCAAAAACCCATACTATACAGCACATCGTTAAAAACATTACTATTTACAAGACAACAAAAGATAGCTTGAGTACCCCCCGCCCCATCATCCAAATATATCAACATAAAGATTGAATTAATTTATTTGAGCATTTAATGTATGTGTCCCCCCCCACCCCAGCCCTATATGGAAATACAATGTGTTACTCAAAATACAAGGGTCCTGAGAGGGCCCCCTCAATTAATATTTAGGGGAATTTTATTAGGTCAAATTCCACCAGCCAAGAGGGCTCAGGCAACTAAAGCAGGAATCAAGCCTGAGTATAATGGTTCCAAGATACAGTACAGGTTCAATATAATTTTGTTTGTAATCACATCAATTCATCATTCACACAAGATACTCACTCATGCACACATTCAAGAGCTGACAAGAGCAGATAGCAATTTAAAGGAGTTAAATTACAGTACAGGGCAATACTGTACCAATTCTGGATGAGCAACTCTGATCGGCGGGACACTGTGAGGTGGAAAATGGCTCAGCAGCTGCTTGGCAGGAGCCAGGTGAGATTCGGACAGAGTGCCTGTTTGGCCTCAAATGAGGCCAAATTGGGGGTGCCTGAGCAGGCATATTTATAGGGCAAAGCATATCCTGGGGCAGGCTTTGGGATGTGAAAGGATTTCCAGGAGGGAAGAATGAGCAAGGAAGTTGATAATGGCTGAAAAATCAGTGCAAATTTTGTTAAACAAATGGATATCACTTCTGGAGGGGAATATACTTGGATTTATGTTCACATGTAAACACAAGGTCTATTCCCGCCATCACTTGTATTAGTGCAGGGATTCTGCAGATTCCAATCTTGATCAATCTATCCTGGCTACATGCTCTTGAGCTTCTCCATGTTGAGCTGCCTGGCTCTCCTTATATGACAATGCAATTTCCTGCACTAGGGTGCCCACATGGCTACATGCTCTAGGTATCTCTTTTTAATATCAATTTGATATTGGTACAGAGGGGATGTAGAGGACTAGACCTTGGGGTAACAAATGCTGAAAATAATGATGTTACCTATGACACATTAGTCAGGGGAGCTAAGGCCATAACAGTATTTCTTTCACAAATAAATATGTGAAAAATCTTCCTGGTCAACACCACAGTGGTGTAGATAGATAGTGTGGATCCATGCTGTAAACTTTTTGTTTCTGTTCAAAGGAATAAAAGCTATAAGGTAAGTCTTTCATTTGTTAAACACACATCCCAGCTGAAACACAACACGATAATAATAATAATAATAATAATAATAATAATAATAATAATAATTTGTTTTATTTATATACCGCTATTCCAAAGATCATAGCGGTGAACAGCAAGTAAGCTAATTAGCAAGTAAGCTAATTTGCCCCCAACAGTCTGGGTACTCATTTTAGCGACCTCGGAAGGATGCAAGCCTGAGTCAAACTTGGGCCCTTTTGCTGGTCTTGAACTCGCAACCTTGTGGTTTTGAGTGAATGGCTGCAGTACAGGCATTTAACCACTGCGCCACCAGGGCTCCTTCCAACGATGAGTAGCTGCTTAACAAAAAGGGTAAGTTATCTTTTGCAGACCACCCATTTAGATAAGTTATGGTTTAAACCATGTCTTATAGCCTTATAAGAGGACATTTCTAGACATTATGTGCTTTTATTTCATCCAGTTCATGTGGATGTTTCCCACTCTGAAAAGATAGATTCCCTTCTTGGAACACATCCAATTTCTGTCCCTGTAATGGCCCTTGCTTTGGAGATAGAACTCCTTCGTGGCATATAAACAGCATTTGTTTTTTTAATTATTATTCTTGTGCAGATGCTACTGTTAGCAGCATGCAAGTACCACCCTCAAACATTGTGTGGAAATACAGAACAGAACAACATTGCTGAAAGGGCAAATAGTCAAATAGAGACTGTTTTATAACATATCTTGGAAGGCATGACTAAATTATATGTTATATTCCAGACACAGACCAAGAATTTTATGAATTAAATGATCTGACTCTGTGTGGTAGCAAAATGATGATCCTCTTACAGCACTGTGGGATAAAATTTCTGTTCTGGTACATAATGGTCATTAAAGTCTGGCAATCTGCCTTGAACTAGTTTAAACACACCTAGAGCCCTATGTATCTCTCTCTCTCTGGAAAACTGATAAATGGATAAGTTTTCTTCTCTTTTTGAGTGCTTGCCACAAAATACTTAACATTTGGAGACTAACCAATTCAATATTTTCTAGATGGTGTTTCATTTTCATGAAATAGGGAAACACATATTTTAAAATCATTCCAGCTCTCCCAATAAGAATGCATATACATCCATGCTGGTTTATTGCTACAGTTGCCTCATTCTGCATACAGGGAATAAACCCTATGGAATTCTGAGATATAATAATAATAATAATAATAATAATAATAATAATAATAATAATAATAATAATAGTTTATTTATATTTTCCAGCCTCTCCCAGATGGATTGAGGCGGGATTACAGTCAGCTAAAATACATACATCTTCAGGCCTGGAGGAAGTGAAAGGAAAGGCCCAATGCCATTGGGCCTGAAGAAGAAGAGCCCTCCTTCCTTGACAACTATCATCTTCTGGTCTGGAGGGAGTGAAAGGACAGGCCCAATGCCATTGGGCCCAAAGAAGAAGAGCCCTCCCTCTTTGCCAACTGTCATCTTCTGGCCTGAAGGAAGTGAAAAGACAGGCCCAATGCCATCGGGCCCGGCCTCAATTAAGAAGAAGAGCCCTCTCTCCAGTTCATCTGCCTTGGTCCAGGCCTCGGAGGTAGAGGAGAACTGCTGGACCTGATCCCATTCCCCACCACCATTCCCTTCTCCTTTTGTGTCATCTCTGTTTAGATTGTAAGCCTGAGGCAGGGAACTGTCTAATTAAAGTAATAATTGTAAGCCGCTCTGAGAGCCTTTAGGGCTGAAGGGTGGGGTATAAATACTGTAAATAAATAAAATAAATAAATACCTGAGGACTGCCATTAGCAACCAACAATACACATGCAAATCACTCCTGCCTTTCCAGATCACACAATATATATAGCCAAGTCCTCCAGGCAAACATTCTCTGAAGATGCCAGCCACAGATGCTGGCGAAACTTCAGAAAGAAACTCTGCTAGAACATGGCGACATAGCCCAAAAAACACACAAAAAACTATGGATGCCGGCCATGAAAGCCTTCAACTTCACAAATAAATCAATACTTAAAATACATATAAAAACACATAAATAGAATTAATAACAATTAATCTTAAAAACTAACTTTCCATCAAGTGGTAATGCAGCAAAGTTAAACAATGGTCAGAGGGTATTTCTTACATAAGGTCAGGTGGGTAAGCTCGCCCGAAGAGATCCATCTTAAGTGCTCACGCCTCCAAGGAGGTAATGAGATGGATCTCTTCTGGAAGACCATTCCACAATTTCGGAGCAGCTGCTGTAAAGGCTCTTTGGGAGGTCGATATAAGCCTAGTTGATTGGTGTTCTAACATGTTATTTCCAGTTATTCTGAGAGTGCAGGGCCGATTGTATAGGGAGAAGTGTTCCTGCAAGTAACTCAGGCTCAAGCCATATATAGGGCTTTAAAGGTAATAACCAACACCTTGTATTGTGCCCGAAAGGTAATCAGCAGCCAGTGAAGAGATTTCAAAACAGGCGTTATATGGTCAAACCTGGACGAACCGGTGACCAATCTGGCTGCTGCATTTTGAACCAATTGAAGCTTCTGAACTTGGTACAAAGGTAGCCCCATGTAGAGCCCATTACAGAAATCAAGATGAGAGATTACCAGTGCGTGTGCCACTGCTTCAAGGTCCTTTTGGTCCAGGTAGGGACGCAGCTAGCGTATCAACTGAAGTTGATACCAAGCACTCCTGGCCATCTCATCCACTTGAGATCAGAATTGTAGCAATGAGTCCAGGAGTACCCCCAAACTGCGAACTTCATCCTTTAGGAGAAGTGCAACCCCATCCAGGACTGGTTGACAAATCTCCTTCCCCGGACTTGGGGTACCTGTCGCGAGTACCTCCATTTTCTCTGGATTCAGCTTGAGTTTGTTTTTCCTCATCCAGCCCATTACTGACCCAAGGCAGGCATCCAGAGGGGAGATGCCATCCTTAGTCACTGTAACTGTTGGAGACATAGAGAAGTAGATTTGGGTGTCATCAGTGTACTGATAACACCGCACCCCAGGTCTCTGGATGATCTCACCCAGCGGCTTCATGTAAATGTTAAACAGCATGAGGGACAGGATTGAATACCAGTATGCAAAGGAATCTTGTAGCACCGTTGTGCTTCTCCTGATCATTTTATTTCATTTCCTTCTTTATTAAACAGACTCTAAAATACCCAATTTCCATTTTATCTGAATCCTGACAGTTGTTGTTGTTGTTGTTGTTGTTAATTGCCCTCAAGTCAGCCTCAACTCATGGTGACCCTCTGGATTGGACATTTCCAAGCCCCCTATCCTCAACTACTCTGCTTAAGCCTTGTAGGTTCATGTCCATGACCTCCCTGGTTGAGTCTATTTATCTGGCATGTGGTCTTCCTCTCTTTCTGCTTCTCTCTACCTTTCCTACTCTTTTCTAATGTGCCATGCCGTCGTATGATGTAGCCAAAGTATGACAGGCTCAGCTCCATCATCTTTGCTTCCAGGGAGATTTTGGGATTGATCTGTTCTAGGACCCATTTATTTGTCTTTTTGGCTGTCTACAGATGACTTTTTTTTCCTGTTTGCTTTCTCCATTGTCCACTCCATTGTCCAAGCCATTGTCCAAGCTATTGTATTTCCCATCAGCATGTCATGCTGATGGGAAATACAATGGCTTGGACAATTCCAACTTTGGTTTTCAGTTGTATATCTTTACACTTGTTCAGATGTATATCTTTACACTAGGATCTTGTCTAGTTCCTTCATGGCTACTTTTCCCATTCTTAATCTTCTTATTTCTTGACTGCAGTCTCCATTCCAATCAATGTTTGATCCTACGTATGGAAAGCCTTTATTTAAATTTCTCATTATCTAGGTTGAATTTTTGAAGATCCTCTGGGGTCATTATTTTTGTTTTCTTTACGTTCAGCAGTAAGCTTGCTTTGCACTTTCTTCCTTGACTTTCCTTAGTAATTTTTCCAAGCCTATGATTTTTTTCCACTAGTAGCATGGTGGCATCCACATATCTTAGTTTGTTGATATTCCTTCCTCTTATCTTCTCTCCTCCTTCTGAGTCCAAATGTGCTCTTCATATGATATTTTCTGCATACAGTTTGAACATGTAGCATGTCACACTGTATTATTTAAAAAGTGCAGATGCAACCTTGGCCAGGCTTGTTGAATTTTAGTGTTAATTCACATTTCTTTTGGAAAGCTCCCCCTTTTCGGGTTTTTTAAAATATCAACTTATCTTTTTTTGTGAAATATCAGTTTCTTCCCATCGTTCTGACAGGTTAGGGACAGAATAAAAGATGCTCAGACCCAAGGCTATGCCAAGTCCTATAGCATTAAGATATGCATCATTTCCCCCACATTTTTTTAAAATTAAGAGTCTCCTCTTATACTGAGTCCCTAAGCTATAGTTTACTTAGCATGTACATAAATCTAGCACTGCTGCAAAGAACTCTCCAGAGTTGTTAGGCAGGGACAGTTACAAGTCATATGAATAGATCTTTGATTGTCATAGCAACTGTTGGTAAGAAAGATCTACAAGTAATCTTGGCCCCCAGGCTGCAGTCCTAAACACACTGAACTTAATCAAAACTTGAACTTAATCAATGAGATTTGTTTCTTAATCATGCTTAGCACTATGCAGCAAACCTCTTGGCCTCTCTTTGCTCTCTCTTCCCAATTGAAAACTCAGCAATGTCAGAGGATTTTCAAAAACCAATGAATAAATGTCATAAATGGAGAGACAGGGTCCTTTCACATTACACAATTATTGTACTGTGATTCCACTTCCCATGCCAAACATTGCATGGAATCCTGGGATTTCCAATTTGGAGAGGGGTATTTAGAATCTCTCCCAGAGGTGTTTAGTACCTCATCAAATTGCAAATCTCAGGATGCCATAAAATGCAGCCATGACCACGAAAGTTGAATCATCGTGTGATAAATGTGCTGTATATAGAACCATGCCCTACTTTTTTTCTGGAAATCACTGCAAGTGGCCATTCGATGAGACATTAGATTTCACTGGCAGAGAATTCCAGGTACTTATTGCTAAACTTCAAACCCCTGGTTTCCATAAAGTATTAAAGTGGAACCATAGTGCTAAAATTGTACAGTGTGAAAGACCCAAGATAATGAAGCCTGATGTTGATCTAGAGTCTAGACACTCTGGTCCAAAACACACTGCAAAAATAATCGAGTTTGAGACTGCTTTAAGTGCACTGGGTCAGTGCTAGGGAACACTGGGAACTGTAGCTTATTGTGGCACCAGAGCTCTTTGACAGAGAAGGCTAAATGGCTCACAAAACTACAGTTCCCAGAATTGCCTTGAGCCAGGGAAGTTAAAGTGGTCTCAGATTATTTTTGCAGTGTGTTTTGGATCTCTGTTTGACAATAGGTCAGAAATCAGCCACACTATCATTGTTGAAGATAAAACCTGAAAAAGGTTGTAATGGAACTGGTACTGGAAAAGGTGTTGGGGGAGAATCACCCAAAGCTACACTAAGCATAAATTTGCATTTGCTCCTCAGTGAGGGAATTTGATGTTTAGAGAAGCCAGAAAAGCATTGATGCAAATATTTTGATTCTTATGGAATGTGTGATCCATGCATACACACCTGACACACCTTGATTTTGAATGGGTCTAAAGCGTGAGTGGTTCCAGACTGCTTTTAACTGAATGCAGTCCTTTTAGACTATTTAAAAAACAACAACACAAAAACCTGTTGTGAGTATTTCAGTGTGTTATGTTTTAATTAATTACATTTTATATGTTATTATTTTAAGTTTTTATCTGGTGAATCAACTGTGGAAGGCTTTTCTTTTAAAGGTGATCTAGAAATATTTCAAGTCAAAGTTGCAGTCCTATGGTTGCATGTGATCCACCTGAGACTGTTTTTTTCTGGCCCTTGGCCTCTTTAGATTCCCTGGACCATTACAAAAATCATGTATTTATTTGCTAGTCAAGAGGGATGAATTGCCATGCAGGAGCAACAATTCACCTTTTAAATTTGTTGCAAGGCCCCATTGAATTCTTTGACACAAAGAAATGAAAATAAAAATACATTTTTCAAAACCAGAAATGAACTTCTAGCCACTTTTAGGTTTCACACTCTCTCTTCTTTGTATGGCAGTTGGTATAATAATGTTTGTTTATATTTGCAATGCCCTTTTCACCAAAGGGCAGAAGATCACACATGCATAGTCAAGAATGAAACAATATGGTCCCTGATAGGTCCTAGGGCAGAAAATGGGCCCCTTGGCCTTGCAGAATTGACCGCTTCTGTTTTAAACAAACACATTTGAGGGGGTGGGTGAGATTCCACACATCTCTAGCACAAGGGCAGACATTTAAGAGCTGTAGCTGGGGATATGAAGTGAATACAAATCAACTCAAGATAATGTCCTAGAGGCGAATGGCGATAGCTGTGGAATCTAGCTTTCTCACAACTTTCCCCTCTGTAGTACTGAATTAATATTTCTCTGTAATTAATCTCGCCCCCCCCCCCCCGAAATATCTAAAAATAACAATAGTGAAAGAAGCCAGTCATTTGACTATATATATTTAGTCTTTTCCAGCTGCTTGAAATGCTGATGGGATCCGTGCTCTTCTGAATTTTGGTTTAGGCTTGCAGTTCTGTCTTAGCAACTGTTGCTATGCAAAAATATTCAGAGATGGCTTATTGTAGATGATGCTAGATACAGATTTAGAACATCCGATGATAAAAAAAAATGCTGTACATTCAACCAATTTTTGAAACTCTGAGTCAAGCCAGTATTAAAAGCACAACATTAAATTCAATTTGCTCTTCACAATAATTTTGGGTGAGCAGGATCATGATGTAGTCTAGGTCTTTTAATTAATTTAGGACTTTTCTCATGACTGCAGGGAGAAAGGGAACAACATTTTGCCACAGCTCTTTGCAATTCACTAAGTAGAGCATTTTACAGCATTTTAGTATATTATGATACTACCCTACACAAGAGATCTTGATAGTCTCTTTGAATGATTATGGGAAGAAAAACAGCCAGTATCTAATTTCAAAGGATATTTCAAAATGCCTTCAATGCAATATTTTATTTTACTTCAACTGTTGCTCAAATTTGTGGAAAGGTTTCAGGGAAGGCATTCAGGGAAATGCATCATAGGCTGCATCTGCACTGCAGAAATAATTAAGTTTGACACCATTTTAACTGCCCTGGCTCAATGCTATAGAATTCTGGGAATGTCGTTTGTTGTGATACCACAGCGCTCTCTGACAGAGAAGACTAAATGTCTCACAAAACTACAGTTCCCAGAATTGCATAGCAGTGAACCATGGCAGTTAAAGTGGTGCCAAACTGCATTACTTCTGCAGTGTGGATACAGCCTTAGGCATTTGCTAGATAGCTAATGAGGCAAGAAAACTGTGGGGCCTTTCCTTGAGTGGAATTATTATTATTATTATTATTATTATTATTATTATTATTATTAAACTTTATTTCTAAAGCGCTGTAATTATACACAGCGCTGTACAAAGTTGGTAAAATTAAAGAGTATATAAAAGCCTGCCCAAGGCGTACACTCTAAGATAGTAACAATTAAAAGAGGAATAGATAAAATTACCATATAGAAAAGAAAAACAAACTAAAAACATCAAATATAAAACAAATCACATCACATCAAATATTATCAGACAGCCAGATGACAATCACAAATTCCCTGAGAACGCTTCCCTAAACAATATGATTTTCAACTCAGCCTTAAAGCTGGTTAGGGAAGTGATGAGCCGTGCATGCAGAGGAAGAAGGTTCCAGGAATGAGGGGCAGCAAGAGAGAAGGGACGGATCCGGGATGGGGCAGAGAAGATCCTGAGTTGAGAGAGGAGACTTTGGCTACCAGAGCGGAGAGTGCGAGTAGGGATGTAGGGAGAGAGAAGATCGGTTAAATAAAGAGGGGCCAGCCCATGCAGGGCTTTAAAGGTGAGTAGCAAAAGTTTGTACCTGATGTGGAAAGGAAAAGGGAGCCAGTGAAGGGAAGACAACAGAGGGGAGACATGATCATAACGGCGAGCGAGTGAAATAATGCATGCAGCTGAATGCTGAACAGAAATTAATGGGTGGAGATGAGAGAGGGGAAGCCCTGCCAAGAGGAGGTTACAGTAGTCTAGTCGTGAGACCACTAGGGCATGGACCAGTGTTTTTGCAGTAGAAGCTGAGAGATATGGACGGATTTTGGCGATATTATAGAGAAAAAATCTACAGACTTTGGCTGTAGTCTGGATCTGAGGGATGAATGACAAAGAGGAGTCAAAGAGTGGAAGGTAATTTGATGGAGGAATGACTTGATCAGCAAGGCGGCCTTGGGCATCCATGGCTATTTCAAAATGTCAGGTCTTGTAGGTTGGAATACTGGAATCCTCCTAACATATCAGCCTGTTTTGGGTTGGTGAGTATGGGGTGCATATGCTGTATTAGTTTTTTCAAGTCAACTTAATTTTTTTCTCATTTTGCATTATTCCAGGTAAGCAAGAATAGACCCCTTTGTCCTCCTTGTTTAATATTATTATTGCTCACACATACTTGGATGATTAAATAAAAAGTTTTCCTCAAAGACCCACATTTCTCCCTTTTTGATTTGTCCCCACCCTCCACCCCCAATCTCTCCACAACTCTCTCTTTCAGCTTTTTCACCTACTCCCTTCTTCAGTGGTCTGAAATCAGTTTTAACAGTTTGTTAAAGTTGAAGCTTGGAGCCAAAACATAAAGCTAAAGTAGTAGAATAGTGGGTTTGTTAGAGATCTGATCTTTCAAACTGGATCTGCTATGGAACACTCTTGAGATCCCTGGTTCTTGTATGCAGAATATGTGCTTTTTGTACATCATATTTCTTAACTGGGAGTGAAGAGGCAGAGGGGATATAGTGATTTTTTTTTGTAAAAAAATATGTTTTGTATATGCTCAGAGACAACCAAAACAGTTCACATTAAAAATTCTCCACCTTGATTCACAGATTGCTCTTTGTAGCCCACTACATTTTGCTGTACTTGCAGTGGATCAGTGTCATCTATTAGAAATAAAAGACTACTCATGCACTGTGTAAATTTACAGCACTTCATAAATAAAGGTTAATAATAATAATAATAATAATAATAATAATAATAATAATAATGTTAAACATCTATGGGCTCGTACAGATAGGCCAAAATAAAGCTGCTTTGGGTCACTTTGGAGGTATACTGTTTAAATGACACACACATCTTAAGAGGCCAGAAGCTGCACCAAAGCTGCGCTCCAGTCCTTAGGACTGGAGCATGGCTTTGGTGCGTTTTCTGGCCTCTTAGGATGAATGCATCATTGAAACAGAATACCTCCAAAGTGACCTGAAGCAGCTTTATTTTGCCCCGTCTGTATGGGCTCAGTGTTTATTATCTGTTAGCAACAAAGACATTTGAAGGATGAGTGATGTGTACATATTGATGGCACTGGCGGAGGTGGAAAGAAGAGAGATGCAACTAATGGACAAAACTGAACAAATTGTAAGATATTATTCCATATTTTAGGACAACTGTTCTCAACTTGACCATTTGACAAATGTGTTGCACTCTCTCCATCTCTTGGAAACTATCATATTAGGGTAGGGGGAGATCCCAGCTGGAGAAAAGCCTTTTAAAACAATAAAAAGAGCCCCTTTGAAGAAGCCAGTAGGAAAATGTAACCTTTAGAATGAATGGTAAGAACCTCCATGCCATTGTCTATAAATCCCATGTCTGTTCTGAATGTTAATGCTTTATGTGATGAATTAATTAATATCAATGCAACAAGTTATATGATTTCAGTTACTGGTGTTAGCAAAAACAATTTCATCTCCCAGTTTTGAGCAGGTAAGCAAATTAGTTAATAGTCAAACCTAACACTCCAGCTTTCAGAAAGAAACATAGCATCTACATTTCTATGCATTTTTTGTCTGTTAGGGCCTTCTTGATTCCTTCAGAATTTTATTTTTATATATATAATAGAAAGGGTTTTTTTCATTAATTTTCAATGTGCTGCCATAGCTGTAAAAGGATTTCTGTTGGTTGAGAGAGTTGTAAGTAACTATAATTTGATGGAAAAGCTTTTGTTTAATGTAGTATGCCAAAATGCATCTCTTTCATCATTTGAAAACCAAGCACACATGTTTATTAGGATTAATACTTGTTAACAAGGAAGCATTAGGAGCAAACCAATTCACTGTAGTAAGCCACAGGAGAAAAATGATGATACAAAACTGCCTTGGATTGCAGTTTTCTTCCACTACTCCAGGAACTTTTTGCTCAAGCGCTTGATCTCTTCACCCTGCGCTAAATGCATGTGAATGCACTCGGAAGATAAATTAGTCTGTCCTGTCTAAAGGGTGATATATATATATATATATATATATGTGTGTGTGTGTGTGTGTGTGTGTGTGTGTAATTTAACATGGTCATTAATCTTTGCAGTGTTTGTTCCTGAGCACTGCTTGAAAGTAACTGCTTAAAATAGTTACTTGTAAACAGTTCCTTTTTCAAATGACTAAAGCATAAATCAATCAGATTCTGATTCTGATATGGCATTGCTTTGGTGACATAGTGGTAACATTTTAATTACTTTTGTAGATATAGGACTGGTGTCACTAAATGCTAGAGGAAGACTATCACATGGTTCAAGTCATGGCTTGTGTGCTGTTGTGAGATTCAAGCTGATGCTGAGGTGGATGGGTGGAAAGTATGTTTTGGATCACAGTAGTTGATGTATTCAGATGTGAGTGTTTGTTTTAAGCAAATAAAAAGATTTCTATTTTAGTTTTTTTTACAAGATGGTAAGCTTGTTATTTAAAAATCATAAGTATTACACCAACTACCTACATGTTAAGCTTTAGAACTACAACAATAATTAATTACTTTAAAAGTAATATTTCAGGCTCTGTTCATGTGAGTCCTTGCATTGTTCAGTCTAATGTCAGCAATCCATGGTGCAATTCCATAAATATGCACCCAGAAAATAATTTATTCCAGAATTATATAAACAAATCTTATTGATTTTAATGAACTTTCTTTTAAATATGTCTGTCAGTGGAACTAAATGTATGCTCTTGGTTTAAATGGTTTGCAGCCCATTGGAACATAGGAACACAACACTATTGATTTCAAACAACTATGCCCACAGTGCATGGAACTTGAAACAGTTGTGAATTTAAACATTCTAGGACATAGTGACGAAATTCTGATATTATTTTGTGTGGTGACATTCTGCAACATTGCCTACTGAACAAGGAATTGGTGCCCAGTCTTCAAGGTCCTGGACATAGCTGCTATATCTCCCCAAGGAAAACAAACAAATGAATTTCCTCCATATCTCCTTTATTAAAGAATAACACTTACAAAAGATTTTGTATATTGTAATCTCAGTTGTGGTGATCCCTTAGAGCCTTGGACTGAGAGGGAAAAAACTCTTCCTATCTTTTAGACTTAGCAATTTAATACTTGTCCCCTTTTAACTGTAGTTCCTAAGCAAAGAAATTATTCCTCCACACTTTCAAGAAGGAATGCATTTTGGGAAGCAAAGGTGAATTGGCCATCACAGTCACACTATAGGTCTGGCAGCTGGAGGTAGGAATGTATTCGATTTTCCATTCAGTTGAAGGGAAGCATATGATATCTAGTAAGTCTCTTGGCTCTGCAGTAATACAGAACTAAGTGAATAGTTGTGCAGAAAAGAATCAGATCTATGGGGTGTTTTGTAACATGGAGATCTGATATTTTGGATGCTGTGTCAACAGATTTATTCTTGGGACTCAAGTCTCTCTAGAAGCACCCTTCTTGAACAGGCCTCTTCCTAATCCTTGATTTGTGTCTACATTTTGGCTGCAATCCAATACAAGGTTGTTCATCCACTGATTTCAAAGGCTTTGATTGTGTGTTAGCCTCTCTGGCCTCTCATTAGTGATGTTGCCGAAGTCTGTAATTACCTGGTTTAGAACAGAAAATTGTCCAGCTCATGGTGCACAGCTGTATTATGAATTGAATGACATTTTCCTCAAAAGTTCATCTCTGGATCACAATGTAAAATGCATTTTGAATACTATGCTTTGTAATAGCAAAGGTAACATGTATGAAAAACATTCAATCAATGGAAGGGAATATAAAATAAGATTAATGTTATTAGGGTTGATTATTGCAAACAAATCTACTAGCAAAGTCCTAGTGAATCCTTGCCAAAGTAAGCTCTAGCTAATGAGTGAGACTTTAGATTAATCAAATCTAACCCATTTGCATTTTGGAGCTAGATTTTGTCAATTCCAAAATCTGGTTTACTTGGTATATATAGAGAAAATGCCTATGACTGTGTTGGCAAACCTGTGGCATGCGTGCCCTATCTGGCACATGAAGTCAGGCCGGCCATGTGCACTTCCCTGCCACACCTTGCTGTGATCACCACATACCCTCTGGCATGTGAAGTCATGCCAGAGGGTACGTGGTGGTCACAGCAAGGTGCGGTGGGGAAGTGCACACGGCCGGCATGGCTCCTTTCTGCGGCTCAGTACTCCTGTGAAAAACTGAGCTGCAGCAAGAAGGGGTGATGTGCTGCCCTTCTGGGCAGAAGCCCTGCCCCTTTCAGGACACTTTCTTCTCCTTCTTCTTCCAGACCTGGGTGAGTGTGTGTGCAGGGACATAGCTAGGATTTTAGGAAGGGGGGGGGGGTCCAGACTAAGTGCCACCCCTCTACAGTGGCTCGAGTATGGCGGGGCAGCCCGCCAGACTATTCCTCTCTCAATGGGAGGGGGGGGGCCGGACCCCACCACCCCCCCCCCTTGGGTGTGTGTTGTGTGTCCCTGGTGTGTGTTGTGTGCCTTCAAGTAATTTCTGGTCACCCTATCATGGGAGTTTCTTGGCAAGTTTCATCGGGGGGGGGGGGGGTTGCCATTGCCATCTTCTGTGGCTGACAGAGTGTGATTTGCCCAAGGTTAACCTGCAGATTTCTGTGGCTTCATAGGGAATCGAACCCTGTTCTCCCAGAGGACTAGTCACAACAAACCTGTTACAGGATTTTCTTAGCAAGATTTATTCAGAGAGGGTTGCCATTGCCTTCTGAGCCTGAGATATTGTGATTTTTCCAAGGTTACCCAGTGGGTTTTTGTTTCAAACCACTACAGCATGCTGGCTCTTGTTGGTCCCACCCTCTGAAAGTCCCACCCCGACACCAGGTGACACTTGTTGTGGGAATGCCACTGAATTTGGGCACTCGGTCTTTAAAAGGTTTGTCATCACTGTTCTAGAGGGTAAACACTCCTTGCATGTAGCTCTCCCTGATGCCAAGCCACACGGGACCCTGCCCTGGCAAATTTTTTGCCATTGAGGAAGGTGACTAGGCAGCTGCAGCTGCTTCTTTCCCTTGCTATTTGCTAAGGGGTAACTTAGTAATGCCCACATTATCATTCCTCTGTTTCTGTCTTTTTGGTGCATCTTCCCTTGATAGGAAAATCCACCTTACCTTCAGGTTACATCAATCTGCAGTGACCATGGACTTGTTTAAACACATTGAGTTGAATTTGGGAGAACTGTCCATACATAGTTCTCCCTTTTGAACTCACCCTGGTCCAATGAATCAGCAGCCACATGGCCATGGCCACTTCAGATTCCTCCCTTCCCCCTCTGGCTTCACAATGACATCTCTATAGAGTGCAGTCCATAAGCATGCATTAATATCTGGATTTTCCAGGCAAAACCAGGATACCCCCCCCCCCCCCCCTTTTCTCCTCCTGATTAAAGCCTTGAAATAATGAAAAGGCCCAGATATGCTCCAATCATCCCACATGTTGTTTAGACAGCTCACTGTGAAAACTAAGGCCTGGTACATACCTCCCCATCAAGGCGGGCTGGAGGCGTTCAGTTTCCCCCCAGAGGGACGCTGCAGCAGCCAAATTGTGCGACGTCTCTCTGCCTCAAAAAGAACCCAGAAAAACGGGTTCTTTTTCTGATGCCATGCGGATGTCACGAGTGTGCCATTGGTGCACTTGTGACATAAGTGATGTGCAGTGACATCTGTATGGTATGCATTGGTAACATCATCATGGCGGCGCCCGTGTGGATGTAATGCCGCCATGATGCTGCCACCATCACATGCTAGGGTTGCAGAGCATGCCGACGCTGCACACTGCGGAACCCTAGTATCGGCGGCAGCATGCAGCTTTTGACCCATCTGTCCTGGGCCTATGTGAGACCATTTTATTTATCCCATGTAGATATGCTCTCTCATTCTCTCTCCCTCTTAAACTACAGAGGGAACTAGGGCATGTCCACACTGCCCATTCACCTTCATCCTCCTCCCACCTCTTTCCAAGCAATTGCTCTATGGGATTCAGCTGCTGTCTGGTGATGGTGGTTTTGGAAGAGGGCAAAAAGAGGTTAAAGAATACCCTCTTGCATCTCATTAAAATAAAAGACAGGTAAGTGCATGCCAGTATCTTTACTTCCTTGCCTGTAAGTGAGCCAGTGTTATCTCAGCTGCCCAGATAAATGCGGCTGTCCGCCTTACCGGGCTGGCCGCATTGCCGCTGGGAGCTGTCACGGAGCTGTTTCGCCCCAACTTCCAGGTTGGGGCATGCCCTCCATCCTGATTGGTGGCGCGGAGCGGAAGGGTCCGCCCCTTCTGCCCGTGCCGCTCTAGAACGGGCGGAGGAAAACTCTATGGTGGGGCTTCGGTCCTCCAAGGCAGCTCATTGGTTGAGCTGCCTTGGAGGAGGAGCCAAAACCATGGGGTGACTGGGCGGGGCCTAGGCCTATATAAGGGCCATGTGGCCAGGCCCCCAGCCATTTGCCGCTCGGCTCTCCCACCCTCCCTCCCTAGGGTCTGTGGGTTTTTGTCACAACTGAGGGGCGGCAGCATAGGCCATGGATCTGATTGGTTGGATACCAGGGGTATGGAGCACAGGTTTGGATGTCAGTAGGGACCCGGGGGCGAGCAGGGCATGTGTTGTGGCCATTGCGGGGGCCACGACGAGGATACACTTTGAGAACAAGTGAGCGCCTGGTGTTATGGCTGCCACATGGCATTCCTTAGCCCCTAGGTCATCCCAGCGCCTGGCGGTCATCAGGCATGCTGCTTATCGAACAACCGGGTGTTGTTCATTATTATTTTTCTCTCGTACCCAGGTTGGAAAAGGAATACACTGGTTTTCTCTTGGCTTTCTCCAGTTATAGTTTGGGATATAGTTATAGCACCCTGATTCTACTCTTAACTGCCATGGATGCATCCTGTACAATCCTGGAATTTATATTTAGAGAGTTCCCTGTCATAGAATTCTAGATGCTTCATGAAACTACAAACCCCCAGATTCCATAGGATGCAGCCATGACAGTTAAAGTGGAATTAAAGTGCTGCAACTGTGCAGTTTGAAAAAATTAGAAGAAATATTTTGTGCTTCTGCTATTAAATTTCAAAAGAAATAATTTTTCCTTCAAACCAAGGGTAGGCAATTATGGCTCTTCAAGTATTTCCCCCTATCACTCCTAGGCAGCATAGCCAAAGGTAAAGGATCTGGTGCTTTGCTTGGGACTCCCAAACATCTGGAGAACCAGAGATGAGAAAGTTGGGAAGTGGAGGCATCCCCCTCTGTTTTTCCTTCTCTGATAGAATCCTAGACACATGAAACACTCAGTTGTGGTAAGAACTTCCAGTGTTTTTGCAGAATGAGTAATAGCCTGTTGGCACAAGAAATATTTTGGTTTCAAAATCTTTATTTGAAAGCTTTTCTGGACAGTAACGAATTTTAGATAATAGGTCTCATCCATTAATACTCTTTTTTTCATAGCAAAAGAGTGTCTGGTATGCATCACTGCCTGTTACTCAATTAACTTACTTAGATGCCAGTATGAGCAGCCAGGAATGCAAGGTGCTCAAAATGTGACTGGATTTGTAGAAAAACAGCACAAGACCTGCTCAGTATTGAGAAAGCATGAGAGCAGGCTTACATACAAAAAGTAACTCAGAATAAAAAGGAGACAGAGGACCTGGGGGTGGAGTCAGTGCATCACGTCCAGATGATACACACCCTGACTCCGCCCCCAGGGTGCCATGATACTGCACACCACTCCACACGGTGCACAGCATCATGACGCTCCTCCAGTGCTGTGTCCATATAGCACCACATAGCCTTGCCGCCATGGCTACGGCACCTTTTTGAGGGCATAAAAAGGAGCCACTTTTTGTGGCTCCTTTTTGCACCCTTGAAAGGCCAGATTGGGGCCATGGTGTGAGGCTGCCACAGCCCCAATCCAGCTAGGAAAGTCTATTGAGCCCCAGAGTCTGGAGAATAGGTTGGTAAGTGCAGATCTCCATAAATATGACTGGGCAGAAAAACATGTCCTTGCCATCAGAATGAACCTGGCCCCTTCAAGTGTTTAATATCACTGCCTAAAACATAAGTCAGAGCTCTTGTTCCCACTGCCACTGACAAAAATATTGTTTTTATTCCTAAAGGCAAAAACACATAAAAATACACATTTTTTTCCTGCTTTGAACTGGAGAAGAATGCCCTTACAACTGAATCTTTGCTTTGCTTTGCTTTCATTCTTTTTTAAAAGAACAAAAATTGGAAATTAATTTTTTTGCAATGACCCATCATAATATGGTGCTAAAGTAGGTGGTCAGATAATACGGCTACCAGTGTATTTGTAGGACCAGTTTAAATGGTGGCATTGACTTTAAAAGACCTGAATAATTTAGGACCAGGTTAGTTGAGGAAATGCCAACTTGGTAAAATTTCTGGAATGGTTTATGACTCTCAGATTCCATTAACCACACTGACCACTGGACATGTTATAGTCCAAAATAGTAACTTTTTGAAGCTCTGAGTCATACTAAACTGCCCATACTCTGACTCATACTACACCTGTCCAGTATTAGCTGTACATGTGTACCCAGCTGTAAGGGCAATTAGTCAACCCACTCTGACCACTTGTGGACTTTGTTTTGATGTCTGCCAAATCCTATAATTTTAGGTTTCAAACAAGCCTTAAAGACATGTTTCCCTTGCCCTGTAATTGAGCTAGGATTCTGCTGGAACTGTCATGCATATGGTGCTATTTGGCTTTAATCCAGACTTTTTAGATAAAGCTAGTACTGAAATATAACGAGTTAGTCTTAAAGATGCTGCTACATTCCTTCCCCCATTTGCATTTTCTTTTTAATGCTGCACAAACTAACATGGTTATGTCTTTGAAAACTTAAATCAGTATTCTTACTGCCTTACTATGGCCCCATACAGACAGGGCAAAATAAAGCTGCTTCGGGTCACTTTGGAAGTATGCTGTTTAAATGATGCATGTGTCCTAAAAGTCCAGAAGCCACACCAAAGCCATGTTCCAATCCTAAGGACTAGAATGCAGCTTTAGCGCAGCTTCTGGCCTTTTAAGACGCATGCATCATTTAAACAGCATACCTCCAAAGTGACCCGAAGCAGCTTTATTTTGCCCTGTCTGTATGGGGCCTATGTTTTATGCTTTTGTTGTACATAGAGGGTTTATCCACAAAAGTGGCATATACAGTTACAAACAACCAATTTATCCTTCTCTGACAGAGAGCTCTGGTGCTACAACAACTACAAATCCCAGGATTCTATAGGATGGAACAGTGTCAAAGTCTATTAATTCTGAGTGCAGATGCTGCCTAAGTCATATTCAGATGAGATTAGGAGAAATCTGTGGCTAGCTGAACTTTCCTGTTCTATTCATGAAACAGATGGTATTCTAGATCTCTGGATATTTATAGGTAACTGGGAGTCTAGACTTCTTTGTCCAGCTTACAACCAAGCTTCCCTATTGACAGTGAAACAGGAGGTACCTTCCCTACCCTTTCACTTAGAAGCATCTCAAAGTTTCCACACTTCTCCTTCTTGATGCTGACACCCCCCTCAATTTTTTAACAATAAGCCATCACATCATTAACCCTTTGTTTACTTGGAGGAGAGACTATAACACTCTGCTTTGTTGCCCAAACAATGAGAGAGCCCAATATCACAGATGGTATGGTGTGTTAATACCTCCGTATTTTGTAAGTTTGGGAGCTCATTGTATTGGGCCCGATGACTCGCCCAGGCTTCAACCATTAGCTTGTCATGTTTGTACTCTCAGATGTAGAGAATTCAGTTGCATTTTCATTAGTGAAAATCCCATTTTGAATAACCCTTAACCTAGCCATTTTCAAAATTAGGTTCCAAGGAACCCTGGGTTTCTGGAAATTTACTAATCTGCCTTACCTATGAGAATGATTGATCAAGCTTTCTTGAAATATTGCTTTACCACTGCAGTTGATCTCCCCCTTGTAGTCAAGAGCATTGCCCCCTGTGATTTATGTGCTAGGGAAGAAGGTCAAGGTATATTTTGAGGTGTGTTCCCTGCTCTCAAGACCCAGGTGGCCTAATCAATGCCTTGTTGCAACCACTGGACATTATCCAGGAACATGTCCCAAGAGCCTATGTGACAATTTAAAATTCTATGACAGAGAAGCCAGTGTAGAAAATGCTCCTTGAACACAGAAGGCTTATAAACTGCTGCCCTAAAACTATATTGTTTAGAAATGAATCCCACAGAAATAAATAACCAAAGAATGAGCTTTGGGATATTATATATTCATTAATTTATTCTTCAAAATCTCAATCAGAACATCCAAAGAATAGAAAACACATGTTTGCAGATAAAATATGACCAAATAAAATACACATATAGAAATATATAGAGACATGCACCCATATAGATCCCCTAATTTCTACTGATTTCAGCAGTAGCATCTTTCAGGTGTGTGAAACATCAGTGTAATTAATTTGCTATTAACAAAAAGCCCTCCCCAAACCCTTGAGGCTATCTCTACCAACTCTATTCTCATGGTTTTATATAAAGAACATCGAATATGTATTTCATTGTCCAGATTATTTTATGTTCTCCCACGCTGTTTAAAAAACAAACAGCTGCATTGTGGGGGCTTGTTCATACTCAAAGTTGAGAGATTTTGACTGTGTCTCTGTGTTTGTTATAGGTAAAAAGGGAATATTTGGCAGAGAAAGAAAACACTGCAGTAAAAATTATCTTCCACACAGCCTACATTAACAAAACAGAGCCAGCCATATTCAGTTAATTTGTTTCATTAAAAGCAAAGAAATGACACTTTGCCTTTTCAGTGGATCATGCCCAACAAATCTACCTCCAGATTTACTATCCAGAAGCTTTAATAGCCAGCAGATTTATTGTTTGTTGAAAAAGCACAGTATAACCTTCAGCAGTAAACCTTTTTCAAATACAAGCTCATGTGTTCAGACTGCGAAGTGAATTTAAATACACTACTGGCAGTGTGAGAAAATGGTTCCTTTATATCATCAGTGTGAGTGGTCTGTAAACATAGACTGGATTATAAAGTTTTCACATATGTGTGATGCACAAGTTCAGGCATACAGACACAAACCAAACAACATGCTACAATGTCTTCCTGGAAGACCTTTAAAAACTCTTTTTAAATATCACTCGTATTAATTTTACTGCACTGAAAAGCATACATGTTGTTCTCTGTATCTAAATTGATTCTATCAGATTCCTACTTCCAAACTTCAAAGATTTTTGACAAAATATCTATCTGCATCTGTACCTATACCTATATGTATCTGTAGAAAACATCTGTCTGTCTGTCTGTCTGTCAGTCTGTCTATCTTACTATTATCTTGGTTTCATGGACAACCAGGTGTTACTTGTTGGAATTTCAGACCATTCTATCCAAGTATCTAAGAATCAGTTGGTCAGCAACCAAGTATCTAAGAATAAGTGAGGTATTGTCGGGTAATATGTCATGTTCCAGGAAGTGCACATTTTTTGTAACTGTGCTATTGAACCTTTCTATAGCATTTTTATCCAAATGTTTTGTCAGTCCATTTGAAATTGTTCTCCAAAGCTCCTATCACCTCTGGCATGGTTGTTTTCTTTCCTGAGACACTGAATCTCAATTTGTAGATCTTGATATTTTATAATCCTTTCTCTTTCTTGGTCTTTAATTATTCTGTCCTCATATATGTAATTTGCTTTTTCTCAACCACAGTTATGTATGGCATATTATGTTCAAGTTATTTACTAATTTGAATTTTTAAGTCCCACAAGATTTTTATTTTACCATTTTCAAAAATTTTCCTGGTTTATGTTCCTGCCAGTTCTTTGCAAATGGTGAAGCATTGTTGTTGTTATTGCATAGATTCCAATGTTGTTGTGGTTGCTGCTGTTGTTAACATTATATATACTTTGCCTTTCCTGGGATTCAAGACAGCGTGATACATTAAAATACAATATAGTTTTAAAATGGAAAAAAAAGATAATGCAAAATAAAATTAACTATCAACAACATTTAAAACATGCAAGTCAAAGTTATTTAAAAAATAATAAAAAGTGCAATTAAAAACAGTAGTTGTTAAGTCCTCTGCAAGTGCTGAGAATGTTCTCAGCAATGAGAGATACTGGCTTTTCTACATCCCCCCAGTAAGTGCCATATTTAAAAACAAGTACAATTTCTTTCTCTTGTTCTCTCAACCCTTTTGCCCAGTCAGTCTTCCACTGCTTTGTAATGCAATGGGATGCTGCTTAGTATGGCAGGTAAAAGTGAGAGGTGGATGAAAGGCTGAGGGAAGAAGCTATAGTCATCTAGTTTAGTTGTGGATATTTGAACAGGGAATGGTGGTTCTTTGCTTTGTATAGGACTTGTTTGTTCAAAGCATGTCATTTTCCTGTTGTTGTTGTTGTTGTTGTTGTTGTTGTTGTTGTTGTGCCTTCAGGTCATTTCTGACTTAAGGCAACCTTATCAGTGAGTTTTCTTGGCAAGATTCATTCAGGGGAGATTTGGCATTGCCTTCCTCAAAGACCAAGTGTGTGTGACTTGCCCAAGGTCACCCAGTCAGTTTTCCTAGTTCAGCAGGGATTTAAATCCTGCTCTCCTGGAGTCCTAATCCAACATTCAGATCACTGCACCACACTATTTCTCACTTTCTTACTGTAGGCATATAACATTGTAAGGCCAGGCAGACTTATCTTCTCACTTTTGGCATATTGCAGATATGTAGTCTGAGAGTAGCTTGCCTATGGTCACCTAAGGAGAATAGTGAAGTAGAAATCTAATAAATCAAATAAATATTGGTGAGTTTGTGGCAGAGGACACATTCATAGAATCATAGAATTTTAGAGTTGGAAGAAATCACAAAGGCCACCCAGTCCAACCCCCTGCCATGCAGGAACTCTGAATCAAAGCATCCCCGACAGATGGCCATCCACCCTCTGTTTAAAGACCTCTAAGGAAGGAGACTCCACCACATTCCAAGAGAGTGTCTTCCACAGTCGAACAGCCCTTACTGTCAGGAGGTTCCTCCTAATGATGAGGTGGGATCTCTTTTTCTGTAGCTTGCATCCATTGTTCCAGGTCCTGTTCTCTGGAGCAGCAGAAAACAAGCTTACTCCCTCCTCAGTATGACACCTCTTCAAATATTTAGACAGGACTATCATATCACCTCTTAATCTTCTCTTCTCCAGGCTAAACATCCCCAGCTCCATGTGGTCTACTTGGACTTCTAGATCCCTTTAACATGTAGTCTCGTTCAGCCAGGTGTCCCCCATCATATATCTGTGCATTTCATTTTTCTGCCCTAAGTGCAATATCTTACATTTCTCCGTGTTGAATTTCATTTTGTTAGCTTTGGCCCAGCTTTCTAGTCAATTCAGGTCATTTTGAATTTTGATCCTTTCCTCTGGGGTATTTGCTGCTCTTCCTAATTTGGTGTCATTTTCAAATTTGATAAGTATGCTCCCAATTCTGTTATCTAAGTCATTGATAAAGATGTTGAATAACACTGACCCCAGGACACAGCCCTGTGGGACCCCACTGGTCACTTCTTTCCAGGATGAAAAGGAGCCATTGTTGAGCACCTTTTGGGTTCGGCCGGTCAACCAATTACAGTACAAATCCATGAACAGTTACTTTGTCTAGCCCCCATTTCACTAGCTTATTTGCAAGAATGTCATGGGGAACCTTGTCAAAGGCCCTACTGAGCCTTTGTAATCTCACAGAGTGTGTTTTTTTGATGCATAGCATCACCTTTGTAGCAGTGATGCTACACCAGCTCAACAGGATTTATTTATTTATTTATTATATTTATTTGTATCCTGCTCTTTTCCCAGGACTGGGACTCAGAGCAGCTTCACAGCATTAAACATAGTACAATTAAAAACATTTTAAAAAGGTACCTTAAAAAGAATTAAATTATTAAAACAGATAGTTATTAAAAGAATAAAACATATTTTAAAAAGATAAAACTATATATAGAGAAAAAACATTGTAGCAAATTTTTAAAATGGTCCAATACCCCAGCTTGTCAGATTCTCCAGAATACAACTTGGTGGCCCTCTAAAACCTGGCTTTGGTCATGCTGGGTGAGGAATTTTGTGAGTTATAGTCTAGAAGTCCAGCTTTTCCATGTTCTTTCTAATAAAATGGGCAGACATTTCCTTTTAAAGAAAACAGCTGACATCCTGGTGAGCAGGTATACGTGCGTAAGCTAGACTTCATTACTGCATTCCTAACTGCTCGGTATTCATGTTTTATGATCATGGCACTATTGTCATGATTGTAAATATCCCCCCAAACCTACCTTAACAGCCAGCACTGAACAACTGAGGTCTCTTCTGCTGACTGTGAGGTGCAGCAGGCTGATGCTTCCAGCAATCTCTGATGTGACGGTCAGACTCCTCATCACAGAGACTGCTGGAAGGAGGAGGTTGGAAATATCATCCAGCTGTGCCCAGTTGTTAACAGACCAAACTGCCATTGCTTGGTGCAGCTGCTGGCTGTTAAAGTAAGGGGTTTTTTTTTGGAGGGGGGGTCAAGACAGGGAATGATGCATAGTGGTCTAAGTCTGTGATGTATGATCTTGGCCAACATTGTATTTGCTGAGGAATGCTTGTTCTGTTTTGGCTGGGCAACACAATGCTACATTGAAGTGAACCCCACTTATTTGCTTCCTATTGTCTTCACTATTTCAGTTTACAGATGTAGCAAAACATGATGGATATATTGTATGCAGGACTGTCAGTAAACTTCTTGAGGTTTTGAAGGCCATCTTGCTCAAATTTATTCCCTCCCTGCATCACATTCTTCCCAAAATGCTGGAACTGATTCTCTTTCTCCTTGCCATTCAGTCCTGTCATCTCTTCAACACTCATCAGGTTTGATTGGAGTTTTGTCCATTTTAGAGCTGGGGTTTGCCAAAATGTTCCTGGAAAAAAGCTTAGGTTCTACTCATCTGCACTTTCCCCCCTTACAAATTCATAGTTATACTTCATATTTGCTATTGAAATAGAGGTGCAGAATGATAGAGGAAGAAAGAATTAAATCTGTGAAACTTTTCACCTTCCACAAAATGAGCCTCCACTCATTACTTCATTGAAATGCAATGCAAGGAAACAATATTTGCATTCACAAGAGCACTCACATGCAGATATTATCCCTGTGACCACTGCATTTTTCATGTTTCAGTGTGGATTTTGATGCAAGTATGCACTGAACCAGATGCCTTGGCAAACTGGGTTAATTCCCCCCCCCTTTCCTCTATACCCATCCTTCTACAACTAGCTTTGCATTCTTTTTCCTAAGGGAGATGTTTTCAAAGATTTGCCAAATCATGAGGCCCATTTTGTGGGGGAGTGTATGTATGTGCCTGTTTAGATATACAAGTATAGTTATAGATGGGTGAAGATACATTATATATCAGGGGATATATAACATATCTTCACATTTTTCGCTCATGACTGACACAGATGATTTCATTCAAACAGCTATTTGCAGCAGGAGAAACAATGCACTGTCTTCCATACATTCAAGACTAACAACTTTTTTTTTTTGGCATAAGCAGTTCTATGAAAGCTTATGTCAAATAAATCCTTACAACTCTTAGTTGTTCCCAGACATTGTTTATCCAGAACTTGGAAAAGTTCATTGTTTGGACTGCAAATTCCCAGAATCCTTTAGTCAATATGCATAGGATGCATGATGGTAATCCAAACAGGATGTAATGAAGATGTATGTCACTGTGGCCACATCTACCATCTCCAGGAATGGGCACAGTTGATGGTCTAGTTTTAACTGTAGAAATACATATCTGGCTATCATAAAAACTGGACATCTCTGGAATGAAGTTACAAGGAAAAGAGTTGGGTCATTGGTATACTGGTGGCACTGAGCCTCAAGTCTAGATGTTGGTTCTCACCTACAGATTTTTTTAAAAAACAGAATTCCAATTTGCTCTAACTATTTAGCAGCTATTGTCACTTCAATAATTCAACAGTGCTTCAGCTCCCAAAACTACAATAGTGCTTAATCTTTGGCTAGCATGTAGTGAAAATTTCATCATTTATCTTTCAAAAGGAAGAAAGTATCAGCAAAAACTAAAATTTAAAACCTCCCAAATCCCTTGATGTTTTCTGCAGATTCACCTGTTCATTAGAAATATAGGCTCTCATTCTGTTATGCACAGAATCTAGTGCTGAGTAGTCCCTTAACTCCAGGCCTAATCAGGCAGGAATCAAAGATAAGGCTCTACTCACTTGTAATTAAAAATTGTAAGTAAGACTAATGGGAAAGAGCAGCCTTGAGTCATAGCACATGTGTGTTATAATTTATGGTAGATTTGTAATGAAAAATCTTAAAAATGGATTTAGGGGTAACAGATAACTCCCTGTGGTGCTGGAGGCACTAAAGATAAAATCTATGCCTTCGCCCCTTTTTTCTGTTAAGTATCTCATATAAGGAGAAGAGTAAAAAAAAAAAAATCAAGCTCAAAATGCTGATTATCTGCAATGACTTTTGACTCTGTGCCATCTGTATTTCATTGGGCTGAACACATGGATCACACGTTTGATTACATTATCTGGAACCAAGTGTTTACACAGGCTTCTTGGATTTTACATCTGTAATGCATCCTCTTCACGCTCATGTAACGGAGCCAATAAATAATAATAATGCAAAAGAATGGTAATAAAATGGCTCCTAAATGAATTCTCTGACAGTTTAGCTTGAGCCACTGGGCATAAGTTAAATAGCCAGAGAAAATGTTTTTCGTGAAGGGGTTGGCCATAGAATTTTGAAGGTGGGTAACTGTGAAGATTATCACACGGAGGAGTCAAGTGTCTTCCTTCTATCATTAAATTATCATTAAATCCTGATAATAGCGTGATCAGGGGGAAGATTATCACACCCCTCATGCTTCTCCCATTCTTGTCCGATCAGTAAACAGTAATGGAAGCCTCATTTGGTATTAGTAAGAGTTAATCACAATATTAACAGGATTTAATCGCGATTTAAGGATGGGAAGTGGATGCTCCAGAAGTTATTGGTCTTCATCTTCATCTTCAATCGCAACGAAATGACTGAGATGGCTGGGTTTAATGGCATTTGGAGTCGAAACAATATCACAGAGCTTAGAAAAGTTACTTTTTAAAGACTACAGCTCCCAGAATTCTCCAGCTGGCATAGGCCACCCTACTATAAAAGAAACATTTTCTATCCTTTGCTTGCACATTTACCAAATAAAATGTTCCACATGTTATCAGTTAGTTGGACTCTAATAGTGCAATTTTATTGGAATCTGCTCCAGTGAAAGCTATTACCATTGCACCTACTCTGAAAAGTCTAAATATTAAAGTATGCACTTAACTCAGTAAAATGAAAATGAGATGGGTTTAGTCAGTGGGACTAAATACTCATTATCAGAATGTGTGTTACCTTACTTTCATGATCCAAATGTCCATGACAGGTTTGATTGTAAACAGTGAATACATTACAGAGACAGAAATAGTGTGAAGGCAGTCTAAAAAATGTTCTGCATCCAACATTTCTCATCCAACATTAAGTAGGACTACATAGCCTTCTGAATTCTTATAACACCGTAGGCTTCAATTTTACCTGCAAATAGTTTCCTCCAGCACTTTGTAGTGCTAGGATTATGCCCTGATATAACATAACTTGGAAACACTTGTTCTTAAAAACGGACTTGGCCTGTCTGGAACTATACTGTCTTACATAACCATATGACAGAAAAAAATTAAACAGGTGCAGCCTGATCTATTAAAGAAAGGAGTCATGAGAGATTAGGGCAAGGACCTTACCTTAGGTCCAGAAGGGTCTTTCCATCTTCAGAAAGTTTTGATCTACCAGAAAGGAATGGAGAGGGAGATTCTCACCCTGCCTCACCCCTCTTCTAGTGGTGAAGGTACCTCTTGAGTGAAGTTTTATGAATAGAATGCTGCTGATCATGGTAGCCAAGGTACTATCCAACACTGTACTTTCCAAACTGACATGTATGGTGTAACACTATGACTATAATAACCCTACCTTTTTACTAAATTTTTAAAAAGTATGATTACAAAGAAAGGAAAAAATTAAGAAAATGAACTAAAAGAGGAGGAAGGGATTGAAAAGGAGAATGGGCTAGGCATATTCATTAATATAGACCTACTATTTCTAAAAAAACACATTTTCTTGAAGTAGGCATCGATAAAATGCATGTTTATGAACAGCTAAACATCTTCTAATCACTGAATAGCAGATGAAGTATGTTTATTTTCCTAGCTTTGGAGTACAATTCTGTTTGCAACAGCAAGCACATAACCACACTAATCATTAGTTAAATTTCATGTCTCAGGGGTATAATTTAAAATAACATGTTTTCTGCAAATATGAAAGATTTTTCCAGACTAATAGTCCATCTTGCCTATATGTTGTTCAAGACACAGGTGTCTTTCTCTGCACAAAATTTGATGCCACTACATTACTTGGAAGGGAATAATATTAATATGTGTTTCTGCTTAACTATATTGATCTTTGAAAGGATGAACTGAATCGCACGTCTTATGTTTAGAGAGTAGTATGTGTGCAGTGATGGGAATTGCTGGCAAAATTAACATTGCTTGGTACTGAGTCCATATTCATTTTTACCATCCCACCCCCTTCTAACAGATGATGAAGGAGATCATACAAAATCCTTGGCTGAGAACTATAACACTCCCCATCTAGTGCCATTTCAGAAGCATGTACTATAATAATCAGTTTGTGTGAATGATCCAAGACAAACCTGTTTTCCCAAATTAGAATGTTGAGCCAGTGCCTTTTCACTCTGCAAAAGGACCAAACTACCATTTTAAACCCAAGAGAACTTCATGTGTATGTACTAGTGCCATTTAAATTTCATGAAATATACACCTGTGAGTAAAACTGCCAAAATCCATGTTAGCAGCTTACTACCAAGAATAAGCCTTTGGTTATATGTTTAGGAAAAAGGAAAAATGAACAGCATATTTTACTGTTAGCACTTTATGTTTTTATTTTTAAATGTTGATATGCCATCTTTTTTTTCTGAGGAATTCAAGGCAAAATGTGTGGTTGCCATGGCCTTCTTATCTTCACAGTAATCTTGAGGGGATTTAAATCTGTTTCCTAAACTGACACAAAATCAATCTGTATAATCAAGGAGCTACCAAACCTTTAGGCATTATGGGAAATAAGCACATGTGGCCTGAAATCCTGCCTTCCCACAATGTTAGTTCTTCTGACTAGCATGGAGACTTCCCATCTAGGACTGGCCCCCATCTTTCAAAACAACAACAACAACAGGAGGCCTAAAGTGATTCATGGAATGACACTCCTCTCATGCCATGCACAGACACCAACTGGTCTAGGAGTTGAATCTTCCTTTAATGCTGTGGATGGGGCAGTGGACTCCCTGGTAGCTGAAGGTAGCAGCTTCACCCTGCTCTAGGGTGCACATTGTAGGTCAAGAGACACATAGATATCTCCAATACCTGATTATTACTTACTCTGCTCCCCAGCGTCTTCCATTCGAATTGGCTGCTGCTTGATGATTGAGGCCAACTTGCCAAATATTGCAGCTCTCCTTGTGCAATGTCACTATGCTGAATAATGTTTCAGTGAGCACATATGATAGCTAAGGAATCATTCCCCATTATGTCTCCAATTAGAACACAATTTGCTTCAGTTTACCCCTACTTAATAATTCATATATAGTTTTGCCCTGTTCAGCAAACTACTGGGTGATGTTCTGCCTCAGTTGGTAAATTATTCCTGGAACTGTGAAGAGGCTACATTTTGAAGCAACTATTGGAATGCAACAGGACTGCAAAAATGAAATAAAAGCACGTATAATGTCTAGCCCTACTGTACTTTACATCTACCGAGGCCAAGAATGATTTTAATAGCATAATTATAAAGTGGTGGAACATGTACATTTCCATTAGCAGGCTACTCTCCATAACAGATTCCTGTATCAGTATGTAATCTATGTATGTGATCTGTCCAGAACAAAACTATGGTTGGTTTTGTTTCCTTTTTCCAAAAAGATTTAAAAAACCACTTTAAATAGGACAGTAAAAAGAAAATTGCTGTGTGTATTCCATGAATATTTAAGGATTAAAAGCATTCCTTTCTCATCCAATTGAAGTAAAAACAGGTAGGTGTAGCACTATTGTAACTGTACTGTTAGTTTTGTCTTTAGCACATGTAGTCATATAGAAAGTGATATAGCTTATAGCCATCTTTCAATGGTCTGTATTCAGTTGGTGTGGGATGGGAGCATTTTATTCTTCCACGGATTATAGACCATCAGTTCTGGGACTCAAATAACCTAGCAATAGCTAAACTCACAAAGTGCTACATGATGTTAGGCTAGCTGCTATTTCTCTAGGATGGAAAATCAGTCTGTTTCACATTGTCTCGTGTTCATATTTTTTTAAAACCTCAATTTTTTTCTTTCACCAACATGAAGATATTTCTAAATTTCTTAAATGAAATTTCTGAGATTTGCCTTAAGTGAAAATTCTGAGTTTTTAAAAATTAACTTATACAATCCCCAATTTGCACTGTTGAATTCAAGGTACGGCTCTTCCTTCTGTGAAAAGACTCTGTTCTGCATGCCAAATAAATCTTAAAATTGGGGAGCCTCTCCATGAAAAATAAGAAGAGATGGCATCCCTAATTCAGTACAAACATGACTGACTACACAAGGATTCGAACTACATGTCAGAATTAAACACTCAAATCTCTGGACCTGGACAGAAGATTCTAGTTAGTTTTGGTTTCTCTCCATCCAGGGTGTTAAGTATTTTATCTACTGAGTATGAATACATTAATATGTTTTGGTGAATTCTTATTTTAAAACACCAGCTAAAACAAAATCCCATCTATCACTACTAAATATAAACACAAAGAATTATAAGTTCTTTTAAAATGAAAGTATAAATTAAACATTTTATGATGATTAAGGCATTGCTACATATTGGGGAAGGACTTGGGAGACCTAAGAGAATACATGGGCCACCAGCAACCATTTTGTGAATGGCTAGTCCTAACAATGTAAATGTCACTTATCTGTTCTTTTGGCATTGGATTTCGTCATGACCTCACTGTTTAGAATTCCACCCACAATATATATTTCTTGTGTATTTGAAATTCTTGATACATTTCATGCATCATTTGAAGTGAGCTAGTGTGTGTAATAGTGCATGCTATAATAAATTTGTTAGGTTTCAAGGTTCCATATATCTTTCTTGGTTTTTCTGCACCACACTATAAATATCTGGACTGCATATCTGTGTAAAACCTAGTTGATTCATCATCTGAGTTTTAGTAGATAGACCAATGACATTTACACCTATATGCATATGAATAAAAATAATAGTTCAAAAGCAAACAAAGCCAAAAACATGGGTTTTTTAGACATTTGAGATGGAAATATTTATTTATTTAGATGAGCCTTTATTTAATTATGCCTTTATTCCTGTACTGTTATAGTCATCAAATAACAGACATTTTTTGGGTCATCTCACAATACAAAAGACAATATAACTCAATAAAACTATAAAAATGAATACATTTGAAACTAAAACTGAGGATTGTGTATATCAAGAATGGGAAGAATTTTATAAGTTTTTAGAGATAAGATGGAATAAGGTATTGATAACTAAAAAGACATACATGGATTTGAATTATATAATAGCGCCTAATCTTGGTTACATAAAACTCTCTTTTACTAAAATATTTTAAATTCTTGATGGCAGAATGTTATGTATAGGAAGGATGGTATGTGTTATAGAGCTACTCTATAGATGTCTATTTCTAGGTAAAGTGAAGAATATTAACAATGAAAATTTTTTGGATTCAACACAACATAAGGACAGATCCAGGTGAAGGAACTAAGAAGGAGAACACTTCAAGATAAAACAAGATGGAAGAAAACTTCAGAACAAGCATCAAGTAGTATTAGGAAGCTCAATTTATGTTATATGTAGTTTTAATAATGACATTTGTGTATGGGGTGTGGTCTACTGTCAAATTTGTAATGTGTGAAATGTTTTGTTCTATGTGGAAAAGTTAAAAATAACAATTAAAAAAATGAAACTAAAATATCCAGGCCAGAAGACACAAATTATTTAAAAGTTCAGAGCGAATTAGAAGGTTTTTACCTAGTGCCAGAAAAGACCATAAAGACAGCAGCAGTGAGCCTTTCTGGGAAAGCAGTTCCATAACTTAATATGGTCAACATGCCTCATTAATACGGCAATTAATAATCATAATTATACCACTTTATAATAATAATCATCATGCTATATCATGGATTAGAATAATCATACTGCATATTTTAAAGGTCAAAATGAGATGTAAGGAGAGCATGGGTACGGTAAATCTGGCCAAGCTATCTCCACACAGATAAGGTCACTGCTGGTATACCAGCCAAAAAAGATACAATGACTCCAAAGCTAAAGACATCATTTGAACCTTTAATGAAAGTGTTAGATAAATATCCATCCTCCAAGTGTGAGCATAAACTTTTATGAGGACCAGAACACTCTGAACACTTCTATTCACACACATAGTGGAGAATCATTTGTCAAATATGTTTTCAATATTAGTTCATAATTCTAGACTTTTTTTTGTCAAGTAGAATAGTGTGGCCTGAATCCAGTTGTTAGTCCCAGCTAGAGTGGAGTATTTAAATAAATGGGATTTATATAAGTGATGACTCATCATTCAGCATTTAATTCAATAGGCCTACTCCAGTTAGGACTACCAGCAGATTTAAATGCTCCAGAATAAAGATTAAGAATGAAATCTTGCAGTTTATAATAAATGGGCAAGTCTTGTTGATTTCAGTTAGATTTCTGGCTAACACTGTACAGGATATTGACCTGTATGTCTATAAATAGCTTTAATGGAAGCCAATAATAAATTATACTTCTTCTGCCTCCTGAGAAAAGACACTTTAAATTCTTAACATTTTACTGTATTACCACATTTATATCATCTGATTAATATTAATATTGATATTTATTTATTTACTGGGTGGGGACAACTAAGTATTGGACAAAACAAACATGGAGACATTTATAATACAATCCATATTGTGTGTGAGGAAAAAACAATGAAAATACAACTAACAGCAACTTGTAGATTGTAATGCCATAGGCAAGGTTTATGTCTTACATATTTTATTGTTTTTATGTAAAGCACTGTGGCAAATGCTAACAGCGCTATATGAAGTTTAAAAGAATAATAATTATTTTATTATGAGTTTCAGGTTGGAACCTAGATCCCAGAATGCATGCTATAAAAATTGATGATGGTTTTTAATAAAATCTACAAAATTTTAGGGAAAATTAGGTGTGCATATGGCTGTTGGTGGGTCTGTCTGTCCTAAGTGGCATGTACTGAAATTGGACGTAACAACATTCAATTGCAATTATAAAATTCCAGGATCTAAAATGGGAATTAAGAATAATAATAATAATGATAATATAATTGTTGTGATTATTTTGATTAGTATTATTTGTATTATGTTTGTTACCCCAACCTTTTTCCGTTTACAAAATTGAGTCATGCTGGCTACAATTATTAAAAACATCATAGATAAATATAAAAACAATTTACAAATATTTACAATTACAATTACAAATATAAAAATTGAAAACGTTACGACAAAGTGGGGAAAGGATGGCGCTGGGACAGATTTGACAACAGACAGATTAATGTGAATTTGGATTTAAACAATTCCAACTAATATAAGAGTGTTTTTTTGGAGTGATCGGTAAACCTGCAAAGAGAATCTTCATCATCTCCCTTTCTGTGTCTGCTCTCAGTCCCTGAATAAGTAAGTCAAGAACTACTTCCACCACGCAGATTATAGTCAACTTTTTCCCACCACCACAACAATAATGCAAAAACACATGTAAGTAAAAAAAAGAAAAAAAAAAAAAAAAAAAAAAAAAAAGAAAAAAAAAAAAAAAAAAAAAATTTGAGGTCAATGTCTGAGCAGCAAGTGATGACATGAGGAATGGTTCAAAAGGAAGAATGTGGATGAAGGAAAAGACAAATTCAATTGTTCCATTAACAGATTCCACTCAACAGTTAGGAAGAACTTCCTGACGTAAAAGGGCTGGTTCGACAGTGGAACACACTTCCTCGGGAGTGTAGTGGAGTGATCCCTCCTTGTGAGGTCTTCAACGAGCTGGATGGCCATCTGTGCGGGGATGCTTTGATCTGGATTTCCTGCATGGCATTTTTGGACTTGGGATAGCCCTTATGCGGTGCTCTTTCCAACTCTGGTGATTCTGTGATGGATTCTGTGTTTTCTGTACAGTGTGGCTCATCTTCGCAGTGTATGTGCTGGCCAGTGGATGATTGTTGGTGGATTGGACTGGATACCCTTGTGTGGTGTCTTCCAATTCTGTGATTCTATATGCATACTTAGAGAGGGATGGGAGCATGTCTCGAGGTGATGAACAAATTGGCTTGCTCAAAAGCCCTTGTGCTTAATTTTTAAACTAAAAATACATCAAATTGCAAATTTCTTAAACAACAGGGAGTTTTGTTTATTTCTTTTCTCCAAAAGGAAAAACCCAAGATAATAACAACTTTACTAATCTGCCAGATTTAAGTACAATTTTAAGGGTTAGAGTAGAGCTGAACAGAATCATGAGAATCGTAAGAGTGGGAATAGACTCAAAGGTCCATCCAGTCCAACATCGATGGCTGCAGGAAATCTAATCAAAGCAAACTGACAGATGGCCATCCAGCCTCGTTAAAGACCTCCAATGAGGAGACTCCACTACACTCCAAAGATTTTAGTTCCACTGTCGAACAGCCCTTACATGTCAGGGGTTCTTCCTAGGTTCAGTGGAATGCTCTTTTTCCTGCAGCTTACATATTTGCTCCAGGTCCTAGTCTCTGGAGCAGCAGAAACAAACTTGGTCCTCTCCTAAGAATGACATCCCTTTCAAATATTTTAAGAGTGCTATGCATATCACCTCTTAAACAGGCTGTTTTTTTCTTATTTCTTAGGTAAAACTCTCAGCTCTAAGGACATGGTTTAGAGTTTCCAGACCCTTCATCATTTGTTAGTCAACCCTCCTTTGAAACACTCAAGTTTCTCAATGTCTTTTTTTTGAATTGTGGTGCCAAACTGGACCAGTCTTTTTTCCAGGTTGGCCTTGCCAAAGCAGAGTACAGTGGCACTAATTATTTCTCTAGATCTGACCTAGATCTTTAATTGATGCAGCCTAAATTCATTGGTCCTTTTTAGTGCCGCATCACACTGTTGACTCATTGGTCAACTTGTGTCGAACTTGGACTCTAAGATGCCCTTTCAACATGGTAGTCTCATATGCAGCTATGGTCACCCTCCTATATGCTGTACATTTCATTTGTCCTCCCTAATACAGTACCTTTACATTATCTCTGTGTTGAATCCATTTTTGTTAGCTTTGGGGGGCCGCTTTCTTAGTCTAATTCAGGTCAATTTTGGGATTTTGATCCTGTTCTCTGGAGTATTAGCTATGTCCTCCAATTTGGTGTGCATCTGCAATTTGTAGTATGGCTACTCATTCTGTCATGCCAAGTCATTGATAAAGATGTTTGAAATAGCACTGGGGGGTGGCCCATGAAGAGCCTGTGGTGGGACCCCACTTGTCACTTCTTCTTTCTCTAAGGATGGAAAGAGCCATTTTTTAAGCACCCGTTTGGTTCAGCTGTGCAACCAATTAAAATCCATGCAACAGTTACCTTGTGAGTCCAATTTTTACAACTGTCTTTGCAAGAATGTCAATGATGAGATCCTTGTCAAAGGCCTTACTGAATGCAGATATACTATACCCATAGCATTCCCTGTCATCTACAAGCTGGGTATATTTTAAATAAAAGAAGAGATCAGTGTTGGTCTGGGCTATTGTTTTTCTTGAACCATGTTGACTTTTTTGTGATTATGGCAAGTTCCTGTCTAATGTTCACAGATTCTCTTTTAATGATCTTGCTAGAATTTCCTATATAGATTCAGACGAACTGGAAGATAATGGTTGTGGATGCCTCTTTTTCCTTCCCTTTCCCTTTTTTGAAGATGGGGCAACATTTGGGCCTCCGCATCTGCTGGGACTTCTTTCTTCTGTTGGTCAGGATTTTTCAAAGATTATTGCCAATGCTCCAATATTACATTTGCCAGTTGTCTTTGTTAAATGACTTGGATTGTAGTTCATCTGGGTCCTGGATACTTAAATTTATAGTTAGATTAAACTTATACTGAAGCAGACCACTGACTTTATAAACCAGTATTTTTGAGCTGTGGATTATGTGTGTTTTAGATTGCTTTCCTAGCCATTATGTGGAGATGTGCTGAGGGTTGAAATCTGAGTGTTGCTTCATGCAAAACCATGCTCTGCTGCCACTGAGCTTGGGGGTCCCTCCTCAGAAGTCCTGTGGGCCAGCCATCATATCACTGTTCAGTTACGTACAGATACTTCATATTGGTGTGTTCATTTCCTCTTGTTAAAAATAAAACTTTCCAAACTCTGGGATAATGTTTGCAAAGGCTGTCACTTCATGTGCTGAATTGTTTTTTTATCTTATGCGCATGGGGGATCCTAACCCTGATAGTAAATTTGTATATATGTCTTCATCTTCTGACAGTGTTTATTATGTAATCGATTCAGCATGCAAAGGAAAACAGGTTTGTTTGGCTATAGTTTCAGAGGCTGAAGCATGTATGTAGCATCAATCATGCCATCATATGCCATTGGCAACCATCCTATGTGGAGAAAATATTATGGTACTATATTCCCTATAATGTTTGGATTGAAGCATTTGGGTTTCTTTAGTCATGGATGGAACAATGCTGCTGTTATATTCTAAGTCTGAGATGGTGAACATAGCTGTGGGTCATAGGTTTTTTGGTTGTTGCAGTTGTCATTTCAGTTTATTGGGAATGCAAAATTATAGCTAGTAGGTGGTATTAATGAAAATAGTGATAGCTTAGATGATAGTATGGGAAAATGATTGCAGTCACATATCATATAATATTGGTACTGCTTTATTTCATGGTATGATGACAAAGTGTCTTTCATTTCACATAGTATCTGAGCGCTTGAATCAAAATGTGCAATTTTAATTACAATTTTGGCACTTTATCTCTCAGATGCTTCTAATTCCATTTGTAATACTTGTAATTTTTGCATAGAAGTAATATCCTTTCCCAATCCTTGCTGTAATTGCTTGCGATAGTGAACCCATCCATAATACTACAGATTAAAGTTTTCTTCTCACTCAGGACTTTCTACAGAAGGGAATCTGATGTACTTTTGTGCAGGTTTATAAAAAAGCTAAAGTATATCAGAAGTTTGCTAATTATCTCCCCTGGTTTCCAATAGAATGGTTTCAACATTCATTTATAATTGACTCCATTTAACTGTAAATGGGCAGGAATGAAGGATTTCCTTATAACCATGAGGACATGAAGGGGAAGTCCCATTCTCGCACTCCAAATAGATGCTGCAGGGAAATTCAAATGGAAGGGGCAAAAGCTTTTTTCGAAGAAGCACACTAAAATGAGTGAGAATTTGGAGATGGATTATTTTATTGATTTATTTATTAGATATTATTAGTAGTATTATTAAGCTTTAATACTGTACGATACAATATTTTTTAATAAACATAGCTACCTGGCCCTCAGACTTGTACAATCTAAAAAGAAGACGACAAAAGGAAAGGGATGGGTGGTTGGGAGAGGATCAGGTCCAGCAGGTTCTTCTCGCCTCTCTGAGGTCTGGACAAGGCAGATGGATTGGAGGGAAGGGCTCTTCTTCTGAGGGTACAAACCCGAATGGCGCTGGGCCTGGGTTTTTTCACTCCCTCACAGGCTGGATGGTATGCAAATGACATGGAGGGAAGTCTCGTCTTTGTGAGGGGCAGTCTGATGGGTGCTTGGGCTGGTCTTTTCTCTGTCTGCCACTGGATGGAGTCAGATAGCAATGGAGAGGCTCTTGCTTCTGTGAAGGGTATGGCCTGATGATAATAACAATAATTATTTTTTATAATGCCGTTGTCCTCCAAAGATTGGAACATCAGGTATGAATGTAATGGCAATGAAATGAAATCATTGAGGCACATGAACACTATGGATATACTGAAAAAAAAAAAAAAAAGCAAAAGCCACCCATTGATCAGTTGCTACTTAGTTTCAAGCAGACTGTAGCCACTCAAGAGCTTAAACACAGTGAATCAAAGAGGAAGGTCTTCAAGACAAAAGAGGACTAGTTCCCAATGTGGAAACTGCTTTGGGGTTTGTTGTTCATTTTTTGGTGGTATGTTAGTCACTTAAGGCCACAGAGGTTCCCAGAAAATAAAATGTAGTCTCAGAACCACTCATGTTTGCCCATGAATGACTTTCAGTTTATCACTATGATTGGTAGGTTATGTGTGTTACCTTGGCCCAATTGTGGAGGAAAAGAGACTGAGTGGTAAACATAGATGCCACCACTTATAGATTACCTTCACATACGACCTTCTCAAATAAATTGCCATTGCAGGCAAAATGGCTTGGATTTGTTTTAAAATGTGAATGTGGGGAAAACCAGTCTGTGACAGATTGTGCCCCTCCAGACCTAGGTGTTGAATTTTTACTTCTTTTAATAACATGAATTTTGTTCTAACTTTTGTGTCGTACAAAGATGATTCAAAGATGGATAGGTGCAAAAAACTGAATAAGAACAACTTTGCTTTTGCGAGGGATGCCATAACCCTGCTGTTGCCGTGCTTGTAACGTTTTTTTGTTGCGGGTTTGGCACGGTCACGGTCCGTTCACTCTAAATCCTTGGTTTGGGCCCAGCTGGCAGCCATCGCGCCTAAAGGGAACACTCATCCCATGAGGCTGGCTGGCCAATGGGCACAGCAGCTGGAGTGGAGCTGTTTCCACCCCACTCTGCCATTGGCCAGCCTCAAGGAGGAGGTAACCCTGGGAGGAGGAGGGGAGTGAGACTCTGGGCCAGCCAGGGGGAGGGAAAAGTGGCCCTTTCTTATGCATGGCAAGGAGAAGGAGGAGGGGGAACAGGAGGAGGAGGGGTGGGTGCCATTTTCAAGTCCCCCCCAAAGACACTTTCTGTGTTACAGTTAGAGTCTCGTGAAGAGCATGGGATGTCGGATTGGGACAAAAGTCCCTTGCCTTGCCTCCCCCTTCCCTCCTTCCCTCCCTATTTTCCCTACTTACCTTCCCTGCTTGGGTCAGGCTTCGCCCTTTGTCCTGAAGGAAAATGAAGCCTCTGAGGAGAGGCCTGGGGCTGTCCTCCGCAAGCCACCAAGTCCTCGCTCCTTTTCCCTTCTCTTCAAGGCTCCAAAAAGAAGCCTTTGAGGAAAGGGGAGCGTGGGAAGAGGAGAGTGGCCTCGGGATAGGCCTGGGCCGAGCACACAAGTCCCTCAGGAGCCTGCGTCCTCGGTTTAGGCTTGTCCTCCGCTGCCCAGTTTCTCCTTTGGGGATTTCCTCTCCCCCGAAGGGGCGGGGGGGAGGAGGAAAGTGAAACTGGGAGTGAGAGGCTGGATCTGCTTTTTAAAAAAAGTGTCCTACATTTGAAATGTAGTCCCTACATTTGTCCCGGTTCAGAGGTCCTGAGTTATGGCAACCCAGCTTTGCACCATTCGTTTTGAATTATCTAGTATATGTGCTGACTTAGGGCGTCTCTTTCCCACTCCAACCCAACTCTTCATCTCAGCTGTTTTCAAGCATGGTCCCCTTTATGCTAGAGATAGCTGTCACCTATTGGATTTGCTGGTGCAAATGAGCACAGAATTCTACTTCAGTTCCTTCCCCAAAAATTCCAATATTGCTAATTTCCTCATATCAACCTGCGGTTTGAACAATCTGATGTGGGAGAAAGTAAAAAAAAAATCTCCAGATCTGCAAAATGAGGTGAAAAAACATATGACATTGAAGGCAGAATGGGCAAAGTGCCACCCTGTACTCATATGGATCCAGACATTTTTGTGGCCCTCAACACCTCCATAATCCTCAGAACAACCTTTCCCTGCTCCCCCCCCCAAAAAAAGAACATAATTACTGCTTTGGAAGCCCCTTGTGTAGCACTTTGCCTTTTAATTGGTTCAAGGCCTGCATGTACTGTATAGTGAAAAAATAAAAAATAAAAATGTCAATTGTTTTGAGAACCAGAAGTACATTCAGCTGTTTTTGTGGGTTTGTTTCATTTTTGGCTAGTCCTACAGGCTCCAGATGATACCCAAGGCATAAAGGTGGGACCTAGAACTGCTGCAGTTGCCCACATGACTTGAGGTTATCACTGTGAGATGCTTACATGTGGTACCTGTCCAATGTGAGACAGAGAGGCTGGGTGACAAACTAAAGAGCACTGCTTTGTATCTGCCTCTACAAGGAAATCACCCTCTTTCAACTTTGACCTCCAACCTGCAATATGAAGGAATGAACTAAGAGTGGAAGAATAGATTCTTGCTGAACTGCTTGCTGTTAACTCTCCAAGAGACATTGTAAGACAAAAGTGCACTTTTCCTAGAATTTGATCCATTTAGAGGATTTTTTACAATAATCTGTATACAGAAAATCGTGTGTTGTGAGAGCCCTGGTGGTGCAGTAGTCAAATGCCTGAATGCAGCCACTCATCACAAACTGCAATTTCAACTCACTTATAACAATATAGCAAGGGCTCAGCTTGAGTCAGGCTTGGCACACTCCAAGGTGGCTAAAATGAGTACCACATTGTTGGGGGCAATTAGCTTACACATGTAACGGCTTAGGGAGTGCTTAAGTGCACCGATAAGTGGTATAGAAATGTACTTTGCTATAATATATATTTATGAATGTGAACGGCTAAAAATACGTTGTGTGCCTCCACGACATTTTTTATTTATGGCAACTGTAAGGTGAACTTATTATAGATTTTCTTGACAAGTTTCTTCAGAGGGGTGTTTCATTGCCATTCTGAGGCTGAGAGTGTGTGACATGCCCAAGGCACCCAAGATTTTTTACTGAGCAGGGAATCAAACCTGAGCTCCAGAGCTGTAGTCCAACACTCAAACCACTGTACTGCCCAGCTAAAAGATACAAATGTTAGACAATGGGAAAATGTGTTAAAAATATATCATTTTAGGCTGCATCTGCACTCAGAATAATTCAGTTTGGCCCCACTTTAGCTGCAGTGGCTCCATGTAATGGTATTTTGGGAACTGTAGTTTGTTGGCTGTAGTCTGGTGGAATCCTTTGGTTAGTTCCAACTGGAGTAAGACTGCTTTGATCAACAAATACAGTTCCCAAATTTCACAGCATGGCCATGGCATTGACAGTGGTGTCAAATTGATTATTTCCTGCAGTGCGGATGAGGGGTTACACTAAAACAAGTGGAAATGCAATAAGAATTTTGTGCAGGAAGAGAAAACAAAGTCTCACAACCTGATTCAACAAAGGCAGGATACAATGAAATGCAGCAATTTGAGACTAGCAATTTCAGTCCTTAAATAATGCTGTCATTATTGTAGTTACTACAGTGGTACCCGGGATACGAATTGATTGCGTTATGAAATTCCGGGGTACGAAAAAGTAGCTTGGAAAACTGTTCCGGGAACAAAGATTGTTCGGG